>NW_027288431.1:0-366206 GCF_047511675.1 Marmota flaviventris | reverse complement strand
TACAATAAACCTAACCTTAATCCTAATGATAACCCTAGCTCTAACTCTAACTGTAAACCTAATCCTAGACCTAACCCTAAACCTAATGATAACCCTAGCTCTAACTCTAACTGTAAACCTAATCCTAGACCTAACCCTAAACCTAAATCTCATCATAGCCCTAACCCTAGATCAAATCCTAAACTATACTCTAACTAACCCTAGCCCAAATCCTAACAGTAACCCTAAACCTAAAACTACCCCTAACCCTAACTTCACATCTAATCCTATCCATTAACCTAACTCTAAAGGTAACCTTAGCCCTAACCCTAACTCTAACCCTAACCTTAATTGGAAATCTAACCCTAGACATAACACTAAACCTAACTCTCACCCTAGCACTAACCTTAGTTTAAAACCTAACCTATATCATAAACCTAACCCAAACACTAACCCTAGCCCTATCCCTAACCCTAACCCTAACTCTAGCCCTAATCCTAACCAAAACGCTAGCCATTACTCTAGCTCTAATGCTATCCATTACCCTAACAATAACCATAACACAAATGCTAACTCTAGGCCTAACCCTAACCCTATAACTATCCCTAACCATACCCATTATCCTAATCTTAACCTGAATCCTAAATTTAAACCTATCCATTACCCTAAACCTAACTCTAACCCAAACCCTAATTTGAGCCCTAACACTAAAACTTAACCTAACCCATAACCGAAACCTGAAGCTGACCTTAAAAAACACCTAATTCTAAACTTGATCCTTACCCTAAACCTAACCCTTATAAAAGACCTAGCCATGAAACTAACCCTATAACTACCCCTAGCCATAACCCTAAACCTCACATTATCCCTATCCCTAAAATTTGTGCTAAACCTAACAAAAGCCCTAGCCCTCATCCTAACACCAAATCTAGCCTTAATCCTAATCCAATACTAACCCTATCCCAAAACCTAATTCCAATAATCACCCTTGCCCTAAACCTAGCTATAACCCCATCTTCCCCTAAACCTAAGCCTAAACATAGCACTAAAATTAGGCCTATCCCTAACACTACTCCTAGACCTATTCCTAGGCCTAGTTTAGCCCTAACCCTAATCCTAACCTGAGCCTTAAGATTAAATCTAATTCTTGCCTGGCCCTATTTCTATTTCCAACCCTATCCCTTACCAGAACCTTAGCCTTAGCCCTAAAACATAACCGAGATATAGCACTAACCCTAATCCTTAACTTCAACCAAATCCTAACCCTACATCTAGTTCTAAGCCTATCCCTAATTCAAGTCCTATCCCTAACCTAAAACTAACCATGAACCTGACTCTGAACCTAACATTAATTGTAGCTCAAAACATCATCCTAAACTTAAACCTAATCCTAAAACTAGACTTAGTCCTAATTGTAACCCTAAAATTAGCCCCAATCATAACCCTAGTTCTTACATTAGCCACATCACTAACACTAGCCCTATCAAAACCCAAAGCCTAGCCCTAATCTGAGCCCAAACACTAGCTTTACCCCTATCTCTAAACCTAAATGTAGCTCTAACACTTACCCTAAACCTAATCCTAACTTAATTCCTTACACTAAACCTAAACCTAAACCTAAAACAAAAACCCAAGACCTAACCCTAGATATAACCCTATCCAATACCCTAACTCGAACCCTAACCCTAATTCTAACCCTCAGTCTAACCCTAACACATTCCCTAACCCTAAACTATCCATTACCATAAACATAACCCTAACCCTAAAGCTAACCTAATACTAGACCTAGACGTAACAATAACCCTAAAACTAGCCCCAATTGTAACCCTAGTTCTTACATTAGCCTTAGACATAAAGATAACACCAAACCTAGCCCTAATCCAAGCCCTAACACTACCCTTAACTGTAACCCTAGCCCTAACCCTAACCCTGACCCTAAGCCTAGCCCTAACCCTAGCCCTAACCCTAGCACTAACCCTGTCCCTTACCCTAAGCCAAACTCTAACACTAAAACTACCTAGTTTTAACCTCATCCTTAGCCTAACCCCAAACCTAACTCGATTACTAGTCCTAACACTAGCTCTATCCCTATCCAAACCCCTAAATCTAACCCTGACCCTTATTCGGACCCTAATACTAACCCTAGGTCTAAACTTGACCCTAACCCTATCTGACCCCTAACATTGGTGCTACCTGTTACCCTATACCAATACCTAACCCTAACACTAGACCTAGATCTACACCTAGTCCTTCATCTAGTGATAACTCTAGCCCTAGCCCTAAACATAAACCTAGGCCTAGCCCTAACAACAACCCTTAACATAACCCAAACACTAACTCTACCTCTAGACCTAACCCTAGTTCTAATGCTGGACCTAATCATAAACCTAACCCTAACCCAACCACTGACCCTTACCCTAACACAAACCCTAGCTCGAAACCTTCTTCTAACAGAAAACCTAACACTTACCTAGACCTAGCCATATCACTAATGCTAAAACTAGCCATAACCATAAGCCAAAGGCTACTTCTAACTCTATACATTACCCTAACCATAACTCTTAACCTAATGCTAAACCTAGACCTAACCCTAACCCTGACTTTAACCCTAAACCTTGTACTTGTGCAAATCTTAGCTCAATCCCAAAACCTTAAATAAAAACCTAATGCTAACACTAAACCTTGGCCTAAACCTAACCCTAAACTTAACCCTAGCCCTAAACCTAACTTTAACAATAGCCTTAACTCTAGCTCTAACCTTACCCAGTACTCTAACCCTATTCCTTACCCTATCCATTACCCTAACCCTAACTCTAACATTACTGCTATTTTGAGCCCTAAATTAGGTTTCACACTGTTGTCTCCTATAGTGATAGATGCAGTTAGAACTCTAAATCAAACACCGTTTGTGCTAAATGCTTCAACCATGACACACTAAATTAGTTCTCAGTGGTACCTGCATGATTTGTTTCCTCGGGAAGAAGACCTCAGCAGAGTGTGGGCATAACACGTACATTTGAAGCGTTTGCCAAGCTTCCACAAAACTATGAGTTTCCTGAAACCGCAGCAAACATTTTTTTCACACAATCTTGATGATACTTGCTGGTAATGATCATTACTCCATTAGCACTTGGACACCCAAATTTTATTGTTCTAAGATGGAGCGTTTGATTCCAGGAATACTTTGAAATTGTCGGTGTCACTCTGTTTTCTCCAATACTGATAGATGCCGATGGAACACCAAATCAAACACGGTATATACTACATGCTTGAAGCTTGACACACTGAAGTAGGTCTCGGTGTGTTCTCAAAGTTCTCTTTCCTCTTGAAGTAGAATGAAGGAAAGGCAGGGAATGAACAATTTCATTTAAAGCGCTGTCCAAGATTCCACAGAACTCCGAGTTTCCTGAAATACCAGCAAATATTTTTTCACACTAATTTGATGACACTTGGCTGTAATGATCATTACTGCATTAGCACTTGGACCCCAAAATTTTATGATTCTGGGATGAAGCGTTTGATTCCAGGAATACTTTGAAATTTTAGGTTTCACTCTGTTTTCTCCTATAGTGATAGATGACTTTGGAACCCTAAATCAAACTCAGTGTGCGCTAGCTGCTTGAAACTTGAAACTGAATTAGATTTCAGTGTGCTCTCAAAGTTCTGTTCCCTCTTGAAGTAGAACGAAGGAAAGGCAGGGAATGAACAATTTCATTTGAAAGCCTTGGCCAAGATTCCACAGAACTCCGAGTTTCCTGAAATCAATGGAAATATTTTTTCACCCAATATGGATAATAATTGGTGGAACTGATCAGTACCCCAATCCCACTTGGCCCCACAAATTTCTTTCTTCTAAGTGGAAGTGTTCGTTTGCAGTAACAGCTTGAATTTTTAGGTTTCACACTGTTTTCTCCTATAGTGACACATGCAATTAGAACTCTAAATCAAACACCATTTGTGCTAGCTGCTTCAACCTTGACACTCTAAATTAGCTCTCAGTGGTACCTGCATGATTTGTTTCCTCGGGAAAAAGCCCTCAGCAGAGCATGGGAATAACACATTTGAAGCGATGGCCAAGCTTCCACAAAACTACGAGTTTCCTGAAATGTCAGCAAATATTTTTTCACCCAAATTTGATGACACTTGGCTGTAATGATCATTACTCCATTACCACTTGGACCCCCACATTTTATGCTTCTAGCATGAAACGTTTGATTTCAGGAATACATTGAAATTTAGGTTTCACTCTGTTTTCTCCTATAGTGATAGATGACTTTGGAAATCTAAATCAAACTCGGTGTGTGCTAGCTGCTTGAAACTTGACACACTGAATTATATTTCAGTGCCCTCTCAAAGTTCTGTTCCTTCTTGAAGTAGAACGAAGGAAAGGCAGGGAATGAACAATTTCATTTGATAGCGCTGTCCAAGATTCCACAGAACTCCGAGTTTCCTGAAATACCAGCAAATATTTTTTCACCCAATATGGATAATAATTGATGGAATTGATCTGTACCCCAATCCCACTTGGCCGCACAAATTTCTTTCTTCTAAGTGGAAGCGTTCATTTGCAGTAACAGTTTGAATTTTTAGGTTTCACACTGTTTTCTCATATACTGATAGATGACGTTGGAACTCTAAATCAAACACGGTTTGTGCTAGCTGCTCGAACCTTGACACTCTAAATTAGCTCTCAGTGGTACCTGCATGATTTGTTTCCTCGGAAAGAGGCCCTCAGCAGAGCATGAGAATAACACTTACATTTGAAGCGTTTTCCAAGCTTCCACAAGTCTATGAGTTTCCTGAAATCTCAGCAAATATTTTTTCACCCTAATTTGATGATACTTGGCTGTAATGATCATTACTCCATTCGCACTTGGACCCCCCAAACTGTATGCCTCTAGGATGAAGAGTTTGATTCCAGGAATACTTTGAAATTTTAGGTTTCACTCTGTTTTCTCCTATAGTGATAGATGACTTTGGAACTCTAAATCAAACTCGGTGTGTGCTAGCTGCTTGAAACTTGAAAAACTGAATTCGTTTTCAGTGCACTCTCAAAGTTTTCTTTCCTCTTGAAGTAGAACGAAGGAAAGGCAGGGAGTGAGCAATTTCTTTGGAAAGTGTTGGCCAAGATTCCACAGAACTCCGAGTTTCCTGAAACCCCAGCAAATATTTTCTTCACCCAATCTTGATGATACTTGGTGGTAATGATCATTACTCCATTAGCACTTGGACCCCGAAATTTCATTCTTCTAGGATGAAGCGTTTGTTTCCAGGAATACTTTGAATTTTTCGGGGTCACTCTGTTTTCTCCTATACTGATAGATGCCGTTGGAATACCAAATCAAACACGGTATATACTACATGCTTGAAGCTTGACACACTGAAGTAGGTCTTGGTGCGCTCTCAAAGTTCTCTTTCCTCTTGAAGTAGAATGAAGGAAAGTCAGGGAATGAACAATTTCATTTGATAGCGCTGTCCAAGATTCCACATAACTCCGAGTTTCCTGAAGTACCAGCAAATATTTTTTCACCCAATATGGATAATAATTGGTGGAATTGATCAGTACCCCACTCCTACTTGGCCCCACAAATTTCTTTCTTCTAAGTTGAAGCGTTCGTTTGCAGAAACAGTTTGAATTTTTAGGTTTCACACTGTTTTCTCGTATACTGATAGATGACGTTGGAACTCTAAATCAAACACGGTTTGTGCTAGCTGCTCGAACCTTGACACTCTAAATTAGTTCTCAATGGTACCTGCATGATTTGTTTCCTCGGGAAGAAGCCCTCAGCAGAGCGTGGGAATAACACTTCCATTTGAAGCGATTGCCAAGCTTCCAGAAAACTACGAGTTTCCTGAAATGTCAGCAAATATTTTTTCACCCAAATTTGATGACACTTGGCTGTAATGATCATTACTCCATTAGCACTTGGACCCCCACATTTTATGCTTCTAGGATCAAGCGTTTGATTCCAGGAATACTTTGAAATTTTAGGTTTCACTCTGTTTTCTCCTACAGTGATAGATGACTTTGGAACCCCAAATCAAACTCGGTGTGGGCTAGCTGCTTGAGACTTGACACACTGAATTACTATTCAGTGCGCCCTCAAAGGTCTGTTCCCTCTTGATGTAGAATGAAGGAAAGGCAGGGAATGAACAATTTCAATTGAAAGTGTTGGCTACGATTCCACAGAACTCCGAGTTTCCTGAAATCAATGGAAATATTTTTTTCACCCAATATGAATAATAATTGGTGGAATTGATCAGTACCCCAATCCCACTTGGCCCCACAAATTTCTTTCTTCTAAGTGGAAGCGTTCGTTTGCAGTAACAGTTTGAATTTTTAGGTTTCACACTGTTTTCTCTTATACTGATAGATGACGTTGGAACTCTAAATCAAACACGGTTTGTGCTAGCTGCTCGAACCTTGACACACTAAATTAGTTCTCAGTGGTACCTGCATGATTTGTTTCCTCGGGAAGAAGCCCTCAGCAGAGCGTGGGAATAACACATTTGAAGCGATTGCCAAGCTTCCACAAAACTACGAGTTTCCTGAAATGTCAGCACATATTTTTTCACCCAAATTTGATGACACTTGGCTGTAATGATCATTACTCCATTAGCACTTGGACCCCCACATTTTATGCTTCTAGGATCAAGCGTTTCATTCCAGGAATACTTTGAAATTTTAGGTTTCACTCTGTTTTCTCCTATAGTGATAGATGTCTTTGGAACTCTAAATCAAACTCGGTGTGTGATAGCTGCTTGAAACTTGACAAACTGAATTCGTTTTCAGTGCACTCTCAAAGTTCTCTTCCCTCTTGAAGTAGAACAAAGGAAAGGCAGGGAGTGAGCAATTTCTTTGGAAAGTGTCGGCCAAGATTCCACAGAACTCCGAGTTTCCTGAAATCAATGGAAATATTTTTTTCACCCAATATGGATAATAATTGGTGGAATTGATCAGTACCCCAATCCCACTTGGCCCCACAAATTTCTTTCTTCTTAGTTGAAGTGTTCGTTTGCAGTAACAGTTTGAATTTTTAGGTTTCACACTGTTTTCTCCTATACTGATAGATGACGTTGGAACTCTAAATCAAACACGGTTTGTGCTAGCTGCTCGAACCTTGACACACTAAATTAGTTCTCAGTGGTACCTGCATGATTTGTTTCCTCGGGAAGAAGCCCTCAGCAGAGCGTGGGTATAACACTTACATTTGAAGCGATTGCCAAGCTTCCACAATACTAGGAGTTTCCTGAAATGTCACCAAATATTTTTTCACCCTGATTTGATGATCCTTGGTTGTAATGATCATTACTCCATTCGCACTTGGACCCCCAAACTGTATGCCTCTAGGATGAAGAGTTTGATTCCAAGAATACTTTGAAATTTTAGGTTTCACTCTGTTTTCTCCTACAGTGATAGATGACTTTGGAAGTCTAAATCAAACTCGGTGTGTGCTATCTGCTTGAAACTTGACACACTGAATTAGTTTTCAGTGTGGTCCCAAAGTTCTGTTCCCTCTTGAAGTACAACAAAGGAAAGGCTGGAAATGATACTAGCCCTAGAATAAACCTACTCATAAATCTAGGCTTATCTTTAACCAAGCCCTAAACAAAAAACTAACCTTATCTCTAATTGTAACCCTTAGTCAAACCAAACACTAACCTTACCTCTAGACCTAACCAATCTTAATTCTGGCTCTGGCCCTAACCCTAACCCTCATCTAAACACAGACTCTGACACTAACACTAACCCTAGCTATAAAACTGACCCTAATTGAACCCTAAACCTAACATTAGGCCTAGCCATAACCGTAAACCTAACCCTTACATTACCATAGCACTAAAACTAGGTCTAAACCTAACACAAAACCTAGGCTTCAATCTAGCCCAAAGAGTAACCCTAACCCTAACCTAAACTTATTTCTTACCATAAGCCTAACCCTCACAATAACCCTAACCCTCGCCTTAGACCTAAACCTAGATAAAACCCAAAACTAAATCCTAAACATAACCCTAGCCCTAACCCTAAACCTAACGGTAATCCTAGCCCTAATCATAATGTTAATACTAGCCCTAATCCTATCTCTGAAAGTTTCCATTACCCTAAACCGAACCTTAACCCTAATGATAACACTAGCTCTAGTCCTAATTGTAAACCTAATCCTAGACCTAACCCTAAACCTAACCCTCATCATAGCCTTAACCCTAGGTAAAACCCTAACCCTTGCTCTAACACTAACCCTAGCCCAAACCCTAACACTAACCCTAAACCTAAAACTACCCCTTACCTTAACCTGACATCTAACCCTATCCATTTCCCTAACTCAAATGATAATCTTAGCCCTAACATTAACACTAACCCTATACCTAAGGCTACCACTAACCCTACCCTGACATCTAATCCTATCCATTAACCTAAGTCTAAAGATAACCTTAGCTCTAACCCTAACACTAACACTAACCTTAACCATAAATCTAACCGTAGACATAATCCTAAACCTAACCCTCACCCTGGAACTAACCCTAGCTCAAAGCCTTACCTGTACCCTAAACCTAACCCAAACCCTAACCCTTGCCCTAGCCCTAACCCTAACTCTAGCCGTAATAGTATTCTAAACCCTAGCCCTAACCCTAGCTCTAATGCTATTCATGTCCCTAACAATATCCTTAACCCAAATGCTAAACCTAGGCCTAACCCTAATCGCACCAATTACTCTAATCTTACCCTAAATCCTAAACCCAATCCTATCCATAAACGTAACTCTAATTCTAACCCTAATGCTAATTTGAGCCTTAACCCTAATATTTAACCTAACACAAACCCAAAACCTGACCCTGACTTTAAAAATACACCTGACTCTTATCCTGGGCCTTACCCTAAACCTAACATTAGACCTAGCCATGAACCTAATCCTATAACTATCTCCAGCTGTAAACCTAAACCTGACATTATCCCTATCCCTAAAACTTGCCCTAACCCTAACACAAATCCTAGCCCTCATCCTAACCCCAAATCTAGCCTTAATTCTAACACAAACCTAACCCTAGACCTAAACCTAATTCTAATCATCACCCTAACCCTAAACCTTGATATAACCCCATCCCTTCCCCTAAACCTAACCCTAAACCTAATCTTAAACATAGACCTAACCCTAGGCCTAACCCTAACACCAATCCTAGACATATTCCTAGCCCTAATTTAGCCCTAAACTTAACACTAACCCTAGCCTTAAGACTAAACCTAACTATTGCCCTAGATCTATTCCTAGTTCTAACCCTATCCCTTACCATAACCAAAACACTATACATAACCTTATCCCTAACCCAGCCATAGCCCTAGCCCTAGAATTAACCATAACTCGAAATGTACCCCTAAGTCTATACTCACCATATCACTAGCAATAACACTAACATTAATCGTAAAACTACCCTTACCTTTAGCCTTAGCCCTAAAACATAATGAGCCATAGAACTAACCCTAACCCTTAACATAAACCAAATATGAACCCTACATCTAGCCCTAAGTGTACCCATATTTTAGTCCTATCCCCAACCCTAAAACTAACCCTGACCCTGACTCTGAACCTAACACTAACCCTAGCTAAAAACATCACCCTGAACTTAAACCTAACCATAAAACTAGACTTAGCCCTAACTGTAACACTAAAATTAGCCTTAATCATAACCCTAGTTCTTACATTAGCTATATCCCTAACACTATCCCTAATATAACCCAAAATCTAGCCCTAATGTGAGCCCCAACCCTAGCATTAACCCTAACTCTAAACCTCAACCAAGTCCTAATGCTTACCCTAAACCTAACCCTAACTTTAATCCTTGCAATAACCCTAAACCTAACACTAACCCTAACACTAACACTAACCATAAACATAGCCCTAACCCTAGCTCTAACCCTATCCATTACCCTAACCCTAACCCTAATCCTAACCCTTATGCTAACCCTCGGCCTAACCCTAACACGTTCACTAACCCTAAACTATCCATTACCCTAAACATAACCCTAACACTAAACCTAACCAAACACTAAACCTAGACGAAACACTCACCCTAAAACAAGCCCTAATTGTAACCCTACATTTACATTAGCCATAGCCCTAAAGCTAACAACAAACCTAGCCTAGCCCTAATCCAAGCTCTAACCCTAGCTTTAACCCTAACCCTAAACCTAACTCTAGCCATAACCCTAACCCTAACCTTAGCCCTAACACTAGCTCTAACCCTATCCCTTACTCTAAGCCAAACTCTAACCCTAAAGCTTCCCTAGTCCTAAACCTAATTCTTAGCATAACCCAAAACCTAACTCTCTTACTAGTTCTAACCCTAATCCTCAACATAGCTCTATCTCTATCCCAAACCCTAACCCTATCCCTGACCCTTATTCTGACCCTAACACTAACCATACGTCTAAACCTGTCCTAATCCTAAACCGACCCCTAACATTGGCACTACCTGTAAACCTATAACTAAACCTTAACCTAATCCTAGAACTGGACCTCCAATTAATCCTTTATCTAGTGATAACTAGAGACCTAGCCCTAAAGAAAACTTAGTCCTAGACCTAATAATAACCCTTAACCTAACCCAAACACTAACCCTACCCCTAGACCACACCATAGACCTAACGCTGGCCCTAACAATAAACTTAACCCTTTACTGGTAACTGGCCCTTACCCTAACACAAACCCTAGCTCTAAAGCTTATCCTAACAAAAAATATAACCCTAACACTAGACCTAGCCATATCACTAACCCTGAAACTAGCCATAATTATATGCCAAAACCTACCTCTAACTCTATCCATTACCCTAACCCTAACCCTAACACTAATGGTAACCCTAACCCTAACCCTCACACTGACTCTAACCCTAATCCTCATCCTAGTCCAAACACTAGCTCAATCCCTAACCCTTAAACTTAACCTAACCCTAACACTAACCCATGGCCTAAACCTAAGCCTAACCTTAACCCTAGCCCTAATCCTAACCTTAACGCTATTCCTAACCCTAACTCTAACCCTAAATATTACCCTAACTCTAACCCTAACCTTAATAATAAACCTACCCCTAACCCTACCCATTACCCTAATTCTAACCTTAATCCTGATGATAACCCTAGCCATTACCCTAAATTTACCCTAACCCTAAACCTAGACTTGGCCATAAACCTAACCTTTGCCATAGAGCTAACCCCTGCTCAAACCCTAACCATTACCCTAAACCTAAACCTAAACCTATCCCTAATCCTAACCTTAAGCCAAAACCTAAGGCTAACACGAAATCAAACCCTATCCAATACCCTAAACCTAATGTTAACCCTAGCTCTAAGCTTAACACTTTTCTTGACCCTAGCCGTAACTATAACCTAGTCCTAACCCTAAACCTAACCCTTGCCCTAGATCTACCCTAGCTCAAACTCTAAACCATATCCTAAACCTGAACCTAAACCTATCCCTAGGCTTAACCCTAACTCTAGCCCTAATACAAACCATAACCCTAGCCCTAACCCTATCCATTATCCTAAGCACAACCATAACCCTAAGGCTAACCCTAGGCCTAACCCTAACCCTTTTGCTAACTCTAACCCTATCAATTACCCTACACCTAACATGAACCCTAAACCAAAACATATCATTACCCTAACCAAACCCTAATGCTAATTCAAGCTCTATACATAAACCCTAACCTAAACCATACCTGAAACCTAATTCTTACCCTAATAATACCCCTAGCTCTAAACCTGACCCTTACCCTAAACCGAACCCTTACACTACACCTAGCCATAAATCTAACCCTCAATCTATCCCTAACGTAAGCCTAGAGCTGACAATAGCCCTAGCCCTAATTCTTGCCATAACCCTAAAACAAACCCTAGCCCTCATCCTAGCCCTAAACTTAGTCTTATTTATTACTAAACAAAACCATAACACTAGCCCTAACTGAATTCTAACCTTTGACCTAGCCCTAAATCTAGCTCTATCCCCATGTCTTCCTCTAAACCTAACCCTATCCCTAAACCTACTCCTAAGCCTAAAACTAGGCCTAACCCTAATACAAATGATAGACCAAATCCTAGCCCAAATTTAGCCGTAAATCTAACCTAACCCTATCCCTAAGACTAACTCTAACTCTCGCCTTAGTCCTATTTCTAGTTTTAACCCTATCCCTTACCATAATCCTATCACTTGCCTTTACATTAGCCCTAACCCTAACCTTGAACATAAAAACCAAACCCTAAGCCTACACCTAGCCCTAAACCTAGCCCTTGTTAGAGTCTATCCCTAACCCTAAAACAAACTCTGACCCTGCCTCTGACCCTAACATTAACCCTACCTCTAAACATCACTCAAAACCTAAACCTAAACCTAACCCTAGACCTAGCCCTAACCCTAACCCTAAAACTAGTTCTAATCACAACCCTAGTTCTTACATTGGCTGTATCCCTAAACCTAGCCCTAACCTAACCCAAAATCTATCCCTAATCATAGCCCTAACACTACCTTTAACCCTAACCATAACCCTAATTCTAGCCCTAAACATTACCCTAAACCTAAACCTAACCCTAACTTTTGACATAACCCAAAACGTAACCCTAACCTTAGCCTTTATCCTAACCATAAACCTAGCCCTAACCCCATTGTAACCCTATCCATTACCCTAATCCTATTCCTCACCCAAATGCTAACCCTAGGATAACCCTAAACCTATTCCTAACCCTAAACCTATACATTACCATAAACCTAACCTGAACCCTAAACCTAACCATATCCATAAACCTAATCCTAACCCTAATAATATTAACCCTAAAACTATCTCTAACCATAACCCTAGACCTGACATTAGCCCTAGCCCTAATAAAGCCCTAACCCTAAAACAAACTCTAGCCCTAATCCTATTCCTATTTTTAGTCTTAATTCTAAACCTAACCCTAACCATAAAACTAACCCTAATTTTAAACCTCACCCTAGTTCTAAAGCTATCTACAATATCATACCTAACCATAACCATAGCCATAACACTAGCGATAAACCTAGGCTCAGCCTTAATACTAAACCTAGCTCTAAACCTAGCCCGAAATAAGCCCTACTTCTAACCCTAAATCTAACCCTAACACTAACACTAACTCTAACTCTCGCCCTAGCCCTATACCTAGTTCTAACCCTATCACTTATGATAACTCAAACCCTAGACTTAACCCTAGCACTAACCTTCACTGTAGCCCTAAACCTAGATCTAACCCTAATTCTAAATCTAAGCCTAACCCTAAGCCAAAAGCACACCTTAACACTAGCTCTAACCCTAATGCTAATTTGAAACTAGCTCTAACCCTAGACCTAGCCCTCAAGCCAAACCAAGCCATAGCACTGACCCTAATACTTAACCTAAACCAAAACCTAACACTACACCTAGCCCTAATTTGAGGCCTAATTCTAAATTTAGAACTAATACTAACCCTGACTCTGACCTTAACACTAAACCTAGCTCTACACATCACCCTATCCCTAAACCTAATCCTAACACTAGACCTCAACCTAAACTTAACCCTAAAACTAGCCCTAAACATAATGCCATTTCTTAAATTAGCCATAGCCCTAAACCTAACACAAAACCTAGCCCTAATTCAAAGCCTAACCCTAGCTTTAACCCTAACCCTAACCTTGGCCCTAACCTAACCCTATCCCTAGTCCTAATCCTAGCTCTAACCCTTTTTCTTACACTTAGTCAAACCCTCACCCTATTGCTACCCTAGTCCTAACCCTAATTCTATGCCTACCCCAAACTCTACTACTAGTCCTAAACCTAGCCCTCATTCTAGCTCTAAACTTAACCCAAACCCTAAACCTAACTCTGACCCTTATTCTGACCCTAACTATAAACTTAGGGTTAAACCTGACCCTAACCCTTATCCGAAACCTAACACTAGCCCTACCAGTAACCCTAACCCTAAACCTAACACTAACACTAGCAATGGACCTAAACCTAATTCTAAATATAGCCACAACCCTAGCCTTACTCCTAACAATAACTCTTAACCTAAACCAAACACTAACTCTACCCCTAGACCTACCCTAGTCCTCATTCTGGACCTAACACTAAAACTATTCCTAACCTGAACACTGACATCCTAACAAAAACCCTAACTCTAAACATTATCCTAACCCAAAAGCTAACCCTAACACTAGACAAACTCTAAATCTAGCCATAACCATAACTCTAGCTCTTACATTTCCCATATACCTAAAACTAGCCCTAAACCTCACACAAAAATCTAGCCCTAATTACAGCCCTAAACCAAACCCTAAGCATAACACTAACACTAAACCTAGCCCTAACCATAACCCTAATCCTCGTTCTAGCCCTAAACCTAGCCCAAACCCTAAACCTCACCCTAACTCTAGCCCTAACCCTAACTGTAACCATAGTCCAAAGCCTAGCTCTAACTCGATCCATTACACTTACCATAACCCTAAAACTAATGCTAACGCTAGCCCTAAACATAATCTTAACCCTAGCCTAGCCCAGACTGTAACCCTAACCCTCACCCTAGCCCTAAATCTAGCTCAATCCCTAATCCTTACACTTAACCTAACCCTAACACTAACCCAAGGCCGAACCCTAATCCTAACCCCAGCCCTAATCCTAACCTTAAGCCTAGTCCTAAACCTAGTTTGAACCTTACCAATACCATAAACCTAAACTTAACGCTAATGATTACACTAGACCTAAAGCTAAACCTACCCTAACTCTAAACATAAACCTAACCCTAGAACTAACAGTAAATCTAACCCTAACCCTAAATCTAAGCAGCTCAAACCCTAACCCTAATTCTAAACCTAAACCTAATGCTAACCTCAACCTAAATCTATATATAACCTTACATTTATACCTATTACTCTAACCCTAATGATAACCCCAGCCCTAACTGTAACACTAACCATGACCATAAACCTAGACCAAATCCTAAATTAACCTTAGCCATAGAAAAAATTTAGCTCAAATCCTAAACCATCCCCTAAACCTAATCCTAACTCTAACCCTTGCCATAAACCTGTCCATAATCTTAACTCTAGCCCTAATTCTAACCATTATCCTAGCCCTAACCCTAGGTCTAACCCTATAAATTACCCTAAAAATATCCATAACCCTAATGCTAACCCTAGGCCTAACCCTAAACCTATCACAAACCCTAACTGTATCCATTACCTTAAACCTTACCTGAACCCTAAAGTTAACACTATCCATTACCCTAACCCTAGTTCTAACTTAATGCTAATTTGAACCTTAAACCTAAACCTTAACCTAACCCAAACCCGAAGCCTGACCCTGACCCTAATAATACCCCAGCTCTTTATATGACCCTTTCCCTAAACGTAACACTTTAATTTGACCTAGCCCTAAACCTAACCCTAAAAATATCACTAACTATAAACCTAGACCTGACATTAGTCCTAGCCCTAATTCTTGCCCTAAACATAACACAAAACCTAGCCCTAATCCTAGCCTTAAATCTAGCCCTAATCCGAAACCTCACCATAACCTTAGCCCTAACCCTAAAGCTAATCATAAAACTATCCCTAACCCTAACCATAGCACTAAAACAAAACCAAGCAAAAGGCCTAACACTCAGCTTAACTTAAACCAAACCCTAGCACTACAGCTAGACTAACCCTAGCCCTAAATCGAGTCCTAATCATATCCTTAAAAATAACCCTGAACCTGACTTTTACCCTAACACTCATCCTAGCTCTAAAAACCACCCTAAACTTAAACTGAACCGTAAAGTAAACCTAGCCCTAATTCGAGTCCTAACGATAATCCTAAAACTAACCCTGACTTGACTGATATCCTAACTCTAACTCTAGCTATAAATATCACCCTAATCTTAAACCTAACCCTAACACTTGACCTACCACTACACCTAAGCCTAATTGTAAGCCTAGTCCTACTGTAGCCTTAAACCTCACACAAAAACTCGCCCTAATCTGAGCCCTAAACCTAGCTTTAACCCTAACCATAAACCTAGTCCTAACCCTATGCCTTATCCTGAGCAATACCTTAATCCTAATGGTAACCCTAGACCTATCCCTAATCCTTAGGCTAACCAAATCCCAACCCTATTAATAGTCCTAATACTAGATCTCATTCTATCTCTAATGCTATTCCAAACCCTAACACTAACCCTCACCCTTATTCTGAGCATAACATAAATACACCCTAGGGCTAAACCTGACCCTAACCCTAAACAAAACCCTAACATTAGCCCTCCTTGTAACCTTATACCTAAACCTAAACCGACCACTAATTCTAGACCTAAACCTAATTCTAAATCTATCCTGAAATATAGCTCTACACCTAAAGAAAATCCTAGCCCTAGCCCTAAAAAAAACCTTTACCAAACCAAACACTAACTCTACCCCTAGACCTAAACCTAGTCCTAATTCTGGCTTTAACCCTAACTTTAACTCTAACCCAAACACTGACCCTGGATTTAACACTAAACCTACCTCTAAACCTGAAACTAACCAAATCCTAAACCGAATTCTACACCCAGCCTTAACCCTAACCCTAAAACTAGCCCTAATCATAACCCTAGATTTTACATTACCTATAGCCCTAACCTTGGGCCTAAACCTAACTCTAAACATAGAGGTAATTTTAGGCCTAAACCTAGCCCTAAGCATAACCCTAAACCTAAAACTAGCCCTATACCTAACCCTAGCCCTCACCTTAGTCCTAAGATAGCTAAAAGCCTAACCCTTACCCTAAACATAAGCCTGGACCTATACCTAACTCTCAAATTAACCATAGCTCAAATCCTAAACTTAACCTAGCCCTAAACCTAGCTCTAAACCTACCCATTACACTAACCCTAAACCTAAGCTTATTGATAATCCTAGCCCGAACACTAATGTTATCCCTAACCCTAACCAGATAACTAACCATAGACATAACTCTAAAATTAAACTCAGCATAGCCCTAACTCTAGATCAAACCATAAACCTAACCATAAACCTAAACATAACCATAGCTCTAATCCTAACCCTATCATTATTTCTAACTCTAAAAAAATCTAAACCTAACCTAACCCTATCCGTTACCTTAACCCTAACAAAAATGTTAATGATAACCCTATCCCTAACTCTAACCCTAAACCTAAACCTACTGTAATCCTATCCCTTGACCTATCCCTAAACCTATCCCTAACCCTAGCTCAAAACCTAAACTTTAGGCTAAACATAACCCTAAACCTAACCCTAACCCTATTTCAAACACTAACTCTAACCCTAACTTAAGGCATATTCCTAACCATAACTCTAGTTCTAATGTAAGCTCTAAACCTATCAATTACCCTAACCATAACCCTTACCCTAATGCTAACCCTAAGCCTAACCCTAGCCCTATCACTAATGCTAAACATATCAATTACCCTAAACCAAACCTGAACCTTAAAACAAAACCTAACTATATCCCTAACCCTATCCCTAATGCTAATTTGAGCCGTAAACTTAAATCCTGACCTAAGCCAAATCCTAATCCTAATAATTCCCTGAGCTCTAAACCTGACCCTTACCCTAAACCTAACCCTTACACTAGATGTAGCCATAAGCCTAACCCTAAAACTATCTTTAACCATAAACCGAGACCTGATATTAGGCTTAGCACTAATCCTAGCCCTGAATCTAATACAACCACCCACTAGCCCTAATCCTAGCCCTAAACCTGGCCTTAATCATAACCCTAAACCCAGCCCTAGCCCTAACCCTAACTCTATCCCTCACCCTATGTCTAAACCTAGCTATAATGCCATTCTTTATCCTAAACTTAAACCTAACCCTATCCCTATCACTAGGCCTAAGCTGAACACAAATCCTCCTAGCCCTAATCCTATCCTTAATTTAACCATATCCCAAACCCTAACTCTAATTTTAGCCCTATCACTAACTCTAACTCTCACACTAGCCCTATTCCTACTTCTAAACCTATCCCTTACCATAACTCTAACCCTGGCTCTAACCCTTGCCCTAACCTTAATCCTAGCTTAATCCTAGATCTAACATAATTATAAATGTAACCCTAACTCTAAGTCTATGCCTAACACTAACACTAGCCCTAACACTAATACTAATTGTAAAACTAGCCCTAACTCTAACCCTAGGACTAAAACAAAACCGAGCAATAGACCTAACACTAAACCTTAACTTAACCCAAACCCTAACCTACTACAAAAACTAATCCTAGCCCTAATCGAGTCCTAACCCAAACGTCAAAACTTAGCCTGATGCTGACTCATATCCTAACATTCACCCTAGCTCTAAGCATGATGCTAACCTTAAACTGAACCCTAACAGTAAACCGAGCCCTAATTCGAGTCCTAACTCAAACCCTAAAACTAACCCTGACCCTGACTCTTATCCTAGAAATAACTCTAGCTCTAAATATCGCCCTAAACTTAAATCTAACAAACACTAGAACTACCCCTAACCCTAACCCCAAACTAACCCTAATTGTAACCCTGGTTCTTACATTACCTGTTGCCCTAACCCTAGCCCCAACACTAACACAAAAACGAGCCCTAACCTGAGCCCTACACCTAGATTTAACCCTAAACCTAACCCTACACCTACACTTGTACTAACCCTATCCCTAAACCTAAGCAAAACCCTAACATTAAAGGTAACCCTAGACCTAAACCTAATCCTAAATCTAGACTTAACTCTAGCTCTAGTCTTAAACAAAAACCTAGCCTTAGGCCTAACAATAACCCTTAACTTAACTTAACACAAAGACTAACCCTACCCCTAGACATAAACCTAGTCCCAATTATGGCTTTAGCCTTAACTCTAACTCTAAACTGAACACTGACCCTGCCTTTAACACTAAATCTATCTCTAAACCTTACCCTAACCAAAAACCTAAACCTAACACTAGACATAGCCATAACCCTAACCCTACAACTAGCACTAATCATAATCCTAGCTCTTACACTAACCATATCCCTAACTCTATGCCTTAACCTAACACAAAACCTAGAACAAATTCTAGGCCTCAATCTAGCCCTAAGCGTAACCCAAACGTAATCATAGCCCTAACTCTAAACCTAAACCTAACCCTAGCCTTAGTCTTAAACCTGACTCAAAGCCTAACCCTACCATAAAGATAAACTTAGACTTATACCTTACTCTAAACCCTAACCCTAGCCTTAACCCTAATCATAATCCTAACCCTAACCCGAAAACTAACAATAGACCAAACACTAAAACTAACACTCGCCATAGCCCTAACCATAGCTCAAAACCTAACCTGTACCATTAACCTAAACATAACTGTAGCCTTAACATTAAACCTAAAACTAAAACTAACCCTAAACCTAAACCTAAGCCTACATCTAACCATATCCATTACCCTAACCCTTATCCTAACCCTAATGATAACCCTAGCCCTAAACTTAACCCTAACCCTAAACCTACCATGATTCTGTCCTTAGACCTAAGGCAGAACCTAATTCTCTACATAGCCCTATCACTAACATTAGCTGAAACCCTAGCCCTTACCCTAAACATAACCGTAGCCCAAAACCTAACCCCTATCCTAGCCCTATTCCTAATCGTAACCATAGCCCAAACTCTAGCTCTAACTCTATCCATTACCCTAACCAAAACCCTAAACCAAATGCTAAACCTAGCCCTAACCCTAACCCTAACTCTATCCCTAGCCCTGATTCTAATCTGAAGTCTAACACTTACTAACCTAGCCCTAACGCTTACTCAATTCCTGACCCTTACCCTTAACCTGAAGAAAATGATAAACCTAACCCTAACCCTAACCCTAGCCCTAATCCTAAACTTAAAACTAGACTTCACCTTAGCTCTAACCCCACACATTACCCTAACCCTAACCATAAACATCATGATAACCCTATCCCTAACCCTAAACCTACTCTAACCCTAACTGTAAACCTAAACCTAGACTGAACCATAAACCTAACCCTTGCCACAGTCCTAACCCTAGCTCAAACTCTAACAATTATGCTAAACTCAACACTAACCCTAGTCTTAAACCTAAACCTAACCCTAACCCTAACCCAATATCTAAACCTGTCCATACCCTTAACCCTAATGGTAACCCTAATCCTAATCGTAGACCTAATCCTAAACCTAACCCTATCCTTAGCACTAACCCTAGCTCAAACCCTAACCCATACCCTAAACTGAACCCTAGACTTAACCCTAACCCTAACTCTAACTCTAGCCCTAATCCTAAACATAACTCTAGCTCTAACCCTAGCTCTAACCCTTTCCATTACCCTAATGATAACAATAAACCTAATGCTAACCCTAGGCCTTACCCTAACCCTATCCATTATCCTAAATCTAACCTGAGGCCTAAACCAAACCTGAAGCCTAAACTTAACCTTACCCATTACCCTAGCCCTAACTCAAACCTAATGTTAATTTGAGCCATAAACCTAAACCTCAACCTAACCCAAACTCAAAACCTGACTCTGACTATTATAATACCCCTAGCTCTCAACTTGAACCTCACCCTGAACCTAACTCTGAAACTAGACCTAGCCATAAATCTTACCTGAAATCTATCCCTAAACATAACCCTAGACCTGATATTAGCCCTAGCCCTACTTCTTGCCATAACCCTAACACAAACGCTAGCCCTCATCCTATCCCTAAACCTAGCCTTGATCCTAACCCGAACCAGAACTCTAGCCCTACCCCTAATTTTATCCCTCACCCTAGTTCTGAACCTCGCTATAACCCCATCTCTTCCCCCAAATCTAACCCTAACTCTAACTCTAGACTTAACCCTTAAACTAATCCTAGACCAGATCCTAGCCCTAATTTAGCCCTAATTGTACCACTACCCCTGAGACTAACTCCAACTCTTGCCTTAGCCCTATACCTAGATCTAACCCTATCCCTTACCATAACCCTAACACTTTCCCTAACCTTAGCCCTAACACTAGCCCTAGCCCTAACCCTAGAACTAACCATAACTCTAAGTCCAACCCTAAACTTAAGCCTAAACCTCACACTAACACTAGCTCTAACAGTAACACTAATCTTAAAACTAGCCCTAATCTAGTTCAAGACCTAAAACAAAACCGAGCCATAGCCCTAACCCTAACACTTAATCTAAACCAAAACCTAACCCTACACTTAGCCCTAACCTTAGCCCTAATTCCAGTCCTAACCTAACCCTAAAACTAACCTTGAGCCTGACTCTGACCTTAAACTAACCCTAGCTCTAACATCGCCTAAAAGTACATGTAAAGCTAAAAGTAGTACTAGCCCTAACTGTAACCATAAAAGTAGCCCTAATCATAACTCTAGTTCTTACATAGCCTTAACCTAATGCAAAATCTATCCCTAAACTGAGCCCTACACCTCATTTTAACCCTAAACCTAACGTTAGCCCTAACCATTACCCTAAATCTAACCCTAACCCTAAATCTGGCCCTAACCCTAAAGCGAACCCTAGACTTAATCCTAACCATAATCCTAGCCCTAACTCTAGCTCAACCCTATCCATTACCCTAAACATAACCCTAACCCTAATGATAACCCTAGCCTTAAACTTAACCCTAATCCTAAACCTAGACCTGACACTAACCCTAACCATCAACCTAGCCCTAACCATAGCTCAAACCCTAACACTTACCCTAAACCTAATCCTAACACTAACCCAGACCTAAAACTAACCCTAGCCCTAATCCTAACCATAATCCTAGACCTAAACCTATCCATTACCCTAAACATAAGCAAAACCCAAACATAGCTATAAACATAGCTCTAACCCCACCCATTACCCTAACCCTAATTATAAACATCATGATAACACTAGCCCTAACCCTAAACCTACTCTAACCCTAACTGTAAACTTAACCCTAGACCTAACCTTAAACTTAACATTTGCCATAGTCCTAATCCTAGCACAAACCCTAACAGTTAACGCTAAACCTAACACTAACCCTAGTCCTAATCCTAAATCTAACCCTATCCATTTAGGCCTAACCCCAAACCTTTCGCTAATATTAACCTTATCCTTACCTAAACCTAAAATGAACACTAAACCTAACCCTATCAATTACTCAAACCCTAACTCTAAACCTAACCCTAATGCTAATTTGAGCCCTAAAAATAAACCAAAACCTAACCCAAACTATGAGCAAGACCCTGACTCTAATAACACAGCTAGCTCTAAACTGAACCTTACCCTAAACATAACCTTTAAACTAGACCTAGCCATAAACTAACCCTAACAGTATCCCTAAATGTAACCCTAGACCTGACATTAGCACTCTACCTATCCTTGCCTTAAACCTAACAGAAACCCAAGCCCTCACCCTAATCGTAAACCTAGCCTTAATCTAAACCTGAACACTAACCCTAGCCCAAACCCTAATTTCAACCCTCGCCCTAGTTCTGAACCTAGGTGTAACCTCACCCTTTCCCCTATCCCTAACCCTAACCCTAACACCGCCACTAACACTAACCCTAGCCCTAACCCTAGGCCTAATCCTAACACTAACCATAGCTCAAATCCTAGCCCTAATTTATTGCTAACTGTAACCCTAACTCTAAACCTAGCCCTAAGACTAACACTAACTCTAGCCCTAGACCTATTTCTAGTACCAAACTTATCTATTGCCTAACCCTAACACTAGCCCTAAACTTAGTCCTAACCCGAGCCATAGTCCTAAACCTAGAACTAACCCTAACTCTAAATCTAACCCTAATTCTAAACCTAAACCTCATCCTAACACTAGCCCTAACTCTAATTCTAATTTGAAAACTAGCCCTAACCCTAGCCATAGCTCACAAAAAACAAACAAACAAACAAACAAACAAAAAACAACAACAACAACAACAAAAACTGAGCTATAACCTTAATACTAACCCTTAACCTAAAACAAATCTTAAGGTTACACCTTGTCCTAAATCCATCCCTACAACTAAACTGACCCTGACTCTGACCATAAAACTAACCCTACTCTGAACATCACTCCAACCCGAAACCTAACCCAAACACTAGCCCTAGCCCTAGTCCTAACTCTAATACTACCCCTAACCATAAAGCTAATTCTTACATTAGCCATAGCCCTAACCCTAACACAAAACCTAGCGCTAATCTGAGCCTCAAACCTAGCATTAACCCGAAACCTAACCCTAACCCTAACTCTAACACTAATCCAAACCCAGCTCTAAACCTATTCCTTACCCTAAGCCAAACTCTCACCCTAATGCTAACCTAGTTTTAACCCTTACCTTAGCTTACCCCAAACACTAACTATGTTACTAGTCCTAATCCTAGCCCTCATTCTATCTCTAACCTAACCCGAAGCCTAAGCCTATCCCTTACCCTTATTCTCACCCTATCACTAACCCTAGTTCAAAGCCTGACCTAAACACTAAAACGAACCCTAACACTAGCCCTACCAGTAAACCTATACCTAAACCTAACCATAACACTAGCACTAGACCCAAACTTAATCCTAAATATAGCCATAACTCTAGCCCTAGTCCTAAACAAAAACCTAGCCCTAGCCCTAAAATCACCATTAACCTAATGTGAAGACTAACCCTAGTTCTAATTCTAGCCCTAACAATAAACCCAATGCTAACCCGGACACTGATGCTTACCCTAACACAAACCCTATGTCTAATCCTTATCCTTTCTCAAAACTTAAACCTAACACTAGACATATCAATAATCCTAACCCAAAAAACTAGCCATAACCATAACCCTAGCTATTACATTACCCATAGCCCTAACACTAGCCATACACCTCACACAAAACCTAGCCCTAATACAAGCCCTAAACCTAGACATAAGCATAAACTTAACCCTAACCCTAGCACAAACACTAAACCTAATGCTTGCCCTAGCCCTAACCCTAGCTCAAACTCTAACCCTTACTCTAAATATAACCCTAGCTCTAAACCTAACCCTAAACCTATCCCTAATCCTAAGTGTAACCATAACCCAAATCTTAGCTCTAACTTTATCCATTAACTTAAACATAACCCTAACCATAATGCTAACCCTAGCCCTAACCCTAACCCTTACCCTAACCCTAAACCTAACTGTAGCCCTAATCATAGCCCTGATTCTAACCCTAACCCTTGCCCTAGCCCTAAACCTAGCTCAAACCCTAACACTTACCCTAAACCGAACCCCATCACTAACCCTAGGAGTAACCCAAATTCTAGCCCTAATCCTAACATTTACCTAAGCCCTAACACTAGCACTAAACCTATTCCTTTGGTTACCTTAAACCAAATGCTAACCCTCGGCCTAGCCCTAACCCTATCCCTAACACTAACCCTATATATTACTCTAAACCTAACCTGAACTGTAAAACTAACTCTATCCATTACTCTAACCCCAACCCTAACCCTAAGGCTATTTTGAGCCCTAACATTAAACCTTAACCCAAACCAAACTCTAACTCATACTCTGACCCTAATAATAACCTAGCTCTATACCTGAGCCCTACACTAAACCTAACCCTTACACTAGACTTAGCCATAAACCTATCCCTATAACTATCCCTAACCATAACCCTAGACCTGACATTATTCCTAGCCCTAAGTATAGCCCTAACCCTAACACAAACCTTGCCTTCATCCTAGCCCTAAACTTACTTAATCCTAACCCAAACCCTCGCCCTACCCCTATCCCTAAATATAACCCTTGCCCTAGCACTGAACCTAGCTATTTAACCCCATCTCTTCCCCTAAAACTAACCCAAACCCTAGCCCTAACCATAGGCCTAACCCTAACACTAATCATAACACTAATCCTAGCCCTATTTGAACCCTAAATTTAACCCTACCCCTAACCCTAGCCCTAAGACTAACTCTAACTCACACCCTAGCCCTATTTCCATTTATAACCCTATTCATTACTGTAACCCTAACAATAGACCTAACCTGAGCCCTAACACTAGCCATAGCCCTAACCCTAGATCTAATCATAACTCTAAATCTAACCCTAATCTTAAGCCTAAACCCCATTCTACAACTAGCTCTAACACTATTGCTAATCCTAAAACTAGCCCTAATCCAAGCTCTAGCCCTAAAATAAAACCGAGCCATTGTTCTAACACTAAATCTTAACCTAAACCAAACCCTAACCCATAACTAGCCATAACCCAAGCTCTAATTCGAGCCCTAGGCCTAAAACTAACCCTCACTCTGACTCATATCCAAACACAAACCCTAGCTCTAAATATCACCCTAACCCTAAAACTAATGCTAACACTAGACCTAGCTGTAACCCTAACCCTAAATCTAACCCTAATCATAACCCTAGTTCTTACATTGGCCTTAGCCAAACCCTAGCCCTTACTCTAAAACAAAAATAGCCCTCATCCGATCCCTAATACTAGATTTAACCCTAAACCCAACCCTAAAACTAGCCCTAAACCTAACTCTAATCCTAGCCCTAAACCTATCCATTACCCTAAGCCAAACCCTATGCATAATGCTAAATCTAGTCCTAATCCTAATCCTTAGCCAAATCCAAACAATAACCCTATTACTAGTCCTAACACCAGCCCTTATTCTAGATCTAATCCTAACCCAAATCCTCACCCTAACCTTCACCCTTATTCTGACCCCAACACTAATTATAGGTCTAAACCTGACCCTAAACTGAAATTGAAACCTGAAACTAGCCTTCCAGTAAACTTATAACTGAACCTAAACCTAACTCTAGCCCCATACCTAAACGTAATCCTAAATCTAGCTATTACTCTAGCCTTTGACCTAAACAAAAACTTAGTGCTAGCCCTAACAATAACACTTAACCTAAACCAAACACTAACCCCACCACTAGACCTAACCCTAGTTCTATTCTGGATTTCACCCTAACCATAACTTTAACCTGAACACTGGCCCTGAAACTGACATTAAACCTAGCTCTAAACCTGACCTTAACCCAAAACCTAAACCTAACACTAGACCTAGCATTAAGCCTAACACTAAAACTAGCTCTAATCAGAACCCTAGAACTTACATTATATATAGCACTAACCCTAGGCCTAAACCTAACACAAAACTTAAATAACCCTAACCCTAATCGAGGCCTAATCCTACCCTACAAATAACCCTCACCCTAACCCTAACCCTAAGCCTAACCCTAAATCTCACCTAAGTCCTAACCCTACCTCAAAGCCTAACCCTTAGCCTAAACATAACCCTAGCACTATCAATAACCCTAACCCTAACCGTACCCCTAATTCTAAACTTAACCCTAGACCTAACACTAGCTCTAACTTTAGCCATTACCCTTACTCTAACCCTAAACATAATGATAACCCTATCCATAACCCTAACTGAAACCCTAACCCTAACCATAAACCTAACCAAACCCTAAACCAAACCAAACCCTAACCCATAGACCTAACCCTAACCTATAACCTAACCCTAACCCATAGACCTAACCAAACCTATAACCTAACCCTAACCCATAGACCTAACCAAACCCTAAACCAAACCAAACCCTAACCCTAGACCTAACCCTAAACCTAAAACTTGCCATAATCTTAACCCTAACACAAACCCTAACTCTTACCCTAAAACCAACAGTAAACCTAGACCTAAAATTAAACTTAAACCTATATCTAACCTTAACCATAAAGCTAACCTTACATCTAACCCAATCTACTCCCCTAAACCTAATCCTAACCCTAATGAAAACCCTAGCCCTAACCCTAAACCTAACCTTGACCATAACACTAAACCTAACCCTCGTCCTAGACCCTAGCTCAAAACCTAAACTTTACCCTAAATATATCCCTAACCCTAACCCTAAGCTAGGTTTAATAGCCCTAACCCAAAACCTAACCTAACTCTAGCACTAATCCTAACCTAACCCTAGCCTTAACCATAGATCTAACCCTATATAATATCCTCATGATAACCCTAGTCCTAATGCTAACCCTAGGCATAACTCTAACCCTTTTGCTAACCCTAAAGCTCTCCAAGCCCTAAACCTACCCTGAAACCTAAACCTAACCCAATCAATTACCATAACCCTAACACTAAACTTAATGCTCATTTGAGCCCTATCCCCAAACCTTAACCTAAAACAAACCCTAACACTGATCCTCACCCTAAAAATACACCTAGCTCTAAACCTGACCCTTACCCGAAGCCTAACACTTACACTAGGCATAGACAGAAACCTAAACCTAAATATACCCCAAACTGTAACACTAGACCTGACATTATCCCTAGCCCTAATTTTAGACCTAAATCTACAACAAACCCTAGCCCTCATCCTAGCCCTAAATTTAGTCTGAATAATAACCCGGACCCTAACCCTATCCCTAACCCTAATTCTAACCCACACCCTGCCTCTAAACCTAGCTATAACACCATAACTCACCCTAAAATTAACTATAACCCTAGCCCTAACACTAGGCCTAAGCTGATCACTAACCCTAGCCCTAATCCTAGACTTAGCCCTATCCATAAAACTAACCAAAACCCTAGCCCTAAGACTAACTCTAAATCTCACCCTAGCCTTAGCCCTAGTTCTAAACCTATTTGTTACCGTAACCATAACCCTAGCCCTAACCCTTGCCCTATAGTAATACCTAGCCCTAATCCTAGATCTAACGCTAAATCCAAAACTAACCCTAACCAAAAGCCTAAGGCTAACACTAACACTAGCCCTAACCCTAAAGCTAATCTAATAACTAGCCCAAAACCAAAACCTAAGACTAAAACAAAACTGAGCAACAGCCTAACCCTAAACGTTAACTTAAAACAAACACTAACACTGCA
Source organism: Marmota flaviventris (assembly GCF_047511675.1). Lineage (NCBI taxonomy): Eukaryota > Metazoa > Chordata > Mammalia > Rodentia > Sciuridae > Marmota > Marmota flaviventris. The sequence continues at coordinate 338,399 of NW_027288431.1, read as the reverse complement.
CCTAGACATAACCCTAGCCCTAATTCGAGTCCTAACCATAACCTTAAAACTTACCCTGACCCTGACTCATATCCTAACACTGACACTAGCTCTAAAGACCATGCTAAACATAAACAAAACCCTAACAGTTACCCTAGCCCTAATTCCAGTCATAACCCTAACCTAAAAGCACACCCTGACCTGACTGATATCCTAAAAGTCACCCTAGCTCTGAACACAGCCCTCAACTTAAACCGAATACTAAGAGTAACCCTAGCGTTTATGTAAACCAAACACTAGACCTATCCATAACCCTAAACCTACAGCTAGCCCTCAACATAACCCTAGCTCTTACATTACCTATAGACCTAACCCTAGCACTAAACCTAACATAAAAGCTAGAGCTAGTCCTAGGCCTAAATCAAGCCTTAAGCATAACCCTAATCCTAACCCTAACCCTAGCCCTAACCCTAACCTAACCCTTGCCTTAGCCCTAATCCTAGCTCAAAGCCTAAACATTTCTCTAAACATAAACCTACACCTATCCCTCAATCTAACCCTTACCTAGCCCTAATTCTAACCTTAACCCTAGCCCTAAACCTAGCTCTAAACCTACCCATTACTCTAAACCTAAACCTAACCTTATTGATAATCCTAGGCTTAATGCTAAACCTAAACCTAACTGGAAAACTAACCCTAGACCTAACTTTAAACCTCACATTTGCCATAGACCTAACCTTAGCTCAAACCCTAGCCCTTACTATAAACCTAAACATAACCATAGCCCTAACTCGAAGTCTAAACCTCAATCTAATTTTAAATATAGCCCTAAATCTACATCTAATCATATACATTACCCTAACCCTAACCCTATCCCTAATGATGTCCCTAGCCCTAATCCTTACCCTAACCCTATGAGTACTATAACCTTATCCCTAGAAGTAACCCTAAACCTAACACTCACCCTAGCCCTAACCGTAGCTCAAAACCAAACCCTTATGCTAAACATAAACCTGAGCCTAACCCTAGTATTAACTCTAACCCTAACCCTAATTCAAGATCTCTTCTTAACCATAAACCTAGCCCTAAACTTAGCTCTAATCCTATCCATTATACTAACCATAACCCTTACCATAATCTGAACCCTAGGCCTAACCTTAAACCTATTGCTAACCCTAACCCTATCAATTACCCTAAACCTAATGTTAACTCTAAACAAAACCCTATCATTTCCCTAAACCACACCCTAGTGCTAATTCAAGCCCTAAACCTAAAACCTAATCTGGAACACACTCTAACACTGACCCTGACCCTAATAAATCTCTTAGCTCTAAGGATGACTTTTACACTAAACCTAACCCTTACACTAGACCTAACCATTACACTAATCCTAAAACTATCCCCAACCATAAGCTTAGACCTGACATTAGCCATAGCCCTAATCCTAGCCTTAAACCTAACACAAACCCCACCCCTTATCCTAGCCCTAAACCTAGCCTTAATCCTAACCCTAAACCTAACTTTAGGCCTAACCCAGGAACTAAACCTAGCACTAATCTTAGCACTAATTTAGTCCTATTCATAACCCTAGCTCAAACACAAGCCCTATGACTAACTCTAACTCTCACTCTAGCCCCATCCCTAGTTCTAACTCTATTCCTTACTGGAACCTTAATTCTATCCCTAAACCCAGCCCTAACCCTAGCCATATAATTAGCTCTAGCCCTAACCTAGATCTAATTTTAACTCTAAATCAAACCCTAACCCTAAGCCTAAGCCTAACCCTAACTCTAAATCTAACTTTAAACCTAGCACTAAAACAAAACCGGGCCATAGCCCTAACTCTAACCCTTAACCTAAACCAAACCTTAACCCTAACCCTAACCTTAGCTCTAATTCTAGTTTTAGGAGAAAGCTAGAACTAACACTGACCCTGACTCTGACCATAATACTAACCCTAGTCTAAACATCACCCTAACACTAACCCTAAACCCAACACTAGACCTACCACTAACCCTAACCCTAAATTTAACCCTAATTGTAACCCTGATACTTACATTTGCCTTACTCCTAACCCTAGCACTAACTTAACCCAAAACCTAGCCCTAATCCAAGCCCTAACATGAGCTTTAACCCTAAACCTAATCCTAACCTTAACCCTAATCAAAACCATAACCCTAGCCCTAAACATATCTCTAAAGCTATCCATTGCAATAACCATAACTCTAGGCCTAAACCTAACCCTATCCCTAATCATAAACATATGCATTATTCTAAACCAAACCTAAACCTTAAACCTCATATTAAAATTACACTAACAATAATCATAATGCTAATTCGAGCAATAACTTTAAACCTTAACCTCTCCCAAACTTCTAACCCAGACTTGACCCTAGCTCTAAACCTGACCCTAACCCTAAACCTAACCCTTACATTATATGTAGGCATAAACCTAATCCTAAAACAATCTTTAACCATAAACCTAGATCTGATATTAGCCCTAGCCCTAATCCTAGCCCTAACACTAAAATAAAGCATAGGCCTCATCGTAGCCCCAATCCTAGACTTAATGATTACCCTAACCCTAACCATAGCCCTAACCCTAATTCTAACCTTAAACTTATCTCTAAACCTAGCTATAATGCCATTCCTTACCCTATACTTAAACCTAACCCTAACCCTAACTCTAGGACTAAGGTGAACAATAATCGTAGCCCTAATTTAACCCTATCCCTAACGCTAACCCTAACCCTAGCCCTAAGACTAACTCTAACTCTCACAGTAGCCCTATCCCTTCTTCTAACCCTATCCATTACCGTAATCCTAAACCTAGCCCTAAACCTAGCCATAACCATTGCCAAATCCTTATTCCTAGTCCTAACGTAGATCTAAACTTAACTCTAAATCTAACCCTAACCCTAAGCCTAAGCCTAACATTAACACTAACCCTAGCCCTAATGCTAATCATAACACTAAACCGAACACTAACCCTTGCAGTAAAAAAACAACAAACAAACAAACAAACAAAAAACCCAAAAAACAAACAAACAAACAAACAAAAAACCGAGCAAGAGCCCTAACCCTAAACCTTAACTTGAACCAAACCTTAACCCTACACCTAGACCTTACCCTAGCCTAATTGGAGTCCTAATCTTAACCTTAATACTATCCCTAACTCTGACTCATATCCTAAAACTCACCCTAGCTCTAAACACCACCCTAACCTTAAACCAAACCCTTACAGTAATCCTATCCTTAATTCGAGTCCTAACCCTAACCCTAAAACTAAACCTGACCCTGACTATTAACCTAACATAACACTAGCTCTTTATTTCACCCTAACCTTAAACCTAATCCTAACAATAGAGGTTTAACCCCTAACCATCACCCTAAAACTAACCCTAAAACCATAGTTCTTACATTAGCCATTGCTCTAACTCTAGCCATAACCCTAACACAAAACTAGTCCTAATCTGAGCCCTAAACCTAGCTTTAACCCTAAACATAGCCCTAACCCTAGCTCTAACCCTATCCCTTACCCTATGCCAAACCCTAAACCTAATGCTAATTCTAATCCTAATCCTAATTCTATTCATCAACCTAACCAAAACCCTAACCCTATTAGTTGTCCTAACCTTAGCCCTCATTCTAGGTATAACCATAACCCAAACCCTAACCCTAACCCTGACCCTTATTCTGACCCTAACACTGATCATAGGTTTAAACCTGAACCTAACCCTAATCCGAACCCTAACATTAGCCCTATTGGTAACCTTATACTTAAACCTAATCCGAACACTAGCCTTAGAAATAAACCTAATCCTAATCTATCCATAACTCTAGACCTAGACTTAAAGAAAATCTTAGCTCTAGCCCTAATAATAACCCTTAGCTTAAAGCCAAAATCTAATCCTTCCACTAGTTGTAACCCTAGTCCTAATTCTGGCTTTCTCATTAAACATAACTCTAAACTGAACACTGACCCTGACACTAACACTAACCCTAACTCTAAAAATCACCCTAACCATAAACCTAAACCTAAAACTATACTTAGCTCTAACTTTAATGCTAAAACTAGCCCTAATCATAACAAAGTTCTTACATTTGCCATAGCTCTAACATATTGCAAACCCTAGCCCTAAACTAAGCCCTAACATAGCTTTAACCCTAAATCTAAATATAACCCTAACGTTAGCCCTAACCCTAAACCTGGGCCTAACCCTAGTATACACCTAACCTAACACTAAATCTATCCCTAACTGTAACTCTAGTCCTGATATTAGCCCTAGCCCTATTACTAGCCCTAACCCTAACACAAACATTAGCCATCATCCTGGCCCTAAACCTAGCTTTAATCATAACCCTAAACCTAACCCTAGCCCTGACCCTAATACTAAACCTTGTCCTAGCCCTCAAACTAGCTATAACCCAATACCTTACCCTAAATATAATCCTAACTCCAACCCTAACTGAAGGCCTAAACCTAACACTAACACTAGCCCTAATTTAGCCCTATCCCTAACCCTAACCCTAACCCTAACCCTAACCCTAATCCTAGCTCTAAGGCTAACTCTAACTCTCATACTAGCCCTATCACTAGTTCTAACCCTATCAGTTACCATAATACTAAACCTAAGTGAAACGTTAGTCCTAACCCTTGCCCTATCCGTAGCCCTAGCCCTAACCATAGATCAAAATCTAACTCTAAATCTAACCCTAACCCGAAGCCTAAGCCTAACCATTATAAATAAATTTATATTTAGACTCTGTGTCTACAAGTGTTGGCTTCAATTATTATTTAGAATATAGTCATTAGTTACATAAAAGGCATACAATTTCTGGTGGTGTATAGACAACTGAGTGTCAGGGGTAGGATGCTATGTTAAGGGGGAAAGGAATGAGGGTATGTGATTAATCTAACTTAGCAACTTTGGAGGAGAACTCTAATGAATAGGCAGGGGAATTTATGGAAGAAGGTATAAATTCAAACTGCCTATCTGTATTCATAAAATTACCCTATGTATAAATAGTAAAGTTAGGAGGCTGAAAGTGGGATAGCGGGAGAAAAAAAAAAAGAAGAAAAAATAACAAGTAAATAGAGGGAGAAAGAAAATAAGAGCAAATAAAGAGGTGGTGAGGTGGGGCCTATGCAATTCCTCTAAATTCTATAATTCTAGTGATTCAGTTCTTAAAGTCCAATTTCATGGAGAGTAATTGTTTTCACATATGTTGAGGTTGTGAGGACTAGAGGGGGAAGGGTACAGGAGAATGGATGAGAAGAGCAAGAAAAGAAAAGTAAGAAAGAAAAAAAAAGGTTCTCAGAACTCTGTTTTCTTTTCTTGCATTATGTGGAGTTTTCTATTCCTAGCTTGAGTCTCTGTTCTCAGGGTGGGGGAGGTAGCTAGGGTGAGAGGGCTTGAGCTTCTACCTGGAGCCTCCATACTCTTAGTATCTGAATTGGAAACCAGGTGCCTGTACAGTTGCTGTTCCTCATTGATAGCTACACCCCCCAAAACCTTCTGTGAAAAATCTTGAGTTATCACAACTGGAGGTAGGGGAGTTGGAAACCTGGTACCTGATAAGCTGCAGAAACAAGCTGGAGCCACGCTCACTGATAGATGGCAAATAAGGTTTTGCAAGATGGATTCCATCTGTTACCCATGTATGGTGTTTGGTGAGGTCGGTGGTTCTGGAGTGACGTTGTGCTGTGTCCAGAGCTCGTTCTGGTGATTCTCAAGCAAAGTCTCCATGTTCTGTGCTGCCTTGCATGTGTGCAGAGAGCTCCTGTGTGGCTGAGACTGCTGTCAGCACCCTGAGAAACTGCACAGCCCAGCCTTCCATCTGCACTGAGAGTACCGATGCGACCCTAGATTTCTTCAAATTTCTATGATACTGGGAAGGATTCATCTTTTACTTAGCCTTATTATGCTCCACAGGTTTGGGCCTTGTTGGTTCAATTGGTCACTATCAGGAACAGTTTGTATTTTTGGTTTCCCTTCATTATGGCTTATTGATGTGAATGAAAATTGAGCTGGAAATCAAACAGGGTTTGCCAGAGGTGCTTGAAACTTCACACAATTAGTTCTCAGTGGGCACTCTCTAGTTTCTTTCTTTTGAAGGTAGGCCAAAATGAAGCATGCAAAAGAAACTGTATCCGAGAGCCCTTAAGGAGAAAAAACAAACATGTATGTACTGAAATAAGTCTCCCAAAAATTTGATCAGATTTCTTTGATACTACACAGTATTCATCTTTTAGCTTGCTCCACTAGGCTCCCCAAGGTTGGAACTTCTAGGATCAATTGTTCTCTAAACAGGTAAGTGTTAGTGTTATAGTTAGGGTTAGGGCTAGCTTTAGAGATAGTGTTAGGGTTAGAGTTTGTTTTGTTCAAATTTCTTTGATACTGGGAAGATTTATCTTTTACCTAGCCTCACTATTGGCCCCAGTTTGGGGCCTTCTTGGTTTAATGAATCGCTGTTGGAAATAGTTTGTTTTTAATGTCTCAGTTCATTTTGACCTATATAGGTAAATGAGAATGGAGCTGTAAATCAGAGGGTTGGTTCTAGCTGGTTGAAACTTCACATACTCAATCAGTTGTCTGTGGCCACTCTCTGGTTTCTTCCTTGTAAAAGTAGTGAAAAGTTGAAGCATGCAAAACAAGTTTATCCAAGAGCACTTTAGGAGAAAACAGGGCAATATGCATGTACTGAAATACGTCCCCCAATTATTTGGTCAGATTTCTTTGATACTGTGCAGGATTCATATGTAAGCTTTCCCCACTAGTCTCCCCAAGTTTAAAACTTTTATGATCAACGGTTCTATTAACAGGTTAGGCTTAGGGTTATGATTAGACTTAGGGTTAGAACTAGTGTTAGGGTTAGTGTAAGATTTTTTCAACTTTATGAATACTGAGCAGGATTTATCTTCTTTGTCTTCTTAGTATGCTCCCCATATTTGGGCCTCCTAGTAAAAGGGTTTTGCTCTCAGGAGTAGTTTTAATTTTAATCTTTCACCTCATTTTGCCCTAAAGGGGTAAATGGAAATGGAGCTGGACTCAAACAGGGTTGGTGCTAGCTGCTTGAAACTTCACACACTCAACCAGTTCCCAGGGTACATTCTCTCCTTTTTTTTTTTTCTTGTGGAAGTAGCCCAAAGATGAATTTGATTGAAACAGCTTTATCTGTGAGCATTTTAGGAGCAAGCATTAAATTTTTGCATGGATTATTTGATATTGTACAGGATTCATCCTTTTCCTAGTCTTAGTAGGATCCCCGAGTTTGAGTTTTCAAGGTTTGCCAGTTCACTGTCAGGAACATTTGAATTTTTAGATTTCACTTCATTATGGCCTATAGACGTGAATGAAAATGGAGCTGGAAATCAAACAAAGCTAGTACTAGCTGGTTGAAACTTCACACACTCAATCAGCTCTCTGTGGGCACTCTCTGGTTGTTCCTTGTGCAAGTACCTTAAATTGAAGCATGGCAAAAAAATAATTTATCCAAGAGCACATTAGGAGAAAACAGGAAAATATGCACATAATGAAATACCTCCCCAAATTATTTGGTCATATTTCTTTGATACTGCACAGAATTCATCTGATAGTTTGCCCCACTGGGCTCCTTTATTTGGGGACTACTCTGATCAATGGATTTCTAAACAGGTTAGGTTAGACTGTGTATTAGTTTAGGGTTAGATTTACAGCTAATATTTTGTTAGATTTAGTTTTGTTCAAATTTCTTTGATACTGGGCAGGATTCAAGTTTGAACTAGCCTTACTATATTCTTTAGGTTTGGACCTCTTACATCAAGGGTTTGCTCTCCTGGACAGTTTGTGTTTTAAGTTTTCGTTTCAATTTGACCTATGCATGTAAATGCAAATGGAGCTGTAAATCCAACAGAGTTGGTGCTAGCTACTTCAAACCTCACACACTCAATCAGTTTTCTATGGGCATTCTCTGGTTTGTTTCTTGTAAAAGTAGCCCTAAGCTGAAGCATTCAAATCAACTTTATGTGAGAGCACTTTAGGGGAAAACAGGGAAATATGAATGTACTGAACTACCTCTCCAATTATTTGGTCAGACTTCATTGATATTGTGAAAGATTCATCTGTTCACTTACCCAACTTGGCTCCCCAAGTGTGGGACTTCTAGGATCAAAGGGAGTCTAAGCAGGTTAAAGTTAGTGTTAGGGTTAGTGTTAGGACTAGGATTAGACCTAGTGTTAAGATAAGAGTTACTTTTGTTTTCAAATTTCTATGATACTGTGCAGGATTCATCTTCTTTTTTTAAAATTTTGACTATAATCCAAATATTTGGGCCTCCTACATAAAGGGTTTGCTTTCAGGAACAGTTTCAATTTTCATGTTTCTCTTCTTTTTTTTTTTTCCATGTAGGGGTGAATGAAAAAAGCTAGAAATCAAACAGGGTTTGGACTAGCTGCTTGAGTCTTCACACACTTCATCGATTTTCAGTGAGCATAATCTGGTGTTTTCCATGGAAGTAGCCCTAAGATGAAGTAGAAAATAACAGCTTTATCTCTGGGTGCATTAGGAGCAAGCAGAATACCCATGTAATGAAAGAGCTTCAATTCTTTTTTTTGTTGGATTAATTTGATACTGTACAGGATTCATCTTTGACCTAACCTTAGTAGGCTCCCCAAGTGTGTGCCTTTAAGGTTCAGTGGTTCAGTGTCAGCAACAGTTTGAATTTTTAGGTTTCACTTAATTAGCGCCTATAGGTGTGAATGCAATGGAGCTGGAAATCAAACAGTGTTGGTGCTAGCTTCATGAAACTTCACAAACTCAATCAGCCCCCTGTGGGCACTCTTTGTTTTTTCTTTGTGAACGTACCTAAAGCTGAAGCATGAAAAACAGTTTATCAATGAGCACTTTAAGAAAAAAAAAAAAAAAAAACAGGAAAATATGAATATACTAACATACCTCTTCCAATTTTCATCAAATTTCTTTGATACTGCACAAGATTCATCTGTTAAGTTGTGCCTTTAGGCTCCTCAAGTTTGGGACTTCTATGATCATAGGTACTCTAAACAGATTAGAATTAGTTTAGGGTTGGGTTAGATCTAGTGTTACACTGAGTTTTGTTCAAATTCATTTGATACTTGGCATAATTTGTCTTTTACCTAGTCTTACTATTTTCCCTAGGTTTGGGCCTTATCCCTTCAATGCTTTGCTGTCAGGAACAGTTTGTATTTTAAGGTTTCCTTCATTTTGACCTATACGCCTATACGGAAATGGAACTTGAAGTCAAACAGGGTTGGTGCTCGCTGCTTAAAACTGCACACACTCAATCAGTTCTATGTGGGCACTGTGGTTTCTTTCTTGTGAAAGTTTCCCAAAGCAGAAACATGCAAAAACATCTTTATCCGAAAGTACTGTTGGAGATAACAGGGAAATATACATGTACTGAACTACCTCCCCAAATTATTTAGTCAGATTTCATTGATACTCCCTAATCCTAACAGAAACACTAGCCCTAATCTGAGTCCTAGCATTAGATGTAAACTTAACCCTAATTCTAGCCCTGACCCTAGCTCTTACTATATCACTTACCCTAAACCAAACCCTATCCATAATGCTAACCTTAGTCCTAATGCTAATCCATAGCCTAATCCATACCCTAACCCTGTTACTAATACAAAACCTAGCCCTCATTCTAGCTCTAACCCTAACTCAAATCATTACCCTAACACAAACCCTCAGTTTAAATCTGATCCTAGGGGCCTGCAACCCACCCGCAGAAGAGGAGCAGCGGCAGGCTGAGAGGCAGAGCTGCCCCCTCCCCCTGCGCCGGCAAGGTAGACAGAACTGTGACCACCCACAGAGCAGGCCCAGTGGCCTGCTGAGAGGCAGAGCCAACCCCCCACCCCCCGCGCCTGCCAGGTAGGCGGAACTGTGACCACCAACAGAAAAGGCCCAGTGGCCCTCGGCGGGGCAGAGCTTCCAATCACTCCTGCAAGGTAGGCAGGCCTGCGGCCCACCGGCAGAAGAGGAGCAGCGGCCTGCTGAAAGGCAGAGCCGCCCCCTCCCCCCGCGCCTGCAAGGTAGACGGAACTGTGACCACCATCAGAACAGGCCAGACCTGCAACTGACAGACAGAACAGGCCCAGTGGCCTGAGGAAGGGTAGAGCCGCTCCCCCCCCCACGTGCCTGCAAGGTAGGCGGAACTGTGACCCACTGGCAGAACAGCACCAGAGGCCTGCAGAGGGGCAGTGCCGCTGCCTGCGCCTGCAAAGTAGGCAGAACTGCGACCACCGACAGAACAAGCCTAGCGGCCCGCAGAGGGACAGAGCCGCCGCCCGCGCCTGCAAGGTAGGCGGACCTGCTACCGACCGGCAGAGCAGGCCCAGCCGCCTGCCGGCATGGTAGGCACATTGCCCCAATTGGAGAAGGGGCAGAGCCGCCACCCGAGCCTGTGAGGGAGACTTTGCAACTATACAAGACCAATATAAATATATAGGGGGAAAATTCAATAGCACAACAGATTCACCAAGTAGAAAGGAACGTGAACAGTATGAAGAGACAAGGAAAGAAAGGACCACAAGCAATGCAGGTCAACTCAACTTTAGAAGAGGTAATAGCTGCAGCAGATGGAATGTCAGATAAAGAATTCAGGATATACATGCTTCAGATGATCTGGAGTCTCAAGGAAGACATAAGACAGCAAAATCAGACAACGAAAGATCACTTCAACAATGAATTACATAAACAAATCCAAGAAGCAAAAGATCAACTATACAGGGAGATAGCGGTTATAAAAAACAAACAAACAAAAATCCTAGAAATGCAGGAAGCAATAAACCAACTTAAAAACTCAATGGAGAATACTACCAGCAGAGTAGAACACTTAGAAGATAGAACATCAGACAATGAAGATAAAGTATTTCAACATGAAAAGAACATAGACAGCTCAGCAAGACTGTTAAGAAACCATGAGCAGAACATCCAAGAAATATGGGATAACATCAAGAGACCAAATTTAAGAGTCATTGGGATACAGGAAGGGACAGAGTTTCAAACCAAAGGAATGAGCAATCTATTCAATGAAATAATACGAGAAAACTTCCCAGACTTGAAGAATGAGACAGAATCCCAAATCCTAGAAGCCTACAGGATGCCGAATGTGCAAAATCAAAAGAGACCCACACCTAGACACATTATAATGAAGATTCCCAACATACAGAATAAGGAGAGAATTTTAAAAGCTACAAGAGAAAGGAAGCAGATCACATTTAGGGGTAAGCCAATCAGGATAACAGCTCATCTTTCAACACAGACACTGAAAGCTAGAAGATCCTGGACTAACATATTTCAAACACTGAAAGAAAATGGGTTCCAACCAAGAATTGTGTTTCCAGCGAAATTAAGCTTCAGGATGGAAGATGAAATTAAAACCTTCCATGATAAACAAAAGTAAAAAGAATTTGCAGCTAGAAAACCATCTCTTCGAAACATCCTTGGCAAAACATTACAGGAAGAGGAAATGGAAAATAACAATGAAAACCAACAGTGGGAGGTAGGACAGTAAAGGGGGGAAAATAATCAAAGAGGAAAACAAACCATGTTTAGTAACATAAATAAACAAATATGGCTGGAAGAACAACCCATATCTCAATAATAACCCTAAATGTTAATGGCTTAAACTCACCAATCAAGAGACACAGGCTAGTAGAATGAATCACAAAACAAGACCCAACAATATGCTGCCTACAGGAGACGCATTTGATAGGAAAAGACATACATAGGCTGAAGGTGAAAGGTTGGGAAAAAATCATATCACTCATATGGACTTCGGAAACAAGCAGGAGTGTCCATACTCATATCAAATAAAATAGATTTCAAGCCAAAGTTAATCAAAAGGGATAAAGAGGGACACTACATACTGCTTAAGGGAACCATACCCCAACAAGACATAACAATCATAAATATATATGCCCCAAACAATGGTGCAGCTATGTTCATCAAACAAACTCTTCTCAAGTTCAAGAGTCTAATAGACCACCATACAATAATCATGGGAGACTTCAACACACCTCTCTCGCCACTGGACAGATCTTCCAAACAAAAGTTGAATAAGGAAACTATAGAACTCAATAACACAATTAATAACCTAGACTTAATTGACATATATAGAATATACCACCCAACATCAAGTAGTGACACTTTTTTCTCAGCAGCACATGGATCCTTCTCAAAAATAGATCATATATTATGTCACAGGGCAACTCTTAGACAATATAAAGAGTAGAGATAATACCATGCATCCTATCTGATCATAATGGAATGGAACTGAAAATCAACGATAAAAGAAGGAAGGAAAAAGAATACATCACTTTGAGAATGAACAATAGGTTACTGAATGATCAATGGGTTATAGAAGACATCAAAGAGGAAATTAAAAAATTCTTAGAGATTAATGAAAACACATACACAACATATCGCAATCTATGGGACACATTGAAAGCAGTTCTAAGAGGAAAATTCATTGCTTGGAGTTCATTCCTTAAAAAAAGAAAAAAACAACAAATAAATGATCTCATACTTCAACTCAAAATCCTAGAAAAAGAAGAGCAAAACCACAGCAAAAGAAGTAGAAGGCAAGAAATAATTAAAATCAGAGCTGAAATTAATGAAATCGAAACAAAAGAAACAATTGAAAAAATTGACAAAACTAAAAGTTGGTTCTTTGAAAAAAATAAACAAAATCGACAGACCCTTAGCAATGCTAGCGAAGAGAAGAAGAGAGAGAACTCAAATTACTAGCATACGGGATGAAAAAGGCAATATCACAACAGACACTTCAGATATGCAGAAGATAATCAAAAATTATTTTGAATCCTTATACTCCAATAAATTAGAAGATAGTGAAGGCATTGATAAATTTCTTAAGTCATATGATCTGCCATCAAACCATCAAAAGACTACCAACTAAGAAAAGCCCAGGACCGGATGGGTATACAGCAGAGTTTTACAAAACCTTTAAAGAGGAACTAATACCAGTACTTTTCAAGCTACTTCAGGAAATAGAAAAAGAGGGAGAACTTCCAAATTCATTCTACGAGGCCAACATCACCCTGATACCTAAACCAGACAAAGACACTTCAAAGAAAGAAAACTACAGACCAGTATCTCTAATGAACCTAGATGCAAAAATCCTCAATAAAATTCTGGCGAATCGGATACAAAAACATATCAAAAAAATTGTGCACCATGATCAAGTAGGATTCATCCCTGGGATGCAAGGCTGGTTCAATATACGGAAATCAATAAATGTTATTCACCACATCAATAGACTTAAAAATAAGAACCATATGATCATCTCGATAGATGCGGAAAAAGCATTCAACAAAGTACAGCATCCCTTTATGTTCAAAACTATAGAAAAACTAGAGATAACAGGAACATACCTCAATATTTTAAAAGCAATCTATGCTAAGCCTCAGGCTAGCATCATTCTGAATGGAGAAAAACTGAAGGCATTCCCTCTAAAATCTGGAACAAGACAGGGATGCCCTCTCTCTCCACTTCTGTTCAACATAGTTCTCAAAACACTGGCCAGAGCAATTAGACAGAGGAAAGAAATTAAAGGCATAAAAATAGGAAAAGAAGAACTTAAATTATCACTATTTTTAGATGACATGATTCTATACCTAGCAAACCCAAAAGGGTCTACAAAGAAACTATTAGAGCTAATAAATGAATTCAGCAAAGTGGCAGGATATAAAATCAACACGCATAAATCAAAGGCATTCCTGTATATCAGCGACAAATCCTCTGAAATGGAAATGAGGACAACCACTCCATTCACAATATCTTCAAAAAAAAAAAAAAAAAAAAACTTGGGAATCAACCTAACAAAAGAGGTGAAAGACTTACACAATGAAAACTACAGAACCCTAAAGAGAGAAATAGAAAAAGATCTTAGAAGATGGAAAAATATACCCTGTTCATGGATAGGCAGAACTAACATCATCAAAATGGCGATATAACCAAAAGTTCTCTATAGGTTTCATGCAATGCCAATCAAAATCCCAACGGCATTTCTTGTAGAAATAGAGAAAGCAATCATGAAATTCATATGGAAAAATAAACGACCCAGAATAGCAAAAACAATGCTAAGCAGGAAGTGTGAATCAGGCGGTATAGCGATACCAGACTTCAAACTATACTACAGAGCAATAGTAACAAAAACAGCATGGTACTGGTACCAAAACAGGCGGGTGGACCAATGGTACAGAATAGAGGACACAGAAACCAATCCACAAAACTACAACTATCGTATATTTGATAAAGGGGCTAAAAGCATGCAATGGAGGAAGGATAGCATCTTCAACAAATGGTGCTGGGAAAACTGGAAATCCATATGCAACAAAATGGAACTGAATCCCTTTCTCTCGCCATGCACAAAAGTGAATTCAAAATGGATCAAGGAGCTTGATATCAAATCAGAGACACGCCGTCTGATAGAAGAAAAAGTTGGCTACGATCTACATACTGTGGGGTCGGGCTCCAAATTCCTCAATAGGACACCCATAGCACAAAAGTTAATAACTAGAATCAACAAATGGGACTTACTCAAACTAAAAAGTTTTTTCTCAGCAAAAGAAACAATAAGAGAGGTAAATAGGGAGACTACATCCTGGGAACAAATCTTTACTCCTCACACTTCAGATAGAGCCCTAATATCCAGAGTATACAAAGAACTCAAAAAATTAGACAATAAGAGAACAAACAGCCCAATCAGCAAATGGGCAAAGGACCTGAACAGACACTTCTCAGAGGAGGACATACAATCAATCAACAAGTACATGAAAAAATGCTCACCATCTCTAGCTGTCAGAGAAATGCAAATCAAAACCACCCTAAGATACCATCTCACTCCAGTTAGATTGGCAGCCATTATGAAGTCAAACAACAACAAGTGCTGGCGAGGATGTGGGGAAAAGGGTACACTTGTACATTTCTGGTGGGACTGCAGATTGGTGCAGCCAATTTGGAAAGCAGTATGGAGTTTTCTTGGAAAGCTGGGAATGGAGCCACCATTTGACCCAGCTATTCCCCTTCTCGGTCTATTCCCTAAAGACCTAAAAAGAGCATGCTACAGGGACATTGCTACATCGATGTTCATAGCAGCACAATTCACAATAGCAAGACTGTGGAACCAACCTAGATGCCCTTCAATAGATGAATGGATAAAAAAAATGTGGCATTTATACACAATGGAGTATTACTCTGCATTAAAAAATGACAAAATCATAGAATTTACAGGGAAATGGATGGCATTAGAGCAGATGATGCTAAGTGAAGCTAGCCAATCCCTAAAAAACAAATGCCAAATGTCTTCTTTGATATAAGGAGAGTAAGTAAGAACAGAGTAGGGTCGAAGAGCATGAGAAGAAGATTAACATTAAACAGGGATGAGAGGTGGGAGGGAAAGGGAGAGAGAAGGGAAATTGTATGGAAATGGAAGGAGACCCTCAGGGTTATACAAAAGTACATACAAGAGGAAGTGAGGGGAAAGGGAAAAATAATACAAGGGGGACAAATGAATGTCAGTAGAGGGGGCAGAGAGAGAAGAGGGGAGGGGAGGGGAGGGGAGGGGGGATAGTAGAGGATAGGAAAGGCAGCAGAACACAACAGACACTAGTGTGGCAATATGTAAATCAATGGATGTGTAACTGATGTGATTCTGCAATCTGTATATGGGGTAAAAATGGGAGCTCATAACCCACTTGAATCAAAGTGTGAAATATGATATATCAAGAACTATGTAATGTTTTGAACAGCCAACAATAATAAATTTAAAAAAAATAAAAATAATGATTAAGCAGAAGAAGAATAAAAAATAAATAAATAAATCTGATCCTAACCTAAAAGCAGAGCATAAAACTAGCTCTACCAGTAAACTTATACCTAAGCCTAAGCCTAACACTAGTCCTAGACCTAAGCCTAATCCTCAATATAGCCATAATTATAGACCTAGACCTAAAAAAACCCTGAGTCCTAGCCCTAACATAATCCTTAACCTAATGTGAACACTAACCCTATACCTAGATCTAAACCTAGTCCTAATTCTTGCTTTCACCCTAAACCTAACTCTAACCTGAACGCTTACCCTAACACTAACACTAAACCTCGCTCTAATCCTGATCCTAACCCAAAACCTAAAACTAACACTAGACATAGCCATAACCCTAACCCTAAAACTAGTTCTAAAATCAGAACCTTGCATCTTACATTACACATAGCCTTAACCCTGGGCCTAAACCTAACACAATACCTAGCACTATTCTGAGTCCCAATCCTACTCTAAAAATAAACATAATCCTAAATGTAGCCCTAACCCTAACCCTCATCTTAGACATAACCCTAGCTCTAAGACTAACCCTTAGCCTAAACAAAACCCTAGGCCTATTTGTAAACATAAACCTAACCCTAGCCTTAATCCTGAATTTAATCCTTGTAATAACCCTAGCCCTAAACCTAATCCTATCCATAACCCTAATCTTAAAACTAACCCTTGTCTTAACCCTACACCTAACCCTTGCCATAAACTTAACCCTAAACCATACCAAAAATAAAAACTAAGCCTACCCCTGAACCTAAATTTAACCATAACCTAAATTTAACCCTAAACCTAATCTTACATCTAATCCAATACATTACTCTAAAACAAGCCCTAGCCTAATGACAACCCTAGCCCTAACCCCAACACTAGCCATAATCATAACCATAACCCTATTCTAGACCTAAGACTAAACCTAACACTCCCCCTAGCTCTAACCGCAACTTAAACCCTAACCCTTACACTAACCCTAACCCTAGCCGTAGCCCTAATCATAACCCTAACTCTAGCCCTAAACCTAATATTAAACCTAGCCCTAATCCTAGCCCTAATATAGCCCTATTCCTAACCCTAACTCTTACCCTAGAATTAAGATTAACTATAATTCTCACAAGACCTATCCCTATTCTAACTCTATACCTTACCGTAACCCTAACCCAAGCCCTAACCCTAGTCATAACCCTTGCCCTAGCACTAATTCTAGATCAAAACCTATCTCTAAAACTAACCCTATCCCTTACCATAACCCTAACCCAAGCCGTAACCCTAGTCATAATCCTTAGCAATAGCACTAACTTATCTCTAAAACTAACCCTAACCTGAGGCCTCAGCCTAACCCTGAAATTAGCTCTAACCCTAATGCTATTCCTAAAATTAGCCCCAACCCTAGCCCTATCCCTAAAACAAAACTGAGCCATACCCCTAACACTAACCCTTACCCTAGGCCAAACCCTAACCCTTCACCAGCCCTAACCCTAGCCCTAATTTGAAACCTAACCCTAACCCAAACCTAACCATGAACCTGACTCATATTCAAACACTAAACCTAGCTCTAAACATCACCCTAACCTTAAACCTAACCCTAACAATAGGCCTAGCCCTAAACTTAACCATAAAACTAACCTTCATCGTAACCCTATTTCTTACAATAGCCATAACCATAACACTAGCCCTATATTTAATATAAAATCAGCCCTAATCCAAGCCATAACATGAGCGTTAACCATAAACCTAACTCTAACCCTAGTCCTAACTTTACCTCTAACCCTATCGCTTACCCTAAGCCAAACCCTCACCCTAACGCTAACCATATTTTTAGCACTAATCCTCAGCTTAACAAAAACCTAACTCTATAACTAGTCCTAACCCTAGCCTTCATTCTATATCTAACCATAACCCAAACCCCAACCCTATCCCTGACCTATTATTCTGACCCTAACAATAATAGCTCTAAATCTAAACCTAACCCTAAACTGAACCTAACACTAGCACTACTTGTAAACTTAAACCTAAAGCTATCCCTAACACTAGCCCTAGACCTAAACCAAATCCTAAATCTAGCCATAACTATAGCTCTAGACCTAAAGACAAACTAGACCTAGCCTTAACAATAACCCTTAACCTAACCCAAACTCTAACCCTACCTCTAGACCTCACCCTAGTCTTAATTCTGCCTTTAACCGCAACCATTACACTACCTGAACACTGTCCCTGACACTAACACTAATGCTAGGTCTAAACTTCTCCCTAACCCTAAAACTAACCCTGAAACTACATGTATCCCTAACGTTAACCATAAAACTAGTCTTAATCATACACTAGTTCTTACATTAGCCATAGCTCTAACCTATCACAAAACCTAGCCCTAATTAAGCCCTACCTTAGCAATAAACCTAAAGTTAAACTTAACAATAACCCTAACCCTAACTATAAACCTAAGCCCAACCCTAGACTTAATCCTAACCATAATCCTAGCCCTAATCCTAGCTTTAACCCTATGCATTACCCTAAGAAAACTATAATCCTTATGCTAACCCTAGGCGGAACCCTAAACCTAGCACTAGCCTTAATCTTATCTATTAACCTAAACCTAACCTGATCTGTAAATCTAACTGTGTCATTACCCAATCCCTAAATATAAGACTAATTTGACCCCTAAACCTAAACCTTAACCTAACCGCAACCTAAACTTGACCCTGACTCTAATAATTCCCATAGCTCTAAACCTGATGTAACAAGAAACCTAAACTTTACAATAGACCTAGCCATAAACTTAACCCTAAAACTATCCCTAACCATATCCTAGACCTGACATTAGCCCTAGCTCTAATCTAGTCCTAATCCTAATACAAAACTTAGCCCACATCCTAGCAAGGAACCTCACCTTAATTATAACCCTAAACCTAACGTTAACCCTAATCTTAACCCTAATTTTAACCCAAGTTCTAAAACTAGCTATATTGCCATCCCTTACCCTAAACCTAACCTAACCCTAAACCTATCACTAAACCTAGACCTAACCCTATGCCTAACCCTAACACTAACCCTAGTCCTAATCCAAGCCCTAATTTAGCCCTATCCCTAACTCTAACGCTAGCCCTAAGACTAACTCTAACTCTCACACTAACCCTATACCTAGTTGTAACCTTATCCCTTACCATCACCATATACCTAGCCCTAAACGTAGATTTACCATAGACCTATACTTAGCCCTTTCAGAAAACCTAGATCTAAACCTAACTCTAAATTTAACCCTAACCCTAAGTCTAAAACTATCCATAACTCTACTCTTATCCCTAATCCTTAACCTAAGCCTAAATCTCACACTTACACTAGCCCTAACCCTAAGACTAATCATAAAACTAGCCCCAACCCTACCCCTAGCCCTAAAACAAAACCAAGTCATAGCCCTAACCTTAACCCTTAACCTAAAACAAATCCGAAACCTACACCTAACCCTAACCCTATCCCTAATTATATTCTAACCCTAACCCGAAAACTAACCCTGACCCTGACTCTGACCCTAACAGTAACCCTGGCGCTAAACATCATCATCACCATAAACCTAACCTTAACAATAGACTTAGACCTAACTATAAACCTGTAAGTAGCTGTAATCATAAACCTACTTCATAAATTAGCGGTAGTCTTAACCCTAGCCTTAACCTAACCCAAAACCTAGCCTTAATCTTAGTCCTAAATCTAACTTTAACCCTAAACTTAAAACTAACCCTAACCCAAACACTAGCCCTAATCTTATACATAACCATAGCCCTAACCTTAGGGATAACCCTATCCATTACTCTAACGATAACCCTAACCCTTCTGATAACCCTAGGCCTAACCCTAACCCTATACATTACACTAAACCAAACCTAAACCCTAAACCTAACCCTGTCATTACCCTTACCCTAAATCTAACACTAATTTGAGCCCTGCACCTAAACACTATCTTAACCCAAACCCTAATCCTGACCCTGATTCTAAAAATAACCCTAGATCTAAACCTGACCCTAACCAAAAACCTAACCCTTACACTGGACCAAGCCATAAACCTAACACTAAATCTATCCCTAAGTGTAACCCAAGACCTGACATTAGCCATAGCCCTAATACTATCCCTAACCCTAAAACAAATCCTAGTCCTCATCGTAGCCCTAAACATAGCCTTAAACATAACCCTAAATCTAACCCTAGTTTTAACCCTAATACTAACCATCGCCCTTGCCCTAAGCCTAGCTATAACCACATCCCTTACCATAAAGTAAACCCTAACTCTAACCCTAACCCTTGCCTTATCATTAGCCCTAGCATTAACCCTAGATCAAAATCTAACTCTAAATCTAACCCTAAATTGATGCCTAAGCCTAATCCTAAAACTAGCCCTAACCCTACCCCTAACATAACACTAGCTGTAATTTAGCCCTATCCGTAAACCTAAACCTAACATTAGCCCTAAGATTAACTCTCTCATACTAGCCCTGTCACTCATTCTAACCATATCCCTTACCATAATTCTAACCCTAGCCCTAACACTAGTGATAAACCTTTCCCAATACTTATCCCTAGCACTAACCTTAGGCAAAATGTAACTCTAAAACTAGCCTTAACCCAAAGCCTAAGCCTAAACCTAACACTAGCCCAAACCATAACACTAATCCTAAAATGAGCCCTAACATTAGCCCTAGCCCTAACACAAAACTGAGCCATAGTTCTAACCCTAAACATTAACCGATTCCAAACCCTAACCTTACACCTAGACCTAAACCTAGACTTATTTGAGTTGGAAGCCGAACCCTAAAACTAACCCTGAACCTGCCACTGACCCTAACACTTCTAGCTCTAAACATCACCGTATAAGTAAACCTAATCCAAACACTAAACCTAGCACTTAACCCTAAAACTAGCCCTAAACTTAAACCTAGTACTTACATTAGCTATAACCCTAACCCTAGCCCTAACATAACACAAAACCTAGCCCTAATCAGAGCCCTAACCCTAGCTTTAAACCTAACCTAACCCTAACACTAGTCCTAATTGTAACCATAACTTTAGCCTGAAACTGATCTCTAACTCTATCCATGAACATAACCATAACCCAATCTTTAATGATAACCCTAAGCATAAATCTAACCCTATCTCGAATCCTAACTCTTCCATTACCCTAAACCTAACCAGAATCCTATACCTAACCCTATCATTACCCTAACACTAATCCTAAAACTAATTCAAGACCAAAATTGAAACCTTAACCTATCTCAAACCCTAACTCAGACCTTGACCCTAATAATACCCCTAGCTCTAAACTTGACCATAACTTAACACCTAACCCTTAGCCTAGACTTAGCCACAAGCCTAAACCTAAAACTATATTTAACCATAATTCTGGACCTGAAATTAGCCCTAGCCCTAATCCTAGACCTAACCCTATAAACACATCTAGCCCTCATTCTTGTGCGAAACTTAGCCTTAATCATAACCCTATCTCCAGCTCTACACCTAACCCTAATTCTAACCCTCACCCTACCTCTAAACCTACCTATAATGTAATCTCTTACCATAAATTTAAACCTAACCCTAACCCTAACACTAGGCTTAAGCTAAACACAAAACCTAGCCCTAATCCTAGCCCTAATTTAGCTCTATCTCTAACCCTATCCTAACCCAAGCCCTGAGACTAACTCTAACTCTTGCCATAGCCCTAGCCCTAGTTCTATCCCTATCTGCTACCATAAACCTAACACTAGCCCTAACGTTAATGATAATAGTAAAACTAGCAATAACCCAATCCTAGCAGTAAACCAGAACCAAGCAATAGCCCTAACCCTATACCTTAACTTAAACCAAAAACTAATACTACACTTAGACCTAAACCTAGCCCTAATTCGAGTCCTAAGCCTCATCTTAAATCTAACCCCGACATTGACTCATATCTTAACACTCATCCTAGATCTAAACACTGCCCTAAACTCAAAACGAACACTAACATTAACACTGCCCTAATTCAATTCTTAACACTAACCCTAACAATAACCCTGACCCTGACTCCTATCCTAACAAGAACCGTAGCTATAAATATCAACTTAACCTTAAACCTAACACTAGCACTCAAACTACCCCTAAACCTAACCCTAAAACTAACCTTAATGGCAACCATAGTTCTTAAATTAGCCATTGCCCTAATCCTAGCCCTAACCCTAACACCAGACTAGCCATAAACTGAGCCATAAACCTAGCTTTAACTCTAACTCTAACCCTAAACATAGCCCTAACCCTAGATCTAAATCAATCCCTTATCCTAAGCAAAATCTTAAACCGAAGAGTAACCCTAGACCTATCTCTAGTCTTTAGACTAACCCAAACCCTAACCCTATTAATAGTTCTAATTCTAGCCTTTGTTTTAGCTCTAACACCACCACAAACCGTAACCCTAACCCTGATTCTTATTCTGACCCTAACATTAAACCTAGGTCTAACCCTACCACCAACCCTAACCCCAAATTTACCATAATCTTATCCCTAGAACTAATTCTAAACCTAACTCTCAGCCTAGCCCTAACCATAGCTCAGAACCTAACCCTTATGCTAAACAAAACTATAAACCTAATCCTAGTTCTAACCCTCACCTTAACGCTAACACAAGACCTAATTTTAACCATAACCCTAGCCCTAACCTTAACTCTAAATGTATCCATTACCCTAAACATAACCCTTACCATAATTCTAATGCTAGGCTTAACCCTAACCCTATCGCTTTCCCGAAACCTATCAATTAGCCGAACCTACCCTGAACCCTATACCTAATCCAATTATTACACTAACCCTAACCCAAATGCTAATTCGATCCCTAACCCTAACCTCAAACGTAAACCAAACCCTAATACTCACCGTGACCCTAATAATTCCCCTAGCTATAAACCTGACTCTTACTCTACCTAACCCTTACACTAGACCTGGCCATAAAACTAACCCTAAAACTATTCCTAAACCTAACCCTAGACATGATATTAACTCTAGCCATAATCCTATCCCTAACCCTAACACAAACCCTAGCCCTTATCCTAGCCCTAAACATAGCCTTAATTTTATCCCTAACCTAAACACTAGGCCTAAACCTAACACTACCACTAGCCCTAATCTTAGCCCTAATTTAGCCCTATCCCTAACCCTAACCCTAATCCTAGCCCAAAGACAAACTCTAACTCTAAATCTCACCCTAACCTTAGTTACAACCCTATCCCTAACTAGAACCCTAATCCTAGCCCTAACCCTTGGTGTAACCCTAGCCCTATTCTTGGCCCAGGCCATAAACCTAGATCTGAACCTAATTCTAAATCTAACCCTAAACCTAAGCCTAAACCTAAACCTAACACTAGCCCTAATGCTAATGCTAATCCTAAAATTAGCCCTAACACTAGCCCTAGCTCTAAAACAAAACTGAGCCATAGCAGTAACCCAAACCCTTATCCTGAACCAAACCCTAACCCTACACCTAGCCCTAACCATATCCTAATTCCAGTCCTAACCCTAACCCGAAAACGAACCCTGAATCTAACTCTTACTTCAACACTAACCCTGGCTCTAAACATCATCATCACTGTAAACTTCTACCTAACACTAGACGTAGCCCTAACCCTAATCTTATAAATAGCGCTAATCATAGCCCTACTTTGTACATTAGCCAGAGCCTTAACCCTAGCCCTAACCTAACCCAAAACCCAGATTTAAACCAAGTAGTAAACCTGGCTTTAACCCTAAATTTAAACCTAAGCCTAACCCAAAACTAGCCCTAATCCTATACATAACCCTAGACATAACCTTAGGTCTAAACCTATCCATTATCCTAACTATAACCCTAACTCTTAAGCTAACCCTAGGCCTAACCTTAACCCTATCCATTACACTAAACCAAACCTAAACCCTAAAACTAACCCTGTCATTACCCTAAACCAAAACCCTAATATAACCCAAACCCTAAACCTGACCCTAAATATAAACCTAGATAAAAACCTGAATCTTACGCTAAACCTAATGCTTACACTGGATGAAGCCATAAACTTAACACTAAATCTAGCCCTAACTAAAACCCTAGACCTGACATTAGCCCTAGCCATAATACTATCTCTAACCCTAACACAGACCCTAAACCTCCTCCTAGCCATAAACCAAGCCTTAATCATAACCCTAAACCTAATTCTGGCCCTAACCCTAATACTAACCCTTGCCATAGCACTAAATCTAGCCAAAAGCACATCCCTTATCCTAATTGTAAGCCTAACTCTAACCCTCACTCTGTTCATCACAATTTCCCTATTTTTAGCCCTAGGTTTAACACTAGATCGAAACCTAACTTTAAATCTAACCCTAACTCAATGCCTAAGCCTAAAAATTGCCCAAACCCTGATGCTAATTATAAGTATAGCTCTAACTATAACCCTAGCCATAATTTAGCCCTATCCCTAACACTAACCCTAACCCTAGCCCTAAGAATAACTAACTCTCACACTGGCCCTATCACTCATTCTAATCCTATCCCTTCCCATAAACCTAACCCTATCCCAAATTCTAGTCCTAAACCTTGCCCTATCCTTAGCCCTAGCACTAAACTTAGATGAAAACCTAAGTCTAAATTTAACCCTAAACTGAAGCCTAAGCCTAAATCTAAGACTAGCCCTAACCCTAACACTAATCCTAAAAATTTAACTAACCCTAATCCTAGCCGTAATAACAAACCAAGCCAAAGCTTAACCATAATCCTTAACCTAAACCAAGCCCTAACCCAAAACTTAGCCCTAAGCCTAGCCCTAATTCGAGTTTTAAGCCAAACCTTAAAACTAAAACTGACCCTTAGCTCTATAGCTGACGCTAACCCTAAACTTAACCCTTACACTAGACGTACCCATAATCCTTATTCTAAAAATATTTTTAACCATAATTCTGGACCTGAAATTAGCCCTAGTACTAAACCTAGCCCTAACCCTAAAAAAAATCCCTAGCCATCATCATACCCCTAAACCTAGGCTTAATCATAACCCTTACAATAACCACAGCCCTAACCGTAATTATAACACTCACCCTACCTCTAAACATAGCTATAAAGCCATCCATTACCACAAAATTTGCCCGAACGCTAAACCAAAACTCTAAACGCTAACTCTAAACTCTAACCCTAACCCTAACACTAACCCTAACTCTAGGCTTAAACTAAACACTAAACCTGCCCTACCCTTGCCCTAATTTAGCCCTATCTCTAACCCTAACCCTAACCCTAGCCCTAAGACTGTCTCTCGCCATAGCCCTATCCCTAGTTCTAACCCTATCCCTTACAATAACCCTAAAACCTAGCCATAACACTTGCCCTATCCTTAGTTCTAGCCTTCATCCTAGGTCTAACCCTAATTCCCAGTTTAACCCTAACACTAAGCCTAAGCCTAACACTAACACTAGCCCTAACCCTAACCATAGGACTAAAACAAAACCGAGCATTAGCCCTAACTCTAAACCTTAACTTAAACCAAACCCTAACACTGCTACTAGACCTAAACCTAGCCCTAGTTCGAGTCCTAACTCAAACCCTAAAACTAACCCTGATGCTGACTCATATCCTAACACTCACCCTAGCTCTAAACACCACCCTCACCTTAAACTGAACCCTAACAATAAACCTAGCCCTAATTCGAGTTCTAACTCTAACCCTAAAACTAAGCCTGACGCTGATTCCTATTCTAATATGAACCCTAGCTAAAAATATCACCCTAACCTTAAACCTAACCCTAACACTAAACCTAATCCATACACTAACACTAAAACTAATGGTAACCCTAGTTCTTACATTAGCCATTGCCTAACCCTAGCCCTAACCATAACACAAAACATAAGGCCTAATCTGAGTCCTAAAACTAGCTTTAACCCTAACTCTAACCATAACCTAGCTCTAAACCAATCCCTTACTTAAGCAAAACCTTAAACCTAAGGGTAACCCTAGACCTATCCCTAATCCTTAGGCTTACCAAAACACTAAACTTATTAATAGCCCTTAACCTTGCCCTCATTCTAGATCTAACCCTTTCCAAAACCCTAACACTAACCCTGACCCTTCTACTGACCTTACCATTAATCTTAGGTCTAATCCTAACCATAACCCTAAACCAAAACCTACTGTAATCCTATCCCTAGACCTAATCCTGAACCTAACACTGAGCCTAGCCCTAACCATAGCTCAGAACCTAATCCTTACACTAAACATAACCTTAACCTAACCCTAGTTCTAACCCTCACCCTAACCCTAAATCAAGACCTAATTCTAACCATAACACTTGCCCTAAACTTAAGTCTAACAGTATCATTAACCTAAACATAATCCTTACCCTAATGTTAACCCTAGGCCTGACCCTAAACATATCACTATCCCCAAACTTATCAATTACCCCTAAACCTACCCTGAACCCTAGACCTAATACAATCATTACCCTAACCCTAACTCTAATGATAATTCGAGCCCTAAACCTAAACTCAAACCTAAACCTAACCCTAACACTGACACTGACCCTAATAATTCCCCTAGATCTAAACCTCACTCTTACCCTATACCTAACACTTATACTAGACCTAGCCATAAAACTAACCCCAAAAACTATCCCTAAGCATAAACCTAGGCCTGATATTAGCCCTAGTCATGATACTAGCCCTAACCCTAACACAAACCCTAGATTTATCCTAGCCCTAAACATAGACTTAATTATAATCCTAACCATAAACCTAGGCCTAACTCTAACACTACCCCTAGCCCTAATCTTAGATCTAATTTAGCCCTATCCCTAACCTTAACCCCAACCCTAGCCCAAAGACTAACTCTAAGTATCACCTTAGTCCTAACCCTAGTTATAACCCTATACTTTACTGGAACCCTAATAATTGCCCAAACCATAGGTCTAACACTAGCCCTATTCATAGCCCTAGCAGCAACCCTAGATCTAACCCTAACACTAAATCTAACCATAAACCTTAGCCTAAACCTAAACCTAACACTAGCCCTAACCCTAAGGCTAATCCTAAAACTAGCTCTAACCCTAGCCCTAAAACAAAACCAAGCCATAGACCTAACCCTAACCCTTAATAAAAACTAAGCCCTAACCCTACACTAAGCCATTATTCTATCCATAAATCGAGTTCTAAGCCAAATACTAAAAGTAACCCTGACCCTGACTCTGACCTTAACACTAACCCTAGCTCTAAACATCAACCTTACCCTATGCCTAAACATAACAATAGACCTATCCCTAAAACTAACTCTAAAATTAGTTCTAATCACAACCCAGGTATTTACATTAGCTGTTACCCTAAACTTAGCCCTTAATTTAACCCCAAACCTAGACTTATTCCGAGCACTATCCCTAGATTTACCCCTAACCCTAACCCTATCACTAATCCTAACTATAACCCTAGCTGTAAACTTAGATTTAACCCTAACCCTAACCCTAAGACTAACCCTATCAATAATCGTTAAAATAACCCTAGCTGTACCCCTATCTCTAACCCTATCCATTACCCTAAACATAACCCTATCCCAAATGCTAAAACTGTGCCTAAACCTAACCGTATCACTAATCCTAACCCTATCCATTACCCTAAACCTAACCGAAACCTAAACCTAACACTATCTTTACCCTAATCCTAACTCTAATGCTAATTCGAGAAATAAAATTAAACCTTAACCTATCCAAAACACTAATCATGACCCTGACCCTAAGAGTACCCTTAGCTCTAAACCTGAACCTAACCCTGAACCTAACCCTAAACCTAACCCTTACACTAGACGTAGCCATAAACCTAAACCTAAAATTATTTTTAACCATAACACTGGACCTGAAATTACCTCTAGCCATAATCCTAGCACTAAACCTAGTCTTAATCCTAGCCTGAAAAATAACCCAAGCCCTAACCCTAGTTCTATTCCTCATCCTAGCTCAAAACCTTCATATAACCCCATCCTATACCCCAAAACTAACCATAACCCTAAACCTACCCCTAACACTCACCCTAAACCTAGGCCTAACACAAATCCTAGTTCTAATCCTAGCCTTTGTTTAATCCTAACCTAACCCTAAACCTAGCCATAAGACTAACTTGAACTCTTGCCCTAACCCTAGCCTAGTTCTATCCTTAGCCTTAATCCAATGCCTAGATCTAAGCCTAAGTCCAAATCTAAACCTATTTCTAAATTTAACTCTAAAATAAGCCTAAACAAAAACCAAACACTACCCTTAACCATAATGCTAATCCTAAAATGTGCCCTAGCCCTAGCCCTAGCCATAAACCCAAACCAAGCCATAGCCCTAATCTTAACCCTTAACCTAAATCAAACCCTAACCCTACAACTAACCCTAAAACTAACTCTAAAACTAACCCTGACCCTGACACTGACCCTAACACTAATCCTAGCTCTAAACACCACCCTAACCTAAAATTAACTTTAACACTATATCTAGCCTTAACCTAACCCTGAAACTAGCCTTAAACATAACCCTAGTTCATACATTAGTCAATGTCCTAAACGTAGCCCTAACCCTAACACAAATTCTACACCTAATCCAAGCCCTAAACTTAGCTTTAACCATAATACTAGGCCTAACCCTAACCTTAACCCTAGCCCTACCTCTAACTCTAACCCTATTCCTTACACTAAGCCAAACCCTAACCCAAATGCTAACCTTAATCTTAATTCTAATCCTTAGCTTAACTTAAAATCTAACCATAATACTAGTCTTAACTCTAGCCCTCATTCTACCTCTAAACCTATCCCTGACACTCATGTGACCCTAAGAGTAACCCTAGGTCTAAACCTGACCCTAACCCTAAACCAAACCCTAGCACTAGCCCTACTGGTAACCCTATACTTATACATAAGCCTAACACTAGACGTGGACCCAAAGTTAATACGAAATATAGTTATAAATTTAGACCTAGACCTAAACAAAAACCTAGCACTAGCACTAAAAATAACCTTTAACCTAAAACGAACACTTACCCTACACCTACACCTAAGCCTAGTCCTAATTCTGGCTCTAATGCTAACCCTAACCCTATCCCAAAAACTGACCCTAATTCAAACACTGAACCTAGCTTTAAACATGACACTAACTCACAACCTAGGCATAACACTAGACCTAGACATAACCCTAACCCTAAACTAGCCCTAAACATAACCCTAGCTCTTACATTAACTATAGTCCTAACCCTAGCCCTAAACATAACATAAAACTTAGCCCTAAACCTAGGCCTAAACTTAGATCTAAGCATAACCCTTAGCCTAACCCTAGCCCTAAACCTAGCCCTAACCTATGCCTCGCCTTAGACCTAACCCTAACCTTTACACTAAACATAACCCTAACTCTATCCTAAAACTTAACCCTAACCCTAGCTCCAATCCTAACATTAAACCTAGTCTGAACTTTGGTTCTAAACATATCCATTACCCTAATCTAACCCTAATTTAATCTCCATCCCTAACACTAAACCTAACTCTAACCATAAATGTAAACCTAGACCTAAACTTAAACCTAACACTCATCCTAGCCCTAATTCTAGTTCAAACATAATCCTTACCCTAACTTAACTATAACCCTAGCCCTAAACTTAACATTTACCCTGACCCTAAAACTTACCCTAAATCACACCCTAATTCTATTCCTAAACCTAGCCCTAATCCTAGAGTTGATCCAAACCATAACCTAGCCCTAAACCTAGCTCTACACCTCTCCATTACACTAAACATAACCCTAACACTAATGGTAACCCTAACCCGATTGCTAAACATAACTCATCCTTTACCCTGAACCTTAACTGAAACCTAAACTAAACCTTATCCATTACCCTAATCCTAAACCTAACCCTAATGCTAATTCGAGCCTTATCCCTAAACCTTTAGCTAAATCAAAATGCTAACTCTGACACTGTTCCTGACCCTAATAATAACCCTAGCCCTAAAGCTGACCTTTAACATAAACCTAACTCTTACAATAGACCTAATCATAACCTAACCCTAAAACTATTTTTAACATTAACCCTAGACCTGGTCCTAGCCATAATCCTAACAGAAACCCTAGACTTAACCTAGCCATAAACGTAGACTTAATCCTAAACTGAAACATAACCCTAGGCCTAATCCTAATTCTAAAGCTCACCCTATACCTAAAGCTAGCTATAACCCCACCCATTTCCCTAAACTTTACCTTAACACCAATGCTAACCCTAACTCTAGCCCAACCCCTTAGTCTAACCCTAACACTAATCCTAGCCTTAAAACTAGCCCTAATGTAACCTGACCCCAACACTAACCCTAGCCCTAATCCTAAGCCCTAATTTTGCTCTTACCCTAACCCAAAAATCTAGCCCTAATCCTAGCCCTAACTCTAACACTAACCCTAATCCTAATCCTAGCCCCAATTTAGCCCTAACCCTAGTCATAACCCTAACTCTAATCCTAGCTCTAATTTAGCCCTAACCCTAAATCTATCGCTAAGACTACTACTATGACTAACTCTAATTCTCACCCTACCGAATCCCTAGTTCTAACCATATTCATTACCATAACCCTAACCCTCACCCTAACCCTAGCCCTAGCCCTACCCTAACCCTAGATCTAACACTAATTCTAAATGTAACCCTCAACCTAAGCCTAAACCTCAACCTAACACTAGCCCTAACACTGATGCTAATCCATAATCCAGCCATAACCGTAGCCCTAGCCCTAAAACAAAACCAATGTATATCCCTAACCCTTAACTTGAACCAAACCCTAACTGTACAACTACTACTAACTTTAGTCATAATTCGAGTTCTAACCTTAACCCGAAAACTAACCCTGAATCTGGCACTAACCCTAAAAATAACCCTTGCTCTAAACATCACCCTAACCCTGAATCTATCCATAACAATAGACCAAGCCCTAACCCTAACCCTAAAACTATCACTAATTGCAACACTAGTTCATACATTACCAAAACCAAGCCCTAATCTGAGCCTTAACCCTAGCTTTAATCCTAACCATAAACCTAACCCTAACCAGAACATAGTCCTAAACTTTACCCTAACCTTAGCCAGAATTTTAACCATAACCCTAGCCCTATCACTAGCTATACCCCTATCCATTTCCCTAATCATAACCATAACTCTAATGGTAACCCTAGGCCTAACCCTAAACCAATCCTTAACCCTAACCTATTTCATTAACCTAAACCTAAACTGAACCCTAAACCTAACCGTACCATTACCCTAACTCTACACCTAATGCTAATTCAAGCCTTAACCCTAAACCTTAACCCAACCCAAACTGTAACTCTGCCCCTTTCCATGATAATATACCTAGCTATAACCCTGAACCTACCACTAAACCTAATTCTTATACCAGACCTAGCAAAAACCTAACCCTAAAACTATCGCTAGCCAAAAATCCTAGACCTGACATTTGCCCTATCTGTAATTCTAGCCCTAAACTTAACACAAAACACACCCATTAACCCTAACACTTACCCTACCCCTAATCCTATCCATAAACCTAGCCCTAAATTTAGCCTAATCCTATCAATTACCCTAAACATAACCCTAATTATAATGCTAATCCTAGGCCTAAATCTAACCTTATCCCTAACCGTAACCCTATCCATTATGCTAAATCTAACCTGAACCCTAAACCAAACCCTATCATTACCCTAAACCAAACGCTAAAGCTAATTCAAGCCCAAACCCTAAACCTGAAGCTGACCCTAATAATACCCCTAGTTCTAAATTTGACCCCTAACTAAAACCTAACACGTACACTAAACATAGCCATAAACCTAATCCTAATCTTTAGCCTAACCCAAACCATCACCCTATTACTAGTTCTAACCCTAGCCCTCATTCTAGCTCTAACCATAACCCAAACCCTAAACTGAACCCTGACACTTATTCTGACCCCAACAGTAACTGTAAGTCTAAACCTGAACCTAACCGTAAACCAAACCCTAACACTAGCACTCGAAATAAACCTATACCTAAACCTAACCATGACACTAGCCATAGACCTAAACCTAATCCTGACTCTAGCCATATCTCTAGCCCTAGACCTAAACAAAAACCTAGCCCTAGCCCTAATGATAAACCTTAACCTAACACAAACACTAATCCTACCCCTAGACCTAACTCTAGTGATAAATCTGGGTTTAACCCTAACCCTAGCTATAACCCGAACACTGACTCTGACCCTAACACTAACCCTAGCTCTAAACATCATGAAAATGGTAACCCTAACCCTAACACTTGATCTAGTGTAACACTTACCCAAAAAGCAGCCCTAAACATAACCCTGGTTTATACATTATTTGTAGGCCTAACACTAGCCCCAACCTAACTCAAAACATGGCCCCAATCTGAGTGCTTACCCTAGTTTTAACCCTAACCCCCAAACTAGCCATAATCCATACCCTAACCATAGATCTAACCCTAGCTTTTACCCTATCCTTTACCTTAAGCTAAACCCTAAATCTAATGCTAACCCTAGACCTAACCCTAATTCTTAGCCTAACCCAAAGCCTAACCCTAACCTTCGTTCCAGGTCTAACCCTAACCAAAACCCAAACCTTATCCCTGACACTTATTCTGACCCTAATACTAACAGCAGGTATAAATCTGAACCTAACCTGAAACGGAATCCTAATATTAGCCCTACCTTTAATCATATACTTAAACCTAAATCTATCACTAATCCTAGATTAAACCTAATCCTAAATGTAGCCATATCTCTAGCCCTAGACCTGAACAACAACCTAGCCCTAGCCTTAACAATAACCCTTTACCTAACCCAAACACTAACCCTACCCCTAGACCTAACCCTAGTCCTAATTCTGGCACTAAACCCAACACTAACTCTAACCTGAACACTGGCCCTGACCCTAACATAATCCTAGCTCCAAAGCTCACTCTAAACCAAACCTAATCCTAACACTAGACCTAGCCATAACCTTAACCCCAAAACTAGCCCTAATCATAACCCTAGTTCTTACATTACCCATGGCCCTAACCCTAGGCCTAAACTAGCCCAAAACCTAGCTGTAATTTTAGGCCAGAACATAGCCCAAAGTGTAACCCTAAACCTAACCCTAGCCCTAACCCTAACCCCAAGCCTTGCTTTAGACCTAACCCTAGCTCAAGCCTAAACTTTACCCTTAACATAACCCTAGCCATATCCCAAACCCAAACCTAACACTAGCTCTAATCCAAACATTAAACATAGCCCTAACCATAGCTCTAATTATATGAACTACCCTAACCCTAACCCTAATCATAAACATAAGCCTAGCCCTAAACCTAGCTCTAATTCTATCTACTACGCTAACCACAATCTAACCTAATGCTAATCCTAGGCTTAACACTAACCCTATCACAATCCCTAAACCTATCCATTGCCCTAAAACTAACCTGAACCCTAATCCTAAGCCTATTCATTACCCTAACCCTAACTCTAACCCTAACGCTAATTCGAGCCCTAAACCTAAACATTTACCTAAATCAAACCTTAAGCCAAATACTGACCCTAATAATACACAAAGCTTTAAATTTACCTTTACCCTAAATCTAACCCTTACACTAGACCTAACCATAAACATAAGCCGATACCTATCTCTAATTAAACCCTAAACCTGACAATAGCCCTAGCCCAAATCCTAGCCCTAACCCAAACACAAACACTAGCTCTTATTCTAGCCTAAATCTTAGCCTTAATCATGACCCTAACCCTAATTCTAACCCTTTCCCTAGACCTAAACCTAGTTATAACCACATTGCTTACCCTAAACCTAACCCAGAAATTAACATTTACATTAAACCTAGCCCTAATCTTAACCCTAGGACTAACCCTAACACTAACCCTAGCCGTAATCCTAAAACTAACACTAATACTAGCTTTAAGATTAACTATATCTCTCGCCCTAGCCCTAGCCCTAATTCTAACTCTATCACTTACCATAAACTTATTCCTAGCCACAGCCTAGAATAACCCTAACCCTTATCTTAAAATTTGCCCTAACCATAGATCTAAACCTAACTCTAAATCTAACACTAATTCTAAAACTAAACTTAACCCTAACACTAGCCCTAACCCTAATGGTAATCCTAAAACTAGCTCTAACCATAGGCTTAGACCAAAAACAAAACTGAGCTATAAAAATAACCCTAAACTTTTACCTAAACCAAACCCTAACCTTATATCTAGCCCTAAGCCTAGCCCTAATTTGAGTTCTAATTTTAACCCTAAATCTATCCCTAAACCTGTCTCTGACATTAACACTAACCCTACCTCTAAACATTACCCTAAACCTAAACCTTAACCTAACACTAGACCTGGTCCTAACACTAATTCTAAACCTAGTTCTAATCATAAACCTAGATCATACATTAGCTGTAACCTTAAACCTAAATCTAACCAAACCTAGCCAAATTATGATACCTAACCCTAGTTTTACCCTAATCCTAACCCTAACATAGCCGTGACCCTAACCCAAACCCTAGCTCTAACCCTAGCTCTAACCATATACTTTACCCTAATAAAACCCCAACCATAATACTAACCCTAGTCCTAAATCTAATCATTAGTCTAACCCCAAACCTAACCCTATTACTAGTCCTAATCTTAGCCCTCATTCTTGTTATAACCATAACCCAAATTCTAACCCTAACCCTGACCCTTATTTTGATCCTGAACCTAAACCAAACCCTAAAACTAGCCCTACCCATAACCCTAACCCTAAACCAAACCATAATACTAGCCCTAGAATAAACCTAATCATGAATCTAGACTTATCTTTAACCAAGACCTAAACAAAAAACTAACCTTAGCTCTAATGATAACCCTTAGCCAAAGCCAAACACTAACCTTACCTCTAGACCTAACCAATCTTAATTCTGGCTCTAGCCCTAACCCTAACCCTAATCCAAACACAGACCCTGACACTAACACTAACCCCAGCTATAAAACTGACCCTAATCGAAACCTAAACCTAACATTAGTCCTAGCCATAAACGTAAACATAACCCTTACATTACCATAGCACTAAAACTAGCTCTAATTGTATCACAACACCTAGCCATAATTCTAGGTCTAAATCTAGCCCAAAGCATAACCCTAACCCTAAACTAACATTATCCATTATTGTAAGCCTTACCCTCATGCTAACCCTAACCCTTGCCTTAGACCTAACTCTAGATAAACCCCAAAACTGAACCCTAAATATAAGCCTAGCTCTATCCCTAAACCTAATCCTAATCTTGGCCCTAATCATGATGTTAACACTAGCCCTAATACTATCTATAAATTTATCCATTACCCTAAACAGAACCTTAACCCTAATGATAACACTAGCTCTAATCCTAATTGTAAACCTAATCCTAGACCTAACCCTAAAACTAACCCTCATCATAGCCTTAACCCTAGATAAAACCATAACTTTTATTCTAACACTAACCGTAGCCCAAACCCTAACACTTACCCTAAACCTAAAACTACCCCTTACCCTAACCTGATATCTAACCCTGTCCATTATTGTAACTCAAATGATAATCTTAGCTCTAACCTCAACACTAACCCTAAAGCTATAACTACCCCTAAACCTAACCCAACATCTAATGCTATCCATTAATATAACTCTAAAGACAACCTTTGCCCTAACCCTAAAACTCACAGTAAACTTAACCATGAATCTAACCCTATACATAATCCTAAACCTAACCCTCACCCTAGCACTATCCCTCGCTCAAAACCTAACCTGTACCCTAAACCTAACCCAAACCCAACTTTGGCCTAGCCTTACCCCTAACTCTAGCCCTAATCCTATCCAAAATCCTATCCCTAACCCTAGATCTAATGCTGTTCATTATCCTAACGATAACCCTAAACCAAATGCTAACCCTAGGCCTAACCCTAACCCTGTCACTAACCCAAACCCTACCAATTACTCTAATCTTATCCTGAATCCTAAATCTAAACCTATCCATAAACCTAACCCTAATTCTAAACCTAATGCTAATTTGAGCCCTAACCCTAATAATTAACCTAACACAAACCCGAAACCTAACACTTACTCTAAAAATACCCCTTACTCTTTACCTGGGCATTACCCTAAACCTAACATTAGACCTAGCCATGAACCTAACCTAATACCTATCCCTAGCCATAACCCTAACTCTGACATTTTCCCTATCCCTAAAACTTGCACTAACCCTAACACAAACCCTAGCACTCATCCTATCCCAAAATATAGCCTTAATTCTAACACAAACCTAACCTTAGACCTAAACCTAATTCTAATCATCACCCCAGGCCTAAACCTAGCCATAACACTAACCCTAAAACTGGCCCTAATTGTAACCCTACTTCTTAATTTACCCGTAGTCCTAAAGCTAACACAAAACCTAGCCTAGACCTAATCCAACCTCTAACCCTAGCTTTAACCCTAATCCTAAATCTAACCCTAACCATAACCCAACCCTAACACTAGCACTAACCCTATCCCATACCCTAAGCCAAACTATAACCCTAAGAGTACCCTTTTCCTAAACATAATTCTATAGCCGAACCCAAAACCTAACTCTATTACTAGTCCTAACCCTAATCCTCAATCTAGCTCTATCACTATCCCAAACCCTAACACTAACCCTGACCCTTATTCTGACCCTAACATTAACCATAGGTCTAAACCTGACCCTAACCCTAAACAGACCCCTAACATTAGCACTACCTGTATCCCTATAACTAAACCTTACACTAACACTAGACCTAGATCAATACTTAATCTATTATCTAGTGATAACTCTAGGCCTAGCCCTAAAAAAAAAAAAACCTTAGTACTAGCCCTAATAATTACCCTTAACGTAACCCAAACACTAACCCTAACCCTAGATCAAAGCCTAGTCACTAATGCTGACCCTAACAATAAACCTAACCCTAAACCTAACACTGACCCTTACCCTAACACAAACCCTAAATCTAAACCTTATCCTAACAAAACACATAACCCTAACACTAGACTTAGCCATATCACTAACCCTGAGACTAGATATCACCATAGGCCAAAACCTAGCTCTAACACTATCCATTACCCTACCCTAACCATAACCCTAATGCTAACCCTAGCCCTAACCCTCACACTGACTCTAACCCTAATGCTCATCCTAGTCCAAACCCTAGCTCAATCCCTAACCCTTAAACTTAACCTAACCCTAACACTAACCCATGGCCTAAACCTAAACCTAACCTAAACCCTAGCCCTAATACTGACCTTAACCCTATCTCTAACCCTAGCTCTAAGCCTACATATTACCCTAACTCTAACTCTAAACTTAATGATAACCCTAGACCTAACCCTAGCTCTAACCCGACCCATTACCCTAATCCTAAACCTAATGATAACCCTAGCCCTTACCCTAAATCTAACCTAACCCTAACCCTAGACATAACCAGAAACCTAACCCTTGCCATATACCTAACCCTTGCTCAAACCCTAACCATTACCCTAAACCTAAAACTAAACCTATCCCTAACCATAACCTTAAGCCTAAACCTAACCCTAACCAGAACACGACATCAAACCCTATCCAATACCCTAAACCTAATGATAACCCTAGCCCTAATCTTAACACTAACCTTGAACCTATCCCTAACTATAACCTAGACCTAACCCTAAACCTAACCCTTGCCCTAGTGCTAACCATAGCTCAAACTCTAAACCATACCCTAAACCTAACCCTAACCCTAGGCCTAAACCTAACTCTAGGCCTAATAATAACCATAACCATAGCCCTAACCCTATCCCATACCCTAAGCACAACCATAACCCTAAGGCTAACCCTAGGCCTAACCCTATCCCGTTTGCTAACTCTAACCCTATCAATTACCCTTCACCTAACATGAACCCTAAACCCAAACCTATCATTACGCTAGCCAAACCCTAATGCTAATTCAAATCTAAACCTAAACCCTAACCTAAACCAAACCTGAAACCTAATTCTAACCCTAATAATAGCATAGCTCTAAACCTGACCCTTACCCTAACCCGAACCCTTACACTAGACCTAGCCATAAAACTAACTCTCAATCTATCCCTAATGTAAGCCTAGACCTGACAATAGCCCTACCCCTAATTCTTGCCATAACCCTAAAACAAACCCTAGTCCCCATTCTAGCCATAAACCTAGCCTTATTATTAAACCAAACCCTAACCGTAGCCCTAACCAAAATTCTAACCTTCGA
Source organism: Marmota flaviventris (assembly GCF_047511675.1). NCBI lineage: Eukaryota > Metazoa > Chordata > Mammalia > Rodentia > Sciuridae > Marmota > Marmota flaviventris. Next base: position 300,280 of record NW_027288431.1, on the reverse strand, counting down.
TCTAGCTCTAAAACTAGCTCTAACCCCATCCCTTCCCCTAATCCTAACCCTATCCCTAAATCTAAACCTAAGCCTAAACTAGGCCTAACCCTAATACAAATAGTAGACCTAATCCTAGCCCTAATTTAGCTCTAAAACTAACCTAAACCTAGCCCTAAAACTAACTCTAACTCTCGACCTAGCCCTATTTCTACTTCTAACCCTATCCCTTACCATAATCCTATCACTTGCCTTTACATTAGCCCTAACCCTAGCTCTAGCCCTAATCCTATATCAAACCCTAACTCTAAATCTAACCCTAACCCTAAGCTAAACCTCTCACTAACACAAGCTGTAAAACTAATGCTAGTTTAAAACTAGCCCTAACCTAGCCCTAGCCCTACAAAACAACCTAGCCATAGTACTAACCCTAAACTTTAACATAAACCAAAGCCTAAGCCTACACCTAGCCCTAAACCTAGCTTTAATTCGAGTCCTATCCCTAACCCTAAAACAAACCCTGACCCTTACTCTGACCCTAACACTAACCCTAGATCTAAACATCACTCAAAACCTAAACGTGAACCTAATCCTAGACCTAGCCCCAACCCTAACTCTAAAATTAGTTCTAATCATAACCCTAGTACTTACATTGGCTGTAATTCTAAACCTTACCCTAACCTAACCCAAAACCTATCTGTAATCGGAGCTGTAACACTACCCTTAACCATAAGCATAACCCTAAATCTAGCCCTAACCCTTACCCTAAACCTAACCCTAACCCTAACCCTAACCCTGACATAACCCAAAACCTAACCCTAAACCTAGTCTTAATCCTAACCATAAACCTAGACCTAACCCCAGCTGTAACCCTATTCATTACCCCAATCCTAATCCTAACCCTAGTACTAACCCTAGGATAACCCTAAACCTAGTTCTAACCCTAAACTTATACATTGCCCTAAACCTAACCCGAATCCTAAACCTAATCATATCCATTAACATAATCCTAACCTTAATGATCTTAACCCTAAAACTATCTCTAAACATAACCCTAGACTTAATATTAGCCATAGCCCTAATAAAGTCCTAACCCTAAAACAAACTCTAGCCCTAATCCTAGCTCTATTCTTAGCCTTAATCCTAAACCTAACCATAACTATAGACCTAAACTTAATTTTAACCCTCGCTCTAGTTCTAAGCTAGCTATGACATCATACCTAACCATATCCATAACCATAACCCTAATCATGAACCTAGGCTCAGACTTAATACTCACCCAAGCTCTAATTCTAGCTCTAATTAACCCTAACCCTCGTTCTAGCCCTAACCCTAGCTCAAACACTAAACCTTACCATAAAATAACCCTAGCCCAAACCCTAAACCTCACCCTAATTCTAGTCCTAATCCTAACTCTAACCATAGCCCAAACCCTATCTCTAATTCTATCCAGTATGCTAACAACAACCCTAAAAGTAATGCTACCCTAGCCCTTAACCTAACCGTAAATCTACACTAGCCCAGACTGTAAACCTAACCCATACCCTAGCCATAAACCTAACTCAATCCCTAACCCTTACACTTAATCTAAACATAACACTAACCCAAGGTCAAACCCTAAACCTAAACCCAGCCCTAATCCTAACCTTAACCCAAGCCGTAATACTAGCTTGAATCCTATCCATTACTCTAACCCTAAACTTAACCCTAATGATAACACTACATCAAAAGCTAAACCTACCCTAACCCTAAACGTAAATCTAACCCTAGAACTAACAGTGAACCTAACCTAACCCTAACCCTTAACTTAAGATAGATCAAATGCTAACCCTAATCCTAAACCTAAACCTAACGCTAAACTAAACCTAAAACTAATAGACATCTATGCCTATTACCCTAGCCCTAACCATTACACTAACCATGACCATAACCCTAGACCAAACCATAAATTAATCTTAGCCATAGCAAAATTTCTAGCTCAAACCCTAAACCGTACCCTAAACTTAATCCTAAGTGTAACCCTCGCCCTAACCCTGACCCTAACACAAACTCTAGCATTAATCCTAACCATTATCCCAGCCCTAACCCTAGGTCTAAAACTATAAATTACCCTAACAATAACTATAACCCTAATGCTAACCCTAGGCCTAACCCTAAACCTACCACAAACACTATCCATATCCGTTACCTTAAACCGAACCTAACCCTAAACCTAATACTATCCATTACTTAACCCTAAATCTAACCTTAATGCTAATTTGAGCCTTAACACTAAAACTTAACCTAACCCAAACCCAAAGCCTGACCCTGACCATAATAATACCCCAGATCTTAATCTGACCCTTTCCCTAAAAGTAACACTTTAATTTGACCTTGCCATAAATGTAATCCTAAAAATACCAGTAACTATAAACCTAGACCTGACATTATTCCTAGCCCTAATTGTTACCCTAAACCTAACACAAAACCTAGCCCTAATCCTAGCCTTAAATCTAGCTTTAATCCTAAACCTAACCATAACCCTAGCCCTAACCCTAAAGCTAATCATAAAACTAGCCCTAACCCTAATCATAGCACTAAAACAAAACCGAGAAACAGGCCTACACTAACCTTAACTTAAACCAAACCCTAGCACTACACCTAGATCTAACCCTAGCCCTAATTCAAGTCCTAATCATAATGTTAAAATTAACCCTTTATCTGATTTATATCCTAACACTCATCTCGTTCAAAACACCACCATAAACCTAAACCTACCATAATCCTATCCCTAGACTTAACCCTAAACCTAGCCCTAACCCTAGCTCAAAACCTAAACTTTATGCTAAACATAACTCTATACCTAACCCTAAACCTAGTTCTAACACTAACTGTAACACTAACTCAAGGCATATTCCTAACCATAACTCTAGTTCTAACCCTATCAATTACCCTAACCATAACCCTTACTCTAATGCTAACCCTAAGCCTAACCCTAGCCCTATCTCTAACTCTAACCATATAAATTACCCTAAACCAAACCTGAACCTTTAAACAAACCCTAACTATATCCTAACTCTAACACTAATGCTAATTTGAGCCGTAAACCTAAATCCTTACCTAAGCCAAATCCTAATCCTAATAATTCCCTGAGCTCTAAACCTGACCCTTACCCTATACCTAACACTTACACTAGATGTAGCCATAAGCCTAACCCTAAAAATATCATTAACCATACCCTAACCTGATATTAGCCCTAAATCTAAAATGAACACTATCCCTCATCCTAGTCCTAAACCTAGCCTTAATCATAACCCTAACTCCTACCCTAGCCCTAACCCTAACTCTAACCCTCACCCTACATCTAAACCTAGCTATAACACCATTCATTATCCTAAACTTAAACCTAACATAATCCTATCGCTAGGCCTTAACTAAACCCTAACTCTAGCCCTAATCCTAGCCCTAATTTAACCCTATCAGAAACCCTAAATCTAATTTTAGCCCTATCACTAATTCTAACTCTCACACTAGTCCTAACCCTAATGTTAATCCTAAAAGTAGCCCTAACCCATGCCCTAGCCCTAAAATGAAATTGAACGATAGCCCTAACCCGAAACCTTAACCTAAACCAAACCATTAACCTAACCCTAGCCCTAATTTGAGTTTTAAACTGAAATAAAGGCATATTCCTAACCATAACTCTAGTTCTAACCCTGACCCTAACTCTGACCATAACACTAACCCTAGCTCTAAACATAAACCTAATCCTAAACCTAAACCTTAGACTAGACATAGCCCTAACTTTAACTGCAAATTTAGCCCTGAACATAACCCTAGTACTTACATTAGCCATAACCCTAACTCTAGCATTAACCTAACACAAAACCTATCCCTAATCCTAGCCTAACCCAAGTTTTAACCCTAATCCTAACCCTAAACTAGCTCTAATCATAAACATAACCCTAGCCCTAACCCTAGCTCTAACCCTATGCATTGCCATAAACAGGACCCTACCTCTAATGCTAAAACTAGTCCTAAACCTAACCCTATCCCTAATCCTAACCCATTCCATTACCCTAACCAAAACCTAGACTCTAAACCTCACAATATCATTAACATAACACTAACCCTAATGCTAATTTGAGCCCTAACTTTAAAACTTAACCTATCTCAAACCCTAAATGAGACCCTGACTGTAAAAATAGTTCTAGCTCTAAACCTGATTTTAACCCTAAAAGTAAACCTTACACTACATGTAGCCATAAACCTAACACTAAAACTATCTTTAACCATAACCCAAGACCTGATATTAGCCCTAGCCCTAATCCTAGCCCTAAACCTAAATCAAACCCTATCCCACATTCTAGCCCTAAACCTAGCCCTAATCATAACTCTAACCCTAACCATAGCCCTAACCTAATTCTAACACTCACCCTCCCACTAAACCTAGTTATAACACCATCCCTTACACTAAACTTAATCCTAACCCTAACCCTAACACTAGACCTAAGATGAACACTAACTCTAGTCCTAATCCTAGCCCTAATTTAACCCTATCCTTGATTCTAACACTAACCATAGCCCTAAGACAAACTCTACCACTCACACTAGCCCTATCCCTATTTCTAACCATATCCTTTAACTTAACCCTAACCCTAGCCCTAAACATAGCCATAAATCTAGGCATAATACTTGCCAAATCCTTATTTCTAGTCCTAACCCTAGATCTAATTCTAACACTAACAGTAACCCTAGCTCTAAACACCACCCCAACCCTAAACCTAAACCTAAAACTATACCTAGCCCTAACATTAACCCTAAAACTAGCCTGAATCATAACAAGTTCTTTCATTAGCTGTAGCCCTACCCTATTGCAAAACCTAGCCCTAATCCAAGGTCTACCCTAGCTTTAACCCTAAAGCTAATCCAAATCCTAACCATAGCCCTAAGCCTAAGCCTAAGCCTAAGCCTAGACCTAATCCTTTGGATAAACCTAGCACTAACCCTAGCTCTAACTTATCCATTACTCTAAAGATAACCCTAAACCTTATGCTAACACTAGGCCAATCCCTAATCATATACCTAAACTTAACCCTATAAATTACTCTACACTTAACCTGAACTCTAAACCTAAAACTATCATTACACTATCCTTAACAATAATGCTAATTTGAGCCTTAAACCTAAACCTTAACCTAACAAAAACCCTAAACCTGACCCTAACCCTAATAATACCCTAGCTCTAAACTTGACCCTAACCATAAACCTAACCTTTAAATTGGACCTAGCTATAAACCTAACCCTAAATTATCCCTAACTGTAACCCTAGACCTGACTTTTGCACTAGCTCTAATCCAAATCCTACACCTAACACAAACCTTAGCCCATATGCTAGACATAAACTTCACCTTAATCATAAACATAACACTTACCCTAATTATAACCCTCACGCTAGCCATAAAACTAGCTGTAATCCCAACCCTTATCCTAAACCTAACCGTAACCTTAAACCTAATATTAACCCTAGCCCTTACCCTAGGCCTAACTCTAACACTAACCCTTGCCCTAAGACTAATTCTAACTCTCGCCCTAGCCCTATAGTGAGTTCTAAACCAATCCCTTACCATCACCATAAACCTAGCCCTAAACTTAGCCCTAACCCTAACCCTATCCTTCACCCTAGCTCAAACCCTAGATCTAAACCTAATTCTAAATCTAACCCTAAACCTAAGCATAAACGTCACACTAACACTAGCCCTAACCCTAGATCTAATCCTAAAACAAGCCCTAACCCTACCCCTAGCCCTAATACAAAACTGAGCCATAGCATTAATCCTAACCCTTAATCTAAACCAAACCCTAACCTTACACCTATCCCTACACCTATCTCTAATTCCAGTCTTAAATCTAACCTAAAAGGTTATATGGACACTGACTCTGAACCTAACACTAAATCTAGCTCTAAATATTGTCATGGCCATAAACCTAACCCTAACACTAGACCTAGCCCTAACTCTAACCCTATAACTAGTGCCATTCATAACCCTACTTCATACATTACCCGTAGCCTTAACCTTAGCCCTTACCTAACCCAAAATCTAGGCTTAATCCTAGTCCTAAATCTAGCTCTAACCCTAAATTTAAACCTAACCTTAACCTAAACAAAATCCCTAATCCTGTACATATTCCTAGTCCTAATCTTAGCTCTTACCCTATCCATTACCCTAATGATAACCCTAGCCATTATGCTAAACATTAGGCCTAACCTTAACCCTATCCATTACACTAAACCACATCTAAACCCTAAACCTAACTCTGTCATTAACTCTCACCCTAAACCTAATGCTAATTCAAGCCCTAAACCTCTAACATAAACCAAACCCTAAACCCTAAATTTGAACCTGACCCTAATAATAACCCTAGCTCTAAAAATAACCCTTACCCTAAACCTAACCCTTACACTGGACCAAGCCATAAACCTAACACTAAATCTATCCCTAACTGTAAGCCTAGACCTGGCATTAGCCCTAGCCCTAATACTAGCCCTAACCCTAACACAAACACTAGCCTTCATTCTAGCCCTAAGACTAGCCTTAATCATAACCATAACCCTAACCCTAGCCCTAACCCTAATACTAACCCTCACCCTACCCCAAAACTTACTTATAACCTACTCCCTTAACCTGCATATAACCCTAACTCTAACCCTAACCTGAGGTCTCAACCTAACACTAAACCTAGCCCTAATTTAGCCCTATCCCTAAACATAACCCTAGCCCTAGCCCTACGACTAACTCTAACTCTCACACTAGCCTATCACTAGTTCTAACCCTATAGCTTACCCTAACCCTAACCCTAAACCTAACCCTAATCCTATACTTAATACAAACCATAAACTAGCCCTAACCTGAGCTCTAAACCTATCCATTACACTAAACATAACCCTAACCCTAATGCTAATCCTAACCCTATCAATAAAACTAACCCATTCTTTACCCTAAACCTTAACTGAAACCGAAACCTAACCATATCCATTACCCTAACCCTAAACCTAAAGTGACCACTAACTCAACCTTAACCATAAACATTAACCTAAACCAAATGCCAACTCTGACTATAACCCTAATAAAACTCCTAGCTCTAAACCTGACACTTACACTAAATGTAACTCACTAGAACTAGGAATAACCTAATCCTAAAACTATCCCTAACCATAACCTAGACTAGTCCTAGCCCTAAAACTAACAGAAACCCAAGTCATTCTTCTAGCCCTAAACCTAACTTAATCCTACCCTGAACACTAACCCTAACCCTAATCCTAATTCTAACCCTCATCCTAGACCTAAAGCTAGCTATAACACCACCCATTCCCCTAAACTTAACTTTTACCCAAATGCTAACCCTAAACCTAGCCTTACCCCTAGGCCTAACCCTAACACTAACCCTAGCCCTAATCCTAGCCCTAATTAAGCTGTAACCCTAACCCTAACCTAAGCCTGGTACTAAGTCTAAAACTAAATCTCTTCCTAGCTGTATCCCTAGTTCTAACCCTATCCCTTCTGGAACCCTTACTTAGCCCTAACTCTAGTCCTAAATCTAAACCTAAATCTAAATCTAACCCTAACCCTAATCCTAAACCTCATCCTAACACTAGCCCTAAGCCTAACACTAATCCAAAATCTAGGCCTAAAAATAGCCATAGCCCTAAAACAAAACTGAGCCATAGCCCAAACCCTAAACCTTAACTTAAACCAACCCTAACCCTACACTAGCCCTAACTTTAGCCCTAACCCTAAAACTAACCCTTACCCTGACTCTGACCCTAACACTAAACCTAGTCCTATACATCGCCCTCACCCTAAACCTATGCTTTGCATGCTTCAGCATAGGACTACATTAACAAGGAAAAAAATAGAGAGTGCCCAAGAGAAATGATTGAGTGTGTGAAGTTTCAAGCAGCTTACACCAACCCTGTTTGTTATCCAGATCCATTTCCGATTACACATATAAGTCAAGATGAAGTGAAACCTTAAAACACAAACTGTTCTGACAGCGAACCATGAACCGAGAAGGTCCAAACATGGGGAATATAGTAAGGCTAGGTAAAAGATGAATCCTCCCTGGTATCAAATAAATTTGAACAAAATTAACTCTAACCCCAACACTAATTCTACCCTAGCCCTAAACCTAACCCTAACCCTAACCCTAACCTGTTTAGAGAACCTTTGATCATAGAAGACCCAAACTTGGGGTGCCTCGTAGGGCAAGGTAACTGATGAAACCTACCCAGTATAAAAAAACAAAATCTGACAAATTAATTGGGGGAGGTGTTTCAGTACATGCCTATTTCCCCTGTATTTTTCCTAAAGTGCTGTTGGATAATGTTCTTTTCATTGTCATGGCTTTGGAAAACTTTCACTAGGAAGAAACCAGAGAGTGCCCACAGAGAACTGATTGAGTGTGTGAAATTTCAAGCAGCTAGCACCAACCCTGTTTGATTATCAGCTCCATTTCCATTTACCCATATAGGACAACTTGAAGTGAAACTTTAAAATACAAACTGTTCCTGACAGTGAACAATTGAAATTAGAAGGCCCCAAACTGGGGAACATAATAAGGCTAGGTAAAAGAGAAATCCTGCCCAGTATCAAAGAAATTTGAACAAAAATAACTCTAACCCTAACACTAGTTCTAACTCTAGTCCTAAATCTAACACTAATCCTAAACCTACCCTGTTTATAGAGCTTTGATCATAAAATTTCCAAACTTGGGGAACCCAGGGCAGCAAGCTAGTAGATGAATCCTGTGCAGTATCAAACAAATCTGACCAAATAATTGGGGGGGGGGGTAGTTCAGGACATGCACATTTCCCTGATATCTCATAAAGTGCTCTTGGATAAAGGTGTTTTTGCATACTGTGCTTAGAGCTACTTTTACAAGGAAGAAACCACAGAGCGCCCACAGAGAACAGATTGAGTGTGTGAAGTTTCAAGCAGCTAGCAGAAACCCTGTTTGATTTATAGCTCCATTTACATTTATCTGTATAGGTTCAAGTGAAGTGAAACCTTGAAACTCAAACTGTTCCTGACAGTGAACCTTGAACCAAGAAGGCCCCAAACTGGTGAACATAGTAAGGCTAGGTAAAAGATGACTCCTGCCCAACATCAAAGAAATTTGAACAAAACTAACTCTAACCCTAACACTCGCTCTTACACTAGCTCTAACCCTAAAACTAAAACTAACCCTAACCTGTTTAGAGAACCTTTGATCATAGAAGTTCCAAACTTGTGGAGACTAGTGGTGCAAGCTAACAGATGAATCCTGTGCAGTATCAAAGAAATCTGACCAAATGACTAGGGGATGTAGTTCAGTACATGCATATTTTCCTCTTGTCTCCTAAAGTGCTCTCAGATAAAGTTTTTTTTTTTTTTTTTTTTTTTTTTTTTTTTTTTTTTTTTTTTTTTTTTTTTTTTGCATGCTTCAGCTTTGGGAAACATTCACAAGGAAGAAATCAGAGAGTAACAACAGGAAATTGATTGAGTATGTGAAGTTTGAAGCAGCCAGCACCAACACTGTTTGATTTCGAGCTCCATTTCCATTTCCATTTACCCATAGAGATCAAAAGGAAGTGAACCCTTCCCGTCAGTGAACACTTGAACTGAGAAGGTCCAAAATTGGGGAACTTAACAAGGATAAGGAAAAGATGAATACTGCCCAGTATCAAATAAATTTGAACAAATCTTATTGTAACTCTAATGCTATATTTGACTCTATCCTCAACCCTAATGCTAAGCTGTTTAGAGAGCCTATGATCATAGAAGTTCCAAAATTGGGAATCTAGTAGTTCAAGCTAGTAGATGAATCCTGCACAGTATCAAAGAAATATGACCAAATAATTAGGGAAGGTATTTCAATATATTTATATTTCCCCTCCTCTCTCCTAAAGTACTCTCAGATAAACTTGATTTTCATGCTTCAGCTTTGAGCTATATTCACAAGGAACAAAGCAGAGAGTGCCCACAGAGAACTGATTGAGTGTGTGAAGTTTGAAACAGCTAGCTTCAAACTAGGGTTAGATTTAGAGTTAAGATTTGATCTATGGTTTGGGCTAGGACTAAGGATAGGGCAAGGGTTAGGACTAGGGTTAGGGTTAGGGCTAGGGTTATGGTAAGGGATAGGGTTAGAACTAGTGATAGGCTAGTGTGAGAGTTAGAGTTAGTTGTAGGGCTAGGGCTAATGTTATTTTTAGGGATAGGGCTAAATTAGGGCTAGGGTTAGTTTTAGGTTTAGACCACAGGTTAGGGTTAGAGTTAGGGTTACATGTAGGGTAAGGGAGTGGTTTATAGCTCAGTTTTGGGCTAGGGCGAGATTTAGTTTTAGGGTTAGGGCTAAGGTTAGTGTTAGGGTTATGATTAAGCCTAGGCTTAGGGCTAGAATGAAGGCTAGTGTTTGTATTAGGGTTGTGGCAAGTATTAGGGCTATGGCTAATGCCAGGTCTATGGTTACAGTTAGGGATAGATTTAGTTTTAGGTTTATGGCTTGGTCCAATGTAAGGGTTAGGTTTAGGGTAAGGGTTAGGTTTAGAGCTAGGGTTATTATTAGGGTCAGGTTCAAGTTTAGGGTTTGGTTTATGTTAGAGATAAGGTTTAGGGATTGAATTAGCATTAGGTTTAGGGTTAGGGTTAATGACAGAGTTAGGTTTAGGGTTTAGATATGGTTTAGTGTAATGGATGGGGTTAAGGTTAGGCCTAATGTTTAGCAAAAGGGTTAGGGTTATCATTAGGGTAATGGATAGGGTTAGACCTAAGTTTAGGGCTAGGGATATGTATAGGACTCAGGCTTTTGTTTAGGTGAGGGTTAGGTTTGAGTTTAGGGTTAAAGCTAGATTTAGGACTTGGATTAAGGCTAGGTTTTGGGTTAAGTTAGGGCTAGGGTTAAGGCTACGTGTAATGTACAAAGTAGGGTTATGATTAGCGCTAGTTATAGGGTTAGGGTTAGGCTTAGGGCTAGTGTTAGGGTTAGGTTTATGGTTATGACACTATTTAGACCTAGATTTGGTGTTAGGGTCAGAGTCAGTGTCCATATTACTTTTCAGGTTATATTTAGGACTGGAATTAGAGATAGGTGTAGGGCTAGGTGTAAGGTTAGTGTTTGGTTTAGGTTAAGGGTTAGGATTAGGGCTATGACTCAGTTTTGTTTTAGGGCTAGGGTTAGGGTTAGGGCTAGTTTTAGGATTAGTGTTAGGGTTAGGTATAGTGTTGGTGTGAGGTTTAGGCTTAGGTTTAGGGTTAGATTGAGACTTAGGTTTAGATCTAGGGTTTGAGCTAGGGTGAAGGATAGGGCTAGGGTTAGGGCTAAGTTTAGGGCTAGGATTAGGGTGATGGTAAGGGATTGTGTTACAACTCGGTATAGGGCTAGGGTGAGAGTTAGAGTTAGTCTTAGTTCTAGGGCTAGTGTTAGGGTTAGGTTTAGGTATAAGTTTACCAGAAGGGGTACTTTTAGGGTTCAGTTTAGGGTTAGGTACAGGTTTAGACTTACGATTAGTTTTAGGGTCAGAATAAGGTTCAGGGTTAGGGTTAGGATTTGGGTTATGGTTAGAGCTAGAATGAGTGCTAGTGTTAGGACTAGTAATAGGGTTAGGGTTTGTGTTAGGTTAAGGATTAGGGTTAGCATTAGGGTTAGGGTTTGGCTTAAGGTAAGGGATAGGGTTAGAGCTAGGGTTTGGGCTTGGAATAGGGCAAGGATTAGGTTAAAGCTAGGTTTAGGGCTTCGATTAAGGCTAGTTTTGTGTTAGGTTTAGGGCTAGGCAACGGCTAATGTAAGAACTAGGGTTACAATTAGGGTGAATTTTGGGGTTATGGTTAGGGGTTAAACCTCTAGTGTTAGGATTAGGTTTAAGGTTAGGGTGGTATTTAGAGCGAGTGTTAGTGTTAGGTTAATAGTCAGGGTCAGAGTTAGTTTTAGAGTTAGGGTTAGGACTCCAAATAAGGGCAGGTTTACTGTAAGGGTTTCGTTTAATGTTAGGGTGTTGTTTAGAGCTAGGGTGAGTGTTAGGATATGAGTCAGAGTCAGGGTTAGTATTAAGGTTAAGGATAGGACTCGAATTAGGGCTAGGGTTAGTTCTAGGTGTAGTATTAGGTTTTGGTTTAAGTTAAGGTTTAGTGTTAGGGCTATTACTCGGTTTTGTTTTACTGCTAGGGTTAGGGTTAGGGCCAATTTCATGATTAGTGTTAGGGTTAGTGCTAGTATTAATATTATGCTTAGGCTTAGGGTTAGTGTTAGAGTTAGAGTTAGATCTAGGGTTAGGAGTAGAAATAAGTATTAGGCAAGTGTTATGGCTAGGTTTATGGCTAGGTTTAGGGCTAGAGTTAGGGTTAAGTTAAGGGCTATGGTTAGAACTAGGTATAGGGTTAGTGTGAGAGGTAGAGTTAGTCTTAGGGCTATGGTTAGTGTTAGAATTAGGAATAGGGTTAAATTAGGGCTAGGATTAGGGCTAGGTTTAGTGTTCAGCTTGGGTCTAGTGTTTGGGTTAGGGTTAGGATTAAGTTTAGGGTAAGGGATGGTGTTATATCTAGGTTTAGTGGGAGGGTGAGTGTTAGAATTAGGTTAGGGCTATGGTTTAGGTTAGGGTTATGATTAGGGCTATGTTTAGGGCTAGAATGAGGGCTAGGGTTTGTTTTATGTTTAGGTATAGGATTAGGCTAGGGCTAATGTCAGGTCTTGGGTTATGATTAAAGATAGTTTTAGTGTTTGGTTTATGGCTACGTATAATGTAAGGGTTAGTTTTAGGGTTAGGGTCAGGTTTAGAGCTAGGAATATTTGTATAGTCAGGGTCTGGGTTAGGGTTTGGGAAAGGTTAAGTTTTAAAGTTAGGGCTCAAATTAGCATTATGTTTAGTTTTAGGTTAATGATAGGGTGAGGTTTAGAGTCTAGGTTTGGGTTAGAGTAATGGAATGCATTAGAATTAGGGATAGGGTTAGGTTTAGGACTAGGTTTAGCATTAGAGTTAGGGTTATGTTTATGGCAATGGATAGTGTTCGAGCTAGGTTTAGGGCTAGGGTTATGTTTATGAATAGGGCTAGGGTTAGTGTTAGGATTAGGGTTAAATCATGGGTTACAGCTTGGATTAGGGCTAGGTTTTGTGTTAAGTTAGTGCTAGAGTTAGGGTTATGGCTAATGTGAGTACCAGGGTTATGTTTAGGGCTAAATTTAGGGTTAGGATTGGGGCTATGTCTAGTGTTAGGTTTAGGTTTAGGATTAGGGTTATGTTTAGAGCTAGGGTTAGTGCTATGGTCAGAGTCAGGGTCAGGGTTATTTTTAGTGTTCAGATTAAAACTCAAATTAGGGCTAGGGTTAGGGTAAGTGTTTGGTTTATGTTAAGGTTTAGGGTTAGGTCTATCATTCAGTTTTGTTTTAGGGCTAGGGCTATGGTTAGGGCTAGTTTTAGGATTAGCATTAGGGTTAGGGCTAGTGTGAGAGTTAGAGTTAGTGATAGGGCTAAAATTAGATTTAGGTTTTGGTATAGGGTTAAATTTGTGCTAGGATTAGGGCTAGGGTTAGTGTTTAGCTAAGGCCTAGTGATAGGAATAGGGTTAGGTTTAAGTTTAGGATAAAGAATGGTGTTATAGGTAGGTTTAGACATAGGGTGAAGGTGAGAGTTAGGGTTAGGGCTAGGTTTGGAGTTAGGGTTATGATTAAGGCTAGTCTTAGGGCAAGGATGAGGGATAGTGGTCACTTTAGACTCAGGGCTAGGATTGGTGCTAGGGCTAATATCAGGTCTAGGGTTATGGTTAAAGATATTTTTAGGGTTAGGCTTATGGCTACGACTAGTATAAGGGTTAGGTTTAGGGTAAGGGTCAGGTTTAGAGCTCAGGGACTTATTAGGATTACATTTGGCTTAGGTAAGTATTCAGGTTCTCAGATTAGCATTAGGGTTAGGGTTAGGGTACAGTTAGGGTATGTTTTAAGGTTCAGGTTTGATTTAGGGTAATTGATCCAGTTCACATTAGAGATAAGGCTCGGGTTAGGCTTAGGGTTAGCATTAGGGTAAGGTTTATGGTTAGGGTAATTGATAGGTTTAGAACTATAGTTATGTTTACATATATGCCTTGAGTTAGGATTAGATTTAGTGTTAGAACTAGGTTTAGGGTTAGGTTTAGGGTTATGTTTAGCATAAAGTTTAGGTTTTGAGATAGGTTTAGGGCTAGGTTTAGGGTTAAGTCTAGGGATAGGATTACGGTAGGTTTAGGGTTAGGGTGGTGTTTTGAACTAGGATGAGTGTTAGGATATAAGTCAGGAACAGGGTTATTTTTAAGATTATGATTAGGACTTGAATTAGGGCTAGGGTTAGATCTAGTGCTAGGGTTTGGTTTAAGTTAAGGTTAGTGTTAGGCCTGTTGCTTGGTTTTGTTTTAGTGCTATGGTTAGGCTTAGGGCTAGTTTTATGATTAGCTTTAGGATTAGGGCTAGAGTTATGGTAAGGTTTAGGATTAAGGCTAGATTTAAGGCTAGGATTAGGGTAGGTTTTGTGTTAGGTTTAGGGCAATAATTAGGGCTATGAATAATGTCAGGTCTAGGTTTATAGTTAGTGATATTTTTAGGATGAGGTTTATGGCAAGGTCAAATTAAAGTGTTACTTTTAGGGAAAGGGTCAGATTAAGACCTGGGGTATTATTAGTGTCAGGGTCAGGCTTTGGGTTTGTGTTAGGTTAAGTTTTAGTGTTAAGGCTCAAATTAGCATTAAGGTTAGAATTAGGGTTAGGGTAATGGGTAGTGTTAGGTTTAGGGTTAGGTTTGGTTTAAGGTAATGGATATGGTTAGGGTTAGTGATAGGTTTAGGTTTAGGTCTAGTGTTAGGATTAGGTTTAGGTATAGGGTAATGTGTAGAGCTAGGGTTAGCATTAGGGTAATTTATAGGTTTATACCTAGGGTTAGGGGTAGGATAAAGGTTAGGATTAGGGCTAGAGTTAGCATTAGGATCAGGTTTAGGGCGAGGGTTACACTTATGATTAGGTTTAGGGTATGGTATACGGTTTGAGCTAGGATTTTTGATATGGCTAAGATTAATTTATGGTTTGGTCTACAGTTATGATTATAGTTAGTGTAACAGTTAGGGCTAGGGTTATCATTAGGGTTAGGTTAATAGGTTTAGATGTCAGGTTAAATGTAGTGTTAGGTTTAGGTTAGCATTAGATTTACGTTTAGAATTAGGGTTATCATTTGAGCTAGCTTAGGTTTAGGGTTAGGGTTAGGTTCACAGTTAGTTCTAGGGTTAATTTCGTTTAGGGTTAGGGTAGGTTTAACTTTAGGTTTAGTGTCATCATTAGGGTTAAGTTTAGGGTTAGATTAATGGGTAGGGTTCAAGCTAGGTTTAGGGCTTGGGTTAAGGTTAGGATTAGGGCTGGGGTTAAGTTTAGTTTTTGACCTTGGGTTAATATTAGGGTTAGATTAAGTGTAAGGGTTAGGGATTGAGCTAGTTTTAGGCCTAGGGCAATGAATAATGTAAGAATCAAGATTACAATTTGTTAGATTTAGGGTTAGTGTTTAAGATTATTGTTTATGGTTATTCATTGCCCTAACGCTAGCCATAATTCTAATCCCAAAACTAGCCATAATCTGAGCCCTAAACCTAGCTTTAAAACTAACTCTAGGTTTTAGATTAGGTTAGGGATAGTGTAGGACTATGGCTAATATAAGAACTAGGGTTACGATTAAGTCTAGTTTTAGGGTTAGGTTTAGGGCTAGGTCTAGTGTTAGGGTTAGGTTATGATTAGATTGATGATTTGAAATAGGGTTAGTGTTAGGGTGAGAGTCATGGTCAGTGTTAGATTTAGGGTTAGGGATAACACTAGAAATAAGGCTAGAGTTATGGGTAGGTGTAGGGTTAGGTTTTGTGTTAGGGTTAGGGCAAGAATTAGGACTAGGTCTAATGTCAGGTCTGAGGTTACTGTTAGGTTAGTGTTAGGGTTACGGCTAGAGCTCAGTTTTGTTTTAGAGCTACAGCTAGGTTTAGAACTAGTTTTAGGATTAGCGATAGTGTTCGGGCTAGTGGTAGGGTGATGATCAGTTTTAGGATTATATTTAGAGTTATAGATAGATCTAGGGTGAGGACTTGGGTTAGGTTTAGTGGTTAGGTTAGGGCTAGTGTTAGGGTTATGGTAACAGATGAGTTAGCACTAGAAATAGGTCTGGGGCAAGATTTAGAGTTAGTATTAGGGGTAGGGTTAGAGTTAGGGTTACAATTAGCAGTAAATTAGGGCTAGTATTAGAGCTAGGTTTAGTGTTAGGGTTAGGGTTATGGATAGTGTTAGTGTTAGTGTTGGATTAGGGTTAGGATTAGGGTTAGGGGAAGGGATGTGGTTAAACCTAGGTTCAGAACTAGGGCGAGGGTTGAAATTACAGATTGGACTAGGGTTAGGGTTCAGGTTAGGATTAAGTCTAGGTTTAGGGCTAGGATAAGGGCTTGGGTTTGTGTTAGGTTTAGGGCAAGAATTAGGTCTATGTCTAATGTCAGTTAGGGTTCCGCTTAGGGATAGTGTTAAGGTTAGGTTTATGGCTAGGTCTATTGTAAGGGTTAGGTTTTGTAAAGGGTGCGGTTTAAAGTTAGTTGTATTGTTAGGGTAAGTGTCTAGGGTTTGGTTTAGGTTATGGTTTAGGTTTAGGGCTTGATTTAGCATTAGGGTTAGGGATTGGGTTAGAGTAATTAATAAGGTTAGGTTTAATGTTCAGGTTAGTTTTAGGAAATGGATAGGGTTAGTATTAGGGATAGGTTTAGAGTTAGGCCTAGGGTTAGCTTTTGGATTAGGCTTATGTTTAGGGTAATGGATAGGTTTAGGACTAGGGTTATGTGGTTAGGATTAGGGCTAGGGTTAGGGTTAGGGTTAAGCCTAGTGTTAGTGTTAGGGTTAGGTTTAGGGTAAGTGTTAGGGTTTGCTCTATGGTTAGGGCTAGGACAATCGTTAGGGTTAATGTGACATTTAGTTTTAGGGTTAGGGTTAAGTTTAGAGCTAGGTTTAGCATTAGGTTTGGGTTATGTTTAGGTAAATGGATAGAGTTAGAACTAGGGTTTGGCCTTGGTTATGGTTAGGATTAGGACTAGGGTTAGGGTTAGTTTTGGGTTAGGTCTAGATTTATATTTGGGCAAGGGTTATTGTTTGAGCTAGGGTTAGGGTTAAGGCAAGGGTTAGGGTTAGGATTAGGTCTAGGGTTAGGGTTAGGGTTACGCTTAGAGCTAGGTTTTGTGTGAGGTTTGGGGCTAACATTAGGGCTATATGTAATGTAAGACCTAGAGTTAGGGTTATGGGCTAGGTCTATTGTTAGGGTTATGGCTAGATTTTGGGTTAGCATAAAATTTAGAGCTAAGATTTGTGTTAGAGAAAGAGACAGTGGTTGGGTTAGGGTTATTGCCAGAATTAGGACTAGGTTTAGGTCTACATGTAGAGGTAGTGTTTCGGTTAGTTTAAGAGTTATTGTTAAGGCTAAGGCTATGTTTTTGTTTAGGTCTAGAGCTAGAGTTATCATGATATTTTGGAGTAGGTTTTTTTTCTAGTTCGAGTGTTAGGGTTAGGTTTATGTATAGGGTTACCCATAGGGCTAGTGTTAGGGTTCAGTTTAGGGTTAGGGTCAGTTTTAATCCTAGGGTAAGAGTTAGGGTCAGATTAAGGGTCAGGGTTAGGGTTAGTATTTGGGTTAAGGTTAGAGCTAGAATGAGGGCTAGGTTTAGGACTAATAATAGTGTTATCATTTGGGGTAGGTTAAGGATTAGGGTTAGGACAAGGGTAGCATTCGGGTGAAGGTTTGGCTTATGGTAAAGGAGAGGGTTAGAGCTAGGGTTAGGTATAGGTCTAGGTTTTGTTTAGGGTTATGTTTAAAGCTAGTTTTAGGTCTCGGATTTAGCTAGCTCTTTTGTTAGCACAGGGCTATGGCTAATATAAGAACTGGTGTTATGATTAGGGCTAGTTTTAGGGTTAAGGGTAGAGCTAGGTCTAGTGTTCGGGTTAAGTTTAGTGTTAGTGTGATGTTTAGAGCTAGGGTTATTGTTAGGGTCTGAGTTAGGGTTAGAGTAAATTCTAGAGTTAGGGTTAGTACTAGGGCTAGTGTTAGGGCTAGGTATAAGCTTAGGTTTTAGTTTAGGTTAAGAATTAGCATTAAGCCTATGACTCGGTTTTGTTTGATTGCTAGGGCTAGGGTTAGAGCTAGTTTTCCAATTAGCATTAGGGTTAGGGCTAGTGTTAGGGTGAGGCTTAGACTTAGGATTAGGGTTTGATTGAGATTAGGGTTAGGTCTAGGTATAGGGCTATGGCAAAAGTAGGAATGGGGTTGGGGCTAGGTTTAGGTCTAGGGTTTGTGTTATGGTAAGGGAGAGATTTAGAACTAGGGTTAGTGCTAGGGTGAGAGATAGGGTTAGGGTTACAGTTAGGGTTAGGTTTAGGACTAAATTTGTGCTAGGATTAGCACTAGGGTTAGTGTTAGGGCGAGGCCTACGTTTTGCGCTAGGGTTAGGATTAGGATTAGTGTAAGGTATGATGTTATAGCTAGGTTTAGGGCGAGGTACAAAATAGGGTTAGGGCTAGGGTTGGGGTTAGGGTTAGTATTAAATCTAGGTTTAGGGCTAGGATTAGGGCTAGGTTTGGGGCTAGGATTAGGGTTAGGTTTTGTGTGAGGGTTATAGTTAGAATTAGTGCTAGCACTAATGTCAGGTCTAGGTTTATGGTTTAGTTTTAGGGTTAGGTTTATGGGTAGTTCTAGTGTAAGGTTTAGGTTGAGGTTTAGGGTCAGGTTTAGAGATAGGTTTTATAAGGTCACTGGCATCATTAAGGTTTGAGTTAGGTTAAGGTTTAGGATCTGGGCTTTCATTAGTGTTAGGGTTAGTATTAAGGTTAGGGTAATGTTTATGTTTATGTTTAGGTTTCAGGTTAGGTTTAGGGTAATGGACAAAGTTAGGGTTAGAGAGAGGGTTAGGGTTATCCTAAAATTAGCATTAGGTTTAGGGTTATGGTTAGGGTAATGGATAGGGCTAGAGCTAGGTTTAGGGCTAGGATTATGGTTAGGATTAAGGCTAGGGTTAGGTTTAGGGTTATGGCAAGTTTTAGTGTTAGGGTTAAGTTTAGGGTAATGGTTAGGGCTCTGGTTAAGGTTAGGAGTAAAACAGGCGAAGGGATCAGATTAGGGCTAGGTTTTGGGTTAGGTTAGGGCAAGGATTAGGGCTACAACTAACATAAGAACTAGGGTTGTGATTAGGGCTACTTTTAGGGTTAGGGTTAGGGGTAGGTGTAGGTTTATGGTTAGGTATAATTTTAGGGTGATCGGAGAGCTATAGTTAGTGCTAAGGTCAGAATCAGGGTCAAGGTTAGTTTTAGGGTTAGGGTAGGATTTGAATTAGGGCTCGGGTTAGGGCTAGGTGTGGGTTAAGTTTTGGTTTATGTTAAGGGTTGGAGTTAGGGCTATAGCTCGATTATTTTAAGGCTAGGACTAGGTTAGGGCTAGTTTTAGGATTAGCATTAGTGTTAGGGCTTGATTTATTGTGAGGTTTAGGTTTAGGGTTGGGGTTAGATTTAGAGTTATGGTTAGATCTAGGGTTAGGACTTGGGCTAGGTTTAGGGCTAAGTGTAGAGCAAATGTTAGGGTTATGGTAAAGGATAAGGTTAAAACTAGGAATAGGGCTAGGGCTATAGATAAAGTTAGTATTAGTGCAAGAGTTAGGATTAGGTTTAGGGCTAAATTAGGGCTAGGATCAGGTCTAGGATTAGTGTAAGACTTAAATCTAGGGTTAGAGTTAGGGTTAGATTTAGGGGAAGGGTTGGGGTTATATCTAGATTCAGATATAGGGCGAGGGATAAATTTAGGGATAGGGCTAGAGTTAGGGTTCGGGTTGGGATCAAGACTAGGTTTAGGGCTAGAATGAAGGCAAGCATTTGTGTTAGGGTAATGGCAAGAATTAGGGCTAGGGCTAATATCAGGTATAGGGTTATGGTTAGGGATAGTTTTAAGGTAAGGTTCATGGCTAGGTCTATATTCAGAGTTAGGTTTAGGGTAAGGTTCAGGTTTACACCGAGGGGTATTATAATGGTCAGGCAGGTTTGGGTTTGGATTAGGTTGAGGTTTAGGGTAAGCGCTCAAATTAGCATTAGGGTTAGAGTTAGGGTTAGTGTAAGGGATAGGGTGAGGTTTTGGCTTCAGGTTAGGTTTAGGCTTCATGTTAGGTTTAGGTTAATGGATAGGGTTAGGGTTAGGCCTAGGGTTAGCATTAGGTTTATGGTTATTGTTTGGGTAATTGATCAATTTAGAGCTATGTTTAGGGCTAGGATTATGTTTAGGATTAGGGCTAGAGTTAGGGTTAGGGTTATTGTTAAGGCTAGGGTTAGGGTAAGGGTTAAGATGAGGATATGAGTTAGGGTTTAATCTAGTGCTAAGGCTAGAGTTCGGTTTAGGGTTAGGTCAAGGGTTCGTGTTAGTATTAGGTTTAGGGCTAGGTTTAGGCTTAGTGTTAGGCTTAGTTTTTTTTCTTACTGTTAGGTTAAGGGTAAGGCTCATGGATTTAGTAAGTGTTAGGGCTAGGTTGAGGGTTCAGGTTAGAATCAGAGCTAGGGATAAAGGTAGATTTAAAGTTATTAGAGCTAGGGTTAGCATTAGGTTTATGGTTATGGTTAGGTTAAGGATAGAGTAGAGCTAGGATTTGGGCTATGTTTACGGTTAGGATTAGGGCTAGGATTAGGGTTAGGGTTTGGGCTAGGGTTTGTTTTCCATAAGGATTAGGGTTTGAGCCAGAGATAGGGCAAGGGCTAAGTTTTGGGTTAGGATCAGCATTAGGTCTAGGGATAAGATTACAGTAGGTTTAGGGTTAGGGTTAGGGTTAGGGCTACGTTTATCATTGGCTTAGGTTAAGGGTTAGGATAACGGATATGGTTAGATGTAAGTTTAGGTTTCGGTTTAGGGTTAGATTTAGTTTTAGGGTTAAGGTGAAGGCATGGTTAGGTTCAGGTTTCTAGTACAGATTAGGGTTTGAGCTAGAGTTAGGGCTATGGCAAGTGTTAGGTTTAGTGTTAGGTCTAGGGTTAGTTTTCCAGTTAGGGTTAGGGTTAGGTTTAGGGTTATGGCTAGGGTTATCAATAGGGTTAGTTATAGGGTTAGTGTAATGTGTATGTTCAGAGTTAGGTTTAGGGATAGGGTTAAGTTTAGTGTTAGGGATAGGGTTAGGGTTAGAGTTAGGGATAAGTCTAAGTTTATATTTATGGAAAGAGTTAGGCATTGAGTAAATTTAGGACTAAGGCTACATTTAGGATTAGGATTAGGATTAGGGCTAGGGTTAGGGTTAGTGTTGCACCTAGGGCTAGGTTTAGGCCTAGGATTCACTCTAGGTTTTGAGTTAGGTTAAGGTGTAGGGTTAGGGCTATGGGTAATGTAAGAGCTATGATTATGATTAGGGCTAGTTGTAGGGTTAGGGTTATGGCTAGGTCTAGTGTTAGGTTTAGATTTTCAGTTAGGGTCAGGTTTAGAGTTAGCTTAGTGTTAAATGAAGGGTCCATGTTCAGGTTAGCGTTAGGGTTAAGGTTAAAGCCAGAATTAGGACTAGGTTTATGTCTAGGGGTAGGGTTAGACTTTGCATTAGGTTAAGGGTTATTGTTAGGGTTAGAGTTAGTGTTAAAGGTAGAATTAGGGCTCAGATTCTGGCTAGTTTTTGGGTTAGCATTAGGGCTAGGGTTAGGGCAATGAATAATGAAAGAATCAGGATTGCAATTAAGTTAGATTTAGGGTTAGTGTTTAAGATTATTGTTTATGGTTAGGTTTAAGGTTAGGATGAATTCAGAGTTAGGGTTATTGTTAGGTAGGAGTCAGGGACAGGGTTAGTTTTAGGATTAGGACACAAATTAGGGCTGGGTTTACTGTTAGGGTTTGGTTTAAGGTAGGAGTGGTGTTTTAGAGCTAGGGTGAGTTTTAGCTTGTAAGTCAGGGTCTGGGTAAGTTTTAAGATTAGGGTTAGGACTCAAATTAGGGCTAGGATTTGTTCTAGATGTAATTTAGGATTTGTTTTAAGTTGAGGTTTAGGGTTAGGTTTATTGCTCGGTTTTGTTTGAGTTCCAGGGTTAGGGTTAGCACTAGTTTTATGATGAGTATTAGGGTTAGGTCTACTGTTATGCTTATCCTTATGGTTACAGTTATATTTAGAGTTAGGCTTAGATTTAGGGTTAGGCTAGGACTAAGGATAGAGAAAGGGTTAGGTCTAGGCTTAGGGCTAGGTTTAGTGTTACGGTAAGGGATAGGGTTAGAACTAGGACTAGGCCTAGTGTGAGAGTTAGAGTTTGTCTTAGGGCTAGGATTAGGGTTAGGGTTTAGATAAGGGTTAAGTTAAGGCCAGGATTAGGGCTAGAGTTAGTGTTTAGTTTAGGTCTAGCAGTAGGGTTACAGTTAGTTTTATGTTAAGATAAGGGATGGTGTTATACCTATGTTTAGAAGTAGGGTTAGGGTTAGAGTAGGGATAGGGATAGGTGTAGAGTTATGGTTATTATTAAGGCTAGGTTTAGGGCTAGGATGAGGGCTAGGGTTGTTTTTTTTTTAGGTTTAGGGCTGGGATGAGGGCTAGGGCTAATATCAGATCTAGGGTTATGGTTAAAGATAATTTAGGGTTAAGTTTAGTTCTACAACTAGTGTAAGGTTTAGGGTTAGGGTAAGGGTCAGGTTTAGGGCTAGGGGAAATTTTAAGGTTAGACTCAAGGTTAAGGCTTGGTTTAAGTTAGGATTTAGGTTTAGGGCTCGAATTAGCATTAGGGTTAGAGGTAGGGTAATGATAGTGTTTAGTTTAGGGTTCAGGTTAGGTTTAGGGTAATTGATAGGGTTAGCATTAGCTATAGGGTTAGGGTTAGGCTTAGGGTTAGCATTAGGGTAAGGGTTATAGTTATATTAGTGGGTCGGATTAGAGCTTAGGTTAGAACCAGGGTTAAGGTTAGGAATAGGTCTTGAGTTATGGTTAGGGTTAGGTTTAGAACTAGGGTTAGTTTTGGGTTATGGTTAGTGTAAGGGCTCGGGTTTGAGCTACGGTTATGGCTAGGGAGAGGGTTAGTTTTAGGGTTAGGTCTAGGGATAGGATTATGGTAGAGTTAGTGTTAGGGTTAGGGTTAGGGCTAGGGTTATCATTAAGGTTAGGTTTATGGTTAGGATAATGGATAGGGTTAGATATAGGGTTAGGTTTAGAGTTAGATTTTGGTTTAGGGTTAGGATTAGGGCTATGGTTATGTTTAGGCTTATGGTGAGGTTTAGGGTTTGAGTTAGGGTTAGGGCTATGCCGAGTGTTAAATTTAGGATTATGTCTAGGGTCAGTTTTCCAGTTAGTTTAGCCCCTAATCCTATAACTAGCCCAAATCATAACCCTAGTCTGTACATTGGGTGTAACTTTAAACCTAGCCCTAACTCTAACCAAAACCTAGCTGTAAACTGAGACCTAACCTTAGCTTTAACCCTTACACTAACTTTAACACTAGCCCTAACCCTAACCCTAAACCTAGCCCTAACCCTAGTTCTAACCCTATCCCTTACCCTATGTTAATGCTAACCCTAATGATAACACTAGTCTTAACCTTAAACCTTACTTTAATCCAAACCCTAAACCTATTAGTAGTCCTAAACTTAGCCCTCATTCTAGCTCTAACCATAACCCAAACCTGACACTTATTCTGACCCTACGGTAACTGTAGGTCTAAACCTGACCCTAACCTTAAACCGAACCCTAACACTAGCACTAGCAATAAACCTATACCTTAACCTAATCCTAACCCTAACCCTAGAACTAATCCTATCCCTTACCCTAAGCCAAACTCTAACCTTTATGCTAACCCTAGTCCTAACCCTAATCCTTAGCCTAACACAAAATCCTAACTTTATTACTAGTCCTAATCCTAGCCATCATTCTAGTTATAATCATAACCCAAACACTAACCATAACCCTGACCCTAACCATAAACCAAACTCTAACATTAGCCCTACCTGTAAACCTATACCTAAACCTAATACTAATTCTAGCCATATCTCTCACCCACAACCTAAACAAACCTAGCCCTAGCCCTAATGATAACCCTTAACCTAACCCAAACACAAACCCAACATCTAGATCTAACCAATCCTAATTTAGGCTCTATCCCTAACCATAATCCTAATCCAAATACAGACCCTGACACTAACACAACCTTAACTTTAAAACTGACCCTAACCAAAACACAAACCTAACACTAGACCTGGCCATAACCCTAACCATAACCCTAGTCCTTAAATACCCATAGCCCTAACCCTAGATCTAAACCTAACACAAAATCTAGCCCTACTCCTAGGCCTAAACCTAGCCCTAAGCATAACCCTAACCCTAATGGTATCCCTCATGCTAATCCTAACCCTCAACTTAGACCTAAACCTAACTAAAACCCTAACCATAACTCTAAACATAACCCTAGCCCTATTCCTAAACCTAACGCTAACCCTAGCCATAATCATAATGTTAATACTAACCCTAATACGATCTCTATAATTATCCATTACAATAAACCTAACCCTAAACCTAATGATAACCCTAGCTCTAACTCTAACTGTAAACCTAATCCTAGACCTAACCCTAAACCTAATGATAACCCTAGCTCTAACTCTAACTGTAAACCTAATCCTAGACCTAACCCTAAACCTAAATCTCATCATAGCCCTAACCCTAGATCAAATCCTAAACTATACTCTAACTAACCCTAGCCCAAATCCTAACAGTAACCCTAAACCTAAAACTACCCCTAACCCTAACTTCACATCTAATCCTATCCATTAACCTAACTCTAAAGGTAACCTTAGCCCTAACCCTAACTCTAACCCTAACCTTAATTGGAAATCTAACCCTAGACATAACACTAAACCTAACTCTCACCCTAGCACTAACCTTAGTTTAAAACCTAACCTATATCATAAACCTAACCCAAACACTAACCCTAGTCCTATCCCTAACCCTAACCCTAACTCTAGCCCTAATCCTAACCAAAACACTAGCACTAACCCTAGCTCTAATGTTATCCATTACCCTAACAATAACCATAACACAAATGCTAACCCTAGGCCTAACCCTAACCCTATAACTATCCCTAACCATACCCATTATCCTAATCTTAACCTGAATCCTAAATTTAAACCTATCCATTACCCTAAACCTAACTCTAACCCAAACCCTAATTTGAGCCCTAACACTAAAACTTAACCTAACCCATAACCGAAACCTGAAGCTGACCTTAAAAAACACCTAATTCTAAACTTGATCCTTTCCCTAAACACAACCCTTATACAAGACCTAGCCATGAAACTAACCCTATAACTACCCCTAGCCATAACCCTAAACCTGAGATTATCCCTATCCCTAAAATTTTCCCTAAAACCAAAAAAAGCCTTAGCCCTCATCCTAACACCAAATCTAGCCCTAATCTTAACCCAATCCTAACCCTCTCCCTAAACCTAATTCTAATCATCGCCCTAGCCCTAAACCTAGCTATAACCCCATCTCTTCCCCTAAACCTAATCCTAAATCTAACCTTAAACATAACCCTAAAATTAGGCCTAACCCTAACACCAATCCTAGACCTATTCCTAGGCCTAGTTTAGCCCTAACCCTAATCCTAACCCTAGCCTTAAGACTAAATCTAATTCTTGCCTGGCCCTATTTCTAGTTCTAACCCTATCCCTTATCATAACCTTAGCCTTAGCCCTAAAACATAACTGAGATATAGCACTAACCCTAATCCTTAACTTAAACCAAATCCTAACCCTTCATCTAGCCCTAAGCCTATCCCTAATTCAAGTCCTATCCCTAACCTAAAACTAACCCTGAACCTGACTCTGAACCTAACACTAATTGTAGCTCAATACATCAACCTAAAATTAAACCTAATCCTAAAACTAGACTTAGTCCTTACTGTAACCCTAAAATTAGCCCCAATCATAACCGTAGTTCTTACATTAGCCATATCACTAACACTAGCCCTAACAAAACCCAAAACCTAGCCCTAATCTGAGCCCAAACCCTAGCTTTAACCCTAGCTCTAAACCTAAATGTAGCTCTAACCCTTACCCTAAACCTAACCCTAACTTTAATCCTTACACTAACCCTAAACCTAACCCTAAACCTAGCCCTAATCCTAACCAAAACCCTAGCCCTAACCCTAGCTCTAACCCTTTCCAATTCCCTAACCCGAACCCTAACCCTAATGCTAACCCTCAGCCTAACCCTAACACATTCCCTAACCCTAACCTATCCATTTTCCTAAACATAACCCTAATGCTAAAGCTAACCTAATACTGGACCTAGACATAACAATAACCCTAAAACTAGCCCCAATTTTAACCCTAGTTCTTACATTAGCCGTAGACCTAAGGCTAACACAAAACATAGCCCTAATCCGAGCCCTAACACTAGCTTTAACACTAACCCTGGCCCTAATGCTAACCCTCACCCTAAGCCTAGCCCTAACCCAAGCCCTACCCCTAGCACTAACCCTGTCCCATACCCTAAGCCAAACTCTAACCCTAAAGCTACCTAGTTTTAACTTAATCCTTAGCTTAACCCAAACCCTAACTCTATTACTAGTCCTAACACTAGCTCTCAATCTAGCTCTAGCCCGATCCAAAACCCTAAATATAACCCTGACCCTTATTCTGACCCTAATACTAACCATAGGTCTAAACCTGACCCTAGCCCTAAACAGACCCCTAACATTGGTGCTACCTGTAACCCTATACCTATACCTAACCCTAACACTAGATCTAGATCTACACCTAATCCTTCATCTAGCAATAACTGTAGCCCTAGCCGAAAACAAAAACCTTGCCCTAGCCCTAACAATAACCCTTAACCTAACCCAAACACTAACTCTACCCCTAGACCTAACTCTAGTCCTAATGCTGGATCTACTCATAAACCTAACCGTAACCCAAACACTGACCCTTACCCTAACAAAAACCCTAGCTCAAAACCTTTTTCTAACCGAAAACCTAACACTAAACTAGACCTAGCCATATCACTAATGCTAAAACTAACCATAACCATAAGCCAAAGCCTACCTCTAACTCTGTCCATTACCCTAACCCTAACACTAACCCTAATGCTAATGCTAGCCCTGACCCTAACCATGACTCTAATCCTAAACCTCATCCTAGTGCAAATCTTAGCTCAATCCCTAACCCTTAAACATAACATAAAGCTAACACTAACCCTTGGCCTAAACCTAACCCTAGCCCTAATCCTAACCTTAAACCTAGCCATAACTCTAGCTCTAACCATACCCATTACCCTAACCCTAACCCTAACCCTAATGATAACCTTAACCCTAACCCTAGACATAGCCATAAACCTAAACCTTTTCATAGACATAACCCTAGCTCACACTCTAACCATAACACTAAACTTAACCCTACACGTATCCCTAACACTACCCTTAAGCCGAAACCTAATACTAAACTTAACCCTAACCTGACACCAAACCCTATCCAATACCCTAAACCTAATGATAACACTAGCCCTAATCCTAACACTAACCTTGATGCTAACCTTAACTGTAACCTAGGCCTAACCCTAAACCTAACATTCGCCCTCTTGGTAACCCTATCTCAAACCATAAACCATACTCTAAACCTAAACCTAATGCTATCCCTGGACCTAACCCTTGCCCTAACCCTACCTCAAGACCTCATACTAACAATAACCCTTGTCCTAACCCTAGTTCTAACCCTCTCCATTACCCTAAACATAACCCTTACTCTAATGCTAACCCTAGGACTACATCTAACCCTTTTACTAAATCTAAACCTATCTACTACCCTACACCTAACCTGAACCCTAAACCTAACCCTATCATACCATATCCCTAACCCTAATGCTAATTGGAGCCCTAATCCTAAACCCTAACCTAAACCAAAACCGAAACCTGATTCTAACCCTAATCATACCCCCAGCTCTAAACCTAACCCTTATCCTAGCCCTAGCCATAAATCTAAGCCTCAATCTATCCCTAACTGTAACCCTAGATTTGACACTAGCCCTAACCCTAATTCTTGCCATAACCCTAACACAAAGCCTAGCCCTCATTCTAGCCCTAAACCTAGCCTTATTACTAACCCAAAACATAATCCTAGCCCTAACCATAATTCTAACCTTCGACCTAGCCCTAACACTAGATATAACCCCATCCCTTCCCCTAAACCTAACCCTATCCCTAAACCTAAACCTAAGCCTAAAACTAGGCCTAAACCCAGCACAAAGCCTAGACCTAATCCTAGCCCTAATTTAGACCTAAACCTAACCTAAACCTAGCCTTAAAACTAACTAACTCTCACCCTAGTCCTATTCCTAGTTCTATCCCCAACCGTTACCATAACCCTAAAACTTGCCCAAACGTTAGCCCTACCTAAAGCCCTAGCCCTAATCCTACATTTAATCCTAACTCTAAATGTAAGCCTAAACCTAAGCCTAAATCTCTCACTAACACAAGCTATAACACTAACACTAATGCTAAAACTAGCCCTAACCTAGCCCAAGCCCTACAACAAAACAGAGCCATAGCCCTAACCCTAACACTTAACCTAAACCAAACCCAAGGCCTACACAGAGCCCTAAACCTAGCTCTGTTTGAGTCCTATCCCTAACCCTAAAACTAACCCTGACCCTTACTCTGACCCTACACTAACTCTAGCTCTAATCATCACCCAAAATCTAAACCGAACCCAAACTCTAGACCTAGCCC
This sequence comes from Marmota flaviventris, assembly GCF_047511675.1. Classification (NCBI taxonomy): domain Eukaryota; kingdom Metazoa; phylum Chordata; class Mammalia; order Rodentia; family Sciuridae; genus Marmota; species Marmota flaviventris. The sequence continues at coordinate 271,571 of NW_027288431.1, read as the reverse complement.
TAACCCTAACCCTAAAACTAGTCCTAATAGTATCCCTAGTTCTTACATTAGCTGTAGCCCTAACCCTAGCACTACCCTAACCTAAAACCTATCCTAATCAACGCCCTAACACTAGCTTTAACACTAACAGTAACTGTAACCCTAGATCTAACACTTACACTAAATCTAATGCTAACCTAACCCTTGAAATAACCCAAAACCTAGCACTAACCCTAGCCCTAATCCTAACAATAATCCTAGCCCTAAACCTACCTCTAATCCTATCATTACCTTAACACTAACCCTAACCCTAATGCTAACCCTAGGATAACCCTAACCCTATTCCTAACCCTAAACCTACCCATTACACTAAAACTAACCTGAACCCTAAACATAACCATGTCCATAAACCTAAACCTAATGTTAACTCCAATGCTAATTTGAGGCCTAACCTTAAACATTAACCTAATCCAACCTAGAACCCTGTACCTTACCCTAATAATGCCCCTAGCTCTAAACCTTATCCTAAACCTTAACCTAACCCTTACACTATATCTACTCATAACCCTATCCCTAAAACTATCTCTAACCATAATCCTAGACCTGACATTAGCCTTAGCACTAATGATGCCCTAACCCTAACACAAACCCTAGCCCTAATCCTAGCCCTAAACTTAGCTTTAATCCTAACACTAACCCTAACACTATCCCTAACCCTAACTTTAACCCTCGCTCTAGATAACATCATGCCTAACAATAACCATAACCCTAACCCTAGCCCTAAACCTAGGCTTAGCCTTAATACTAACCCTAGCTCTAAACCTAGCCCTAATAAAGCCCTATCCCTAACCCTACCAAACCCTAATCCTAAGACTAACTCTAACTCTCACCCTAGCCCTATCCCTAGATAAAACCCTATCCCTTATGATAACCCAAACCCTAGCACAAACCCTAGCTATAACCTAGATTTAATCCTAACTCGAAATATAACCCTAACCATAAGCCTAAACCATACCCTATCACTAGCTTTAACCCTAATGCTAATTTAAAAACAAGCCCTAACCCTAGCCCTAGCGATCAAGCAAAACTGAGCCATAGCACTGACACTAACACTTAACCTAAACCATAGCCTAAACCTACACCTAGCCCTAACACTAGCCCTAATTCAAGTCCTAACCCTAATCTTAGAAACAGTACTAACCCTGACTCTGACCCTAACACTGACCCTAGCTCTATAAATTACCTAATCCCTAAACCTAAACCTAACACTACACCTCAACCTAAACCTAACCTTAATAGAGCCCTAATTGTAATGCCAGTTCTTACATTAGACATACCACTAAACCTAACACAAAACCTAGCACTAATCCAAGGCCTATCCCTAAGTTTAACCCTAACCCTAGCCCTAACGCTAACCCTAACCCTATCACTAGTCTTAACCCTAGCTCTAACCCTATCCTTTACCCTAAGACAACCCCTCAGCCTATTGCTACCCTAGTCCTAATCCTAATCTTAAACCTACTCCAAACCCTGACGTTATTACTAGTTCTAACCCTAGCCCTCATTCTAGCTCTAAACTTAACCCAAACCCTAACCCTAACCCTGACCCTTATTCTGACTCTAACACAAAAGCTAGGTTTAAGACTGACCCTAACCCTTATCCAAAACCTAACACTAGCCCTACCAGTAACCCTATAACTAAACTTAACACTAACACTAGCCCTAGACTTAATTCTAATTCTAAATATAGCCATAAACCTAGCCTTAGCCCTAACAATAACCCTTAACCTAAACCACACACTAACCCTACCCCTAGACCTAACCCTGGTCCACATTCTGGACCTAACCCTAAACCTAATCTTAACCTGAACCCTGACACTTACCCTAACAAAAACCCTAGCTCTAAACCTTATCCTAAGCCAAAAACTAAACCTAAGATTAGAAAAAACCAAAATCTAGCCATAACCATAACTCTAGTTCTTAAATTACAAATACACCCAACACTAGCCCTAAACCTCACACAAAACCTAGTCCTAATTGTAGCCCTAGCCCTAACCCTAAGAATAACTCTAACCCCAAACCTAGCCCTAAACCTAACACTAACCCTCGTCTTAGCTCTAACCCTCACTCAAACCCTTAACCTTACCATAAACATAACCCTAGCCCAAACCCAAAACCTCACCCAAACCCTAGACCTAATCCTAACCTTAACCATAGCACAAACCCTAGCTCTAACTCTATCCACTACCTTAACCATAACACTAAACCTAATGCTAACCCTAGCCCTAACCCTAATCCTAACCCTACCTTAGCCCTGACTGTAACCCTAACCCTCACTCCAGCCCTAACCCTAACTAAATCCCTAAACCTTAAACTTAAGCTAACCCTAACTCTAACCGAAGGCCTAACCCTAATCTAACCCTAGCCCTACTCCTAACCTGAACCCTAGACAAAACCCTAGCTCGAACCCTACCTGTTACCCTAACCTTAAACTTTACCCTAATGATAACACTAGACATAAAGCTAAACATACCCTAAGCATAAACATAAATCTAACCCTAGAATTAGCAGTGAACCTAACCCTAACCCTAAACTATGCTACTTCAAATCCTAACCCTAACCCTAAACCTAACCCTAACTCTCACCTAAACTTATCCATAACTCCTACCTGACATCTAAATCTATTACCCTAACCCTAATGATAACCCTAGCCCTAACCCTAACAATAACCCTAACTCTAACCATGACCATAACCCAAGCACTAACCTTACCCTAGCACTAACCCTAGCTCAAACCCTAAACCATTTCTGAAACCTAATCCTAAATCTAACCGTCGCCCTAACCCTGACCCTAACCCGAAATCTAGCCCTAATCCTAACCATAATCCTAGCCCTAACCCTAGGTCTAACCCTATGAATTACCTGAATGATACCATAACGCTAATGCTAACTCTAGGCCTAACCCTAAACCTATCACAAACCAAAATCATATCTATTACTCTAACCCTAACATGAACCCTAATCCCAACCCTATCAATTACCCTAACCCTAACTATAACCTTTAGGCTAATTTGAGCCCTGAATCTAAACCTTATCCTAACCCAAACCCGAAGCCTGACCATGACTCTAATAATACGCCTAGCTCTAAACCTGACCCTTTCCCTAAACGTAACACTTAAATTTGACCTAGCCATAAACCAAACACTAAGACTCCAAAACTGTAAACCTAGACCTGACATTAGCCATAACCCTAATTCTTGCACTAAACCTTACACAAAACCTATCTTTAATTCTAGTGTTAAACCCAGCCTTAATCCTAACCCAAACCATAACCCTGGCCCTAACCCTAAAGCTAATCGTAAAACTGCCCTAACCCTAATCATAGCACAAAAACAAAACTGAGCAACAGGCCTAACACTAAAACTTAATTAAACCAAACACTAGCACAACACCTAGAACTAACCCTAGCCCTAATTCAAGTGCTATTCCTAACCTTAAAAATATCCCAGAACCTGATCCATATCCTAACACTCACCCTAGCTCTAAACAACACCCTAAATTTAAACCAAACCCTAACAGTACCCCTAGCCCTAATTCAAGTCCTAACCCTAACCATAAAACTAACCCTGAAACTGACTCATATCCTAACGCTATCTCTAGCTATAAATATCAATCTAACTTTAAACCTAGCCCTAACACTGATCTAAGCCCTTACCTAACCCTAAAACTAACCCTAATTATAACCCTAGTTCTTATATTTGTCATTGCCCTAATCCTAGCTTTAAAACTCACACAAAAACTAGCCCTAATCTGAGCCCTAAATCTAGCTTTAACCCTAACCCTAACCCTAACCCTAGCCCTAAACCTATGTCTAAACCTATCCCTTACCCTAAGCAAAACCCTAACCTTGATGGTAACCCTAGACCTATTCCTAATTCTTGGGCTAAACAAATATTAACCCTATTAATAGTCCTAAACCTAGATCTAACTCTAGCTCTAACCCTATCCAAAACCCTAAACCTAACCTTCACCCTTATTCTAACCATAACACAACTGACCATAACCTTAAACCAAACCCTAACACTAGCCTTACTGGTAACCTTATACCTAAACCTAAACCTACCATTATCCCTAGGTCTAAAAATAATTTAAAATCTAGCCTTATCTTTAGCTCTAGACCTAAACAAAAACGTAGCGTTAGCCCTCACAGTAACCCTTAACCTAACCCAAACACTACCTCTACTTCTAGACCTAAACCTAGACCTAATTCTGGAAATAACCCTAACCCAAACACTGTCCCTTTCTGTAACACAAATACTAGCTCTAAATGTTATGCTAACCCCAAATCTAGCCATAACCCTAACAAGACCTAATTATAACCCTAACTCTAGATCTTACATTACATATACCCCTAATGTTAGCCCCAAACCTCACACAAAATCTAGCTCTAAGCGTAAGCCTAACCCTAACCCTAGACCTAACACTAACCCTAACCCTTGCCTTAATCCTAACCCTAGCTCAAACACTAACCCTTGACCAAATATAAATATAGACCTAACCCTAACCCTAACGCTAACCCTAGTCTTAATGCTAACCATAACCAAGGCCAAACCCTAGTTCTAACTCTATCCATTTACCTAAACATAACCCTAACCCTAACACTAAACCTAGCTCTAAACTTAACCCTAAACCTAGATGTCACACTAAGCCTAACCATTGCCTTAGCCCTGATCATAGCTCAAACCCTAACACTTACCCTAAACCTAACCCTAACACTAACCCTAGGCTTAAACCTAACCCTAACCCTAGCCCTAATCCTAACCACATAACCCTAGACCTAAACCTATCCATTACCCTAAACATAAGCCTAATCCAAATACTAATCCTAGGCCTAACTCTAAACCTATCTCTAACACTAACCCTATCCATTTCCTAAAACTAACCTGAACACTAAACCTAACCTTATTAATTATTCTAACCCAATCCCTAACCCTAATGATAAATCAAGCCCTAAACCTAAAGCAAAACCTAAACCAAACCCTAAACAAGCCACTTACCCTAACAATACACCTAGCTTAAAACTGCATCCTTTCCGGAAACCTAACCCTTACAATAGACCTAGCCAGAAACCTAACCTTAACACTATCCCTAAGCATAACCCTAACTGACATTACCCATAGACCTAATTCTCACCCTAAACCTTACACAAACCCAAGCCCTCATCCTAGCCCTAAACCTAGCCTTAATCCTAATCTGAACCCTAACCCTAGCCCAATCCGTAATTTCAACCCTCAACCTAGTTCTGAACCTAGGTATAACCACATCCCTTCCCCTAACCCTAACCCTAACACTAATCCAACACTAACACTAGTGCTAACCATAAACCTAAACCTAACACTATCCTTAGCTCTAATCCTAGCCCTAATTTAGTGCTAATTGTAGCCCTAACTCTAACCCTACCCCTAAGACTAACTCTAACTCTTGCCCTAGACCTATTTCTAGTACTAATTCTATCTGTTACCATAACACTAACACTAGCCCAAACCTAAACCCTACACCTAGCCCAAGTCCTAACCATAAATCTAAACATAACTCTAAATATAATCCTAAACCTAAGCCTGAACCTCACCATACCACTAGCCCTAAAACTATTGCTAATCCTAAAACTAGTTCTAAACCTAGCTGTAGCTCTAAAACAAAACTGAGCCCTAGCCCTAACCCTAACACTAACCTAACAGTAACCTCAGACTTGATATTAGACCTAGCCCTAATACTTGCTCTAACCCTAACACAAAACCTAACCCTACACCTACCCATAACTCTAGAATTATTTATAGGGTTATCCCTAACCCTAAAACTAACACTGACCTTGACTCTGACCATAACACTAACCCTATTTCAAATCATCACTCTAATTATAACCTAACCCTAACACTAGACCTAGCCCTATACCTAACCCTAAAACTAGCCGTAATTGTAACCCTAGTTCTTATATTAGCCATAGCCCTAATTTAACCCTAACCAAATATAAATCCTAGCCCTAACCCTAACCCTAACACTAGCTTTAACTCTAACCTAACTCTAAACATAATTCTAACCCTAGCCTTAATCCTAACCATAACCCTAGCCCTAACTCCAGCTCTAATGCTATCATTACCTTAACCCTAACTCTAACCCTTATACTAATCTTAGGAAAACCCTAACTCTATCCATAACCATAACCCTATTCATTACTATAAACCCAACCTGAACACTAAATGTAACCATATCCATTATTCTAACCCTAAACATAATTCTAACCTAATTTGAGCCCTAAACCTAAACCTTGACCTAAACAAACCCTAACAGTTACCCTGACCCTAATAATACCCCTATCTACAAAGTGACCCTAACCCTCAAACTGAACCTTACATTATACATAGCCATAAACCTAAGCCTGAAACTATCCCTAACCATTACCCTAGACCTAACATTAGTCCTAGCCCTAATGTTAGCCCATATGCTAAAAAAAGCCATAATCCTGGCCCTAAGCCTAGACTTATTCCAAACCTTAACCCTATCACTAGTCCTAATCCTAAAGTGAACCCTAACCCTAGCCCTTAACCTAGCTATATTATAACGTACCCTAACCCTAATTCTAACCCTAGCTCTAAAACAAGACCAAGCCCTGATACTAAACCTAGCTCTAATCCTAGACCTAATTTAGCCCTAACCCTAAATCTAATCATATCCCTAGCCCTATAACTAACTCTAAATCTTGCCCTAGCCCTATCCCTAGTTCTAACATTATCCCTTACCATGACCCAAAGCCTAGCCCTAACCCTAGCCCCAAACTTAGCCCTAGCCCTAAACCTAGATCTAACCCTCACTCTAAATCTAACCCTAAACTGAAACGTATAACTCACCCTAACACTATCCCTAATCCTAATGCTAATTTGAAAACTATACCTCACCATAGGCACAACATTCAAGCAAAACTGAGCTACAGCTCTAATCCTAAATCTTAACGTAAACCAAACACTAACACTACGCCTAGCCCTTACCCTAGCCATAATTTGAGTCCTAAACCTAACTGTACAACTAATAATGACCCTGACTCTGATCCTAAAACTAAACTTAGCTCTAAACATCACCCTAACCCTAACCTAACCGGAACACTAAACCTAGCCCTAACCCTAATCCTAAAACTAGACCTAATTGTAATGCCAGGTCTTACATTAGAAATAGCCCTAACCCTAACACAAAACCTAGCCTTAATCTGAACCCTACACCTAGCTTTAACCCTAACACTAACACTAAACCTAACCCTAAACCTAGCTCTAACACTATCCCTTACCCTATGCCAACCCTCACCCTAATTCTACTCTAGTCTTAACCCTAATCATTAGCCTACCCTAAAACCTAACTCTGTTACTAGTCCTAAACCTAGGCCTCATTCTATCTCTTACCCTAACCCCAAACCCTAAGCCTATCCCTGACCCTTATTCTGACCCTAACACTAACCCTAGATCTAAGCCTTAAACTAACCCTAAACAAAATACTAACACTAGCCCTATAGGTAAACCTATACCTAAACCTAACCACAACATTAATACTAGACCTAAACTTAATCCTAAATATAGTCATAACTCTAGCCATAGCCCTAAACAATAACCTACCTCCAGCTCTAACAATAACCCATTAGTCTAATGCAATGACTACCAATACCCCTAGAACTAACCCTAGTAAAATTGTGCTACTAACCATAAATTCAATGCTAATCTGAACACTGACCCTTACCCTAACACAAACCCTAGCTCTAAACCTTATCCTAACCCAAAACAAACCCTAACACTAGACCTATCCTTAACCCTAACCTTAAAACTAGACATAACCATAATCCTATTTCTTACATTACCCATAATCCTAACACTAGCCATAAACCTCCTCCAAAAACCTAGCCCTAAATGTAGCACTAAAATTACCTGTAAGCCTAATCCTAACCTTAGCCCTAGTCCTAACCGTCACACTTGTCTAGCCCTAAACTTAGCTCAAACTCTCTTACCCTAACTGTAACCCTAACGCTAACCCTAACCCTAAAACTTGCCCTAATCCTAACTGTAACCATAGCAGAATTCCCACCTCAAATTCTTTGCATTACCTCAAATATAACACTAAAACTAATGCTAACCCTAGCCCTAACTCTAACCCTAATTCTAACCATATCCCTGACTTTAACCCTAAAACTCGCCCTAGGCCTAACCATAAACATTTAACCTAAACCTAACCCTAACACTAACCCTAGGCCTAACCCTAACCCTAGTCCTAATCCTAACTTTAACCCAATCCCTAACACTAGCACTAACTCTATCCATTACCCTACACATAAGCCTATCCCAAATGCTAACCCTAGGCCTAAACCTAGCACTAACATTAAAACTAACCCTATACATTATTCTATACCTAACCTGAACCCCAAAACTAATCCTATTCATTACTCTAACCCTAACCCTAATGCTAATTTGAGCATTAAACCCTAAACTTTAACCTAAAGAAAAAACTAACCAGGATTTGACCCGAATAATACGCCCAGCTCTAAAGCTGACCCTTACCCTAAACCTAACACTTACATTAGACCTAGCCATAAACCTAACCCTAACCATAACCCTAGACCTGACATTAGTCCTAGCACTAATTCTAGCCCTTACCTTAACACAAAACCTAGCCCTCATCCTAGCCCTAAACCTAGCCTTAATCCTAATCCAAACCCTCACCCTGGCTCTATCCTAATTTTAACCCTCGAATGAACCCTGAAACTAACTATGAGCCCATCACATCCCCTAAAACAAACCCTAACCCTAACAATTACACAAACCCTAACCATAGCCATAACCATAGGCCTAACACTAACTCTAGTGCTAATCCTAGCCCTAATTTAGGGCTAACCATAACCCTACCCCTACCCCTAGTCCTAAGACTAACTCACTCACACCCTAGCCCTATTTTTATTTCTAACCCTATCCATTACCTTAGCCCTAACCTTAGCCCTCATCATAGCCATAGCCCTCACCCTAGATCTAACCATATCTATAAATCTAATCCTAAAATTAAGCCTAAACCTCACCCTACCACTAGCCCTAATACCATTGCTAATCCTAAAACTAGCCCTAACCCTAGTCCTAGCCCTAAAACAAAACCGAGTCATTGCTCTAACACTAATCCTTAACCTAAACCAAACCCTAATCCTACAACTAGCCATAACCCTACCTCTAATTCAAGTCCTAGGCCTAAAACTAACCATAGCGCTAAATATCGCCCTAACCCTAAATCTAATGCTGACAGCAGACCAGCCCAAATCCCATTCCAAAAACTAACCCTAATAATAAACATAGTTCTTACATTGGAATAGCCCTAACTCTAGCCTTAACCCTAACACAAAATAGCCCTAATCTGAGCCCTAACACTAGATTTAACCCTAACCCTAACCCTAACCCTAGTCCGAAACCTAACCCTAATTCTAGCCCTAACCATATCCCTTACCCTAAGCCAAAACCTATCTATAATACTAACCCTAGTCCTAACCCTAATCCTTAGCCTAACCATATTTCTAGTCCTAACACAAGCACTCATTTTAGCTCTGATTCTAACCCAAAACCTAACCTTCACCTTCACCCTTATTCTGACACTAACACTAAGTATAGGACTAAACCTGAACCTAAACTTAAACCGAACCCTGAAACAAGCCTTATAGTAACCATATACCTAAACCTCACCCTAACCTAGGGTGAGGTTTAGGTATAAACCAAATCCTAAATCTAGCAATAATTTTAGTCCTAGACCTAAACAAACTTAGTCCTAGCCCTAACAATAACCCTTAACCTAAAACAAACACTAACCCTACCCCTAACCTAACCTTGTCCTAATTCTGGCTTTCACCCTAACCCTAACTCTAACCTGAACACTGACCTTGCCTTTAACAGTAAACCTATCTCTAAACCTGAGCCTAACCAACATCTAAACCTAACACTAGACCTAGATATAACTCTAACCCTAATACTTGCCCTAATCATAACCCTAGCTCTTATATTACCTATAGCCCTAACCCTAGGCCTAATCCTAACAGAAAACCTAGATATTATCGTAGGCCTAAACCTAGCCTTAGGCATAACCCTAACACAAACCATAGCCCTAACACTACCCTAACCTTCGCCTTAGTCCTAACCCTGGCTCAAAACCTAACACTTATCCTAAATGTAAACCTACACCTATCACTAAGTCTAACCCTACACCTAGCCCTAATCCTAACCTTAACTCTAGCACTAAACCTAGCTCTAAAGATACCCATTACCCTACACATAACCCTAACTCTATTGATAACCCTAGGACTAACACTAACTCTAAACCTAACTAGAAAAGTAATCCTAGACCTAACCCTAAACCTTACCATCAACATAGACCTAACCCTAGCTCAAACCCTAACCCTTATCATAAACCTAACCATAGACCTAACCCTAGCTCAAACCCTAACCCTTATCATAAACCTAACCATAGCCTAAACCTCAATCTACCTCTAACCGTAAACCTAAACCTACATCTAAACATATCCATTATCCTAAGCCTAACACTACCCCTAGTGATGACTGTAGCCCTAATCCTAACCCTAACCTTAACCGTATTGTAATCTTATCCCTAGACCTAACCCTAAACCTAACCCTCGCCCTAGCCCTAAACCTAGCTCAAAATACAACTCTTACACTAAACATAACCCTAACCCTAACCCTAGATCGAACCCTAACCCTAACCCTAACTCAAGACCTATTTCTAACCATATACCTCCCACTAAGCTTAGCTCTAACCCTATCCATTATCCTAACCATAACTCTGACCCTTATGCAAACTCTGGACCTATTGCTAACCCTAAACTTATCAATAACCCTAAACCTAAACTGAGCCCTAAACAAAATCCTATCATTACCCTAACTCTGACCCTAAAGCTAATTAGAGCCCTAACCCTAAACCCTAACTTCAAACAAAATCTAACCCTGAACCTTACCCTAATCATTCCCCTAGCTCTAAACCTGACCCTTACCCTAAACCTAACCATTACACTAGAACTAGCCATAAAACATTCTAAATCTATCCCCAACCCTAACCCTAGACCTGATATTAGCACTAGCACTAATCCTAGCTCTAACACTAACACAAGCCCCAGGACTTATCCTAGCCCTAAACCCAGCCTTACTCCTAACCCTAAACCTAACCTTCAGCCTAACCCTAACTCTAACCCTAGCCCTAATCTTATCCCTAATTTACACCTATCCCTAACATTAGCCCTAACCCTAGCCCTACCACTAACTCTAACTCTCACCCTTGCCCCATCCCTATTTCTAAACCTATACCTTACTGCAACAATAATCATAGCCCTAAACCTAGCCCTATCCTTAGACCTAGCCCTAACCTATGTCTAACTCTAACTCTACATCTAACTTTAACCCTAAGCCTAAACCTAAACCTAACACTATCCCTAACCTTCATGCTAATACTAAAACTAGTTCCAATCATAGCCCTATCCCTAAAACAAATCTGAGACATAGCCCTAAACCCAAACCATAACCTAAACCAAACCCTAAGCCTAACCCTAAACTTATCTCTAATTCGTGTTTTAACCTGAACCAAAAACTAAACCCTGACCCTGAATCCGACCATAACACTAACTCTACCTCTAAATGTCACCCTAACCCTAAACCTAAACCTAACACTAGACCTAGCCCCAACCCTAAACCTAAATTTAGCTTTAAATATAACCCTGGTACTTACATTAACCATAACCCTAACCCTAGCACTAACTTAACAAAAAACCTAGCCCTAATTCAAGACCTAACCCAACCTTTAACAATGAGACTAATCCTAACCCTAGTCCTAATCATAACCATAACCTTAGCCCTAACCCTAGCTTTAACCCTATCTATCGCCATAACTATAACCCTAACACTAATGCTAACCCTAGGCCTAAACCTAACCCTATCCCTAATTCTAACCCTATCCATTACCCTAAACCAAACCTAAACCCTAAATCTCACCCTATCATTACCCTAACCCTAACCTTAATGCTAATTCAAGCCCTAAACTTAAATCATAGCCTATCCCAAACCCTAACCAAGGCTCTGACCCTAATTATAGCCCTAGCTCTAAACCTGAGCTAAAACTAAGCATAACCCTTACACTACCTGTATCCATAAACCTAACCATAATTCTATCTTTAACTATAACCCTAGACCCTAGACATGATATTAGTCCTAGCCCTAACACTAGCCCTACCCTAAAAAACACCCTATCTCTCATCCTAGCACTAAAATCATAACCCTAACCCTAACCATATGCCTAATCCTAATTCTAACCCTCACCCAAACTCTGAACCTAGATATAATGCTAACCCTTACCCTAAATTCAATGCTAATCTGAACACTAACCCTAAACCTAATGCTAGGCCTAAGATGAACAATAACTCTAGCCCAAATTCTAGCCCTAATTTAACCCTATCCCTAACCCTAACCCTAGCCTTAAGACTAACTCTAACTTTCACACAAGCCCTATCCCTAGTTCTAACCCTATCATTACTGTAACCCTAATCCTAGCTCTAATCCTAGCCATAAACCTTGCCCTGTCCTTATTCCTAGCCATAACCTAGATCTATCCCTAACTCTGAATCTAACACTAACCCTTAAAGCTTAAGCCTAAAATAAACACTAGCCCTAACCCTAATGCTACTCGAAAAACTAGCCCTTATATTGACCCTAGCAGTAAATCAAAACCAAGCAATAGCCCTAATACTAAACCTTAACTTTAACCAATTTCTAATACTACACCTAGACCTAACCCTAGACCTAATTCAAGTCCTAATTTTAACCTTAATTCTACCCAGACTCTGACTCATATCCTAACACTCACCCTAGCTCTAAACACCATCCTAACCTTAAACCAAACACTTACAGTAACCCTATCTGTAATTTGAATCCTAACCCTCTCACTTGCCTAGCCCTAACCTTAGCTCAAACTCTAACTCTTACCCTAAATGTAACCATAACCGTAAGCCTAATGCTAATCCTTTACCTAATCGTAACTGTAACCATATCACAAATCCTACCTCAAATTCTATCCATCATCTTAAATATAACCCTAACTCTATGCTAACCCTAGCCCTAACCCTAACCCTAATTCTAACCATAGCCCTGACTGTAACACTAACCTTGCCCTAGCCCTAACCATAAACACTTAACCTAATCCTAACCCTAACACTAACCCTAGGCTTAACCCTAACTTTAACCCAATCCCTAACACTAGCACTAACTCTCTCGATTACCCTACACATAAGCCTATCCCAAATGCTATCCCTAGGCCTAAACCTAGCACTATCCCTAAAACTAACCCTATACATTACTCTATACCTAACCTGAACCCTAAACCTAATCCTATTCATTACTCTAACCTTAACCCTAATGCTAATTTGAACCCTAACCCTAAACCTTAACCTAAAGTAAACCCTAACCTGGAATTTGACAATAATAATACACCAAGCTCTAAAACAGACCCTTACCCTAAACCTAACCCTTACACTAGACCTAGCCATAAATCTAACCCTAATCATAACCCTAGACCTGACATTAGTCCTAGCCCTAATTCTATCCCTTACCCTAACACAAAAACTAGCCCTCATCCTAGCCCTAAACCTAGCCTTAATCCTAATCCAAACCCTCACCCTGGCTCTATCCCTAATTTTAACCCTCGAACGAGCCCTGAACCTAACTATAAGCCCAACACATCCCCTAAAACTAATCCTAACCCTAACAAATACACAAACCCTAACCATAGCCTTCACCATAGGAGTAACACTAACACTAACTCTATCTAGCGCTAATCCTAGCCCTAATTTAGCCCTAACCCTAACCCTACCCATAACCATAGTCCTAAGACTAACTCACTCTCACCCTAGCCCTATTTTTATTTCTAAACCTATCTGTTTCCTTAGCCCTAACCTTAGCCCTCATCGTAGCCATAGCCCTCACCCTAGATCTAACCATATCTATAAATCTAAACCTAAAGTTAAGCCTAAACCTCACCCTACCACTAGCCCTAATACCATTGCTAATCCTAAAACTAGCACTAACCCTAGTCCTAGCCCTAAAACAAAACGGAGCCATTGCTCTAACACTAATCCTTAACTTAAACCAAACCCTAATCCTACAAGTAGCCATAACCCTAGCTCTAATTCAAATCCTAGGCCTAAACCTATCCATAGCTCTAAATATCACCCTAACCATTAAGCTAATGCTGACACTAGAGTAGCCAAAATCCCATCCCTAAACTAACCCTAATCATAAACATAGTTCTTACATTGGAATATCCCTAACTCTAGCCTTAACCCTAACACAAAAATAGCCCTAATCTGAGCCCTAACACTAGATTTAACCATAACTCTAACCCTAGACCTAAACCTAACCCTAATTATAGCCCTAACTTTATCCCTTACCCTAAGCCAATCCCTATCCATAATTCTAACCTTAGTCCTAATCCTAATCCTTAGCCTAACCCTATTTCTAGTCCTAACACAAGCACTCATTCTAGCTCTAATTCTAACCCCAAACCTAACCCTAACCTTCACCCTTATTCTGACACTAACACTAATTATAGGCCTAAACCTGAACCTAACTCTAAACTGAACCCTGAAGCAAGCCTTATAGTAACCTTATAACTAAATCTCACCCTAACACTAGCCCTAAATGTAAACCAAATCCTAAATCTAGCAATAATTCTAGCCCCAGACCCCCCAAAAAACTTAGTCCTAGCCCTAACAATAACCCTTAACCTAAAACAAACACTAACCCTACCCCTAACCTAACCTTGTCCTAATTCTGGCTTTCACCCTAACCCTAACTCTAACCTGAACACTGACCTTGCCTTTAACAGTAGACCTATCTCTATACCTGAGCCTAACCAACATCTAAACTTAACACTAGACCTAGCCATAACTCTAACCCTAATACTAGCCCTAATCATAACCCTAGCTCTTATATTACCCAGAGCCCTAACAATTGGCCTAAACCTAACACAAAACCTAGATCTTATCCTAGGCCTTAACCTAGCCTTAGGTGTAACCCTAACAAAAACCATAGCCCTAAAAATACCCTAACCTTCGCCTTAGTCCTAACCCTGGCTCAAATCCTAACCCTTACACTAAATATACACCTACACCTATCCCTAAATCTAACCCTAAACCTAGCCCTAATCCTAACCTTAACTCTAGCACTAAACCTAGCTCTAAAGATACCCATTACCCTAACCATAACCCTAACTTTATTGATAACACTAGGACTAATTCTAACCCTAAACCTAACCATAAAACTAATCCTCGACCTATCCCTTAACCTCACCCTCACCATAGACCTAACCCTAGCTCAAGCCCTAACCCTTATAATAAACCTAACCCTAACCATAGCCCTAACCTTAAGCCTAAACCTCAATCTAACTCTAACCATAAACCTAAACCTATATCTAATCATATCCATTACCCTAACCCTAACATTACCCCTAATGATGACTGTAGCCCTAATCCTAACCCTAACCCTAACCATACTGTAATCTTCTCCCTAGACCTAACCCTAAACCTAACTCTCACCCTAGCCCTAAACCTTGCTCAACACCCCACTCTTACACTAAACATAACCATAACCCTATCCCTAACCCTAGATCGAACCCTAACCCTAACCCTAACTCAAGACCTATTTCTAACCATATATCTCGCCCTAAGCTTAGCTCTAACCCTATCCATTATCCTAACCATAACCGTGACCCTTATGCCAAGTCTAGACCTATTGCTAACCCTAACCTTATCAATAACCCTAAACCTAAACTGAACCCTAAAAAAAATCTATCATTACCCTAACCCTGACCCTAAAGCTAATTAGAGCCCTAACCCTAAACCCTATCCTCAAACAAACTCTAACCCTGAACCTTACCCTAATAATTCCCTTAGCTCTAAACCTGACCCTTACCCTAAACCTAACCATTACACTAGACCTAGCCATAAAACATTCTAAATCTACCCGACCGTAACCCTAGACCTGACATTAGCACTAACTTAATCCTAGCTCTAACACTAACACAAACCCCAGGGCTTATCCTAGCCCTAAACCTAGCCTTAATCCTAACCCTAACCCTAACCTTCGGCCTAACCCTAACTCTAACCCTAGCCCTAATCTTACCCCTAATTTACACCTATCCCTAACCTTAGCCCTATCCCTATCCCTAAGACTAACTCTAACTCTCACCCTTGTCCCATCCATAGTTCTAAACCTATACCTTACTGGAATAATAATCCTAGCCCTAACCCTAGCCCTATCTTTAGCCCTAGCCCTAACCTAGATCGAACTCAAACTCTAAATATAACTCTAACCCTAAGCTTAAACCTAAACCTAACACTAACCTGAAACTTCATGCTAATCTTGAAACTAGCCCTAATTCTATCCCTATCCCTAAAATGAATCCCAGACATAGCCCTAAACCTAACCCTTAACCTAAACCAAACCCTAAGCCTAACCCTAAACTTAGCCCCAATTTGAGTTTTAAGCTGAATCAAAAACTAACCCTGACCCTGAATCCGACCATAACACTAACCCTACCTCTAAAGATCACCCTAACCCTAAACCTAAACCTAACACTAGACCTAGCCCCAACCCTAAACCTAAATTTAGCCTTAAATGTAACACTGATACTTACATTAGCCATAACCCTAACCCTAGCACTAACTTAACACAGAACCTAGCCCTAATTCAAGACCTAACCCAAGCTTTATCCCTAAAACTAACCCTAACCCTAGTCCTAATCATAACCATAACCCTAGCTCTAACCCTAGCTTTAACCCTATCTGTCGCCATAACTATAACCCTAACACTAATGCTAATCCTAGGCCTAAATCTAACCCTATGCCTTATCCTAACCCTATCTATTACCCTAAACCAAACCTAAACCCTAAACCTCACCTTATCATTACCCTAATCCTAACCTTAATGCTAATTCAAGCCCTAAATTTAAACCATAGTTTATCCCAAACTCTAACCAAGACTCTGACTTTAATAATACCCCTAGATCTAAACCTGACCTAAAACTAAACATAACCCTTAAACTACCTGTATCCATAAACTTAACCCTAATTCTATCTTTAACCATAACCATAGACCTGATATTAGTCATAGCCCTAATCCTAGCCCTACCCTAAAACAAACCCTAAACTTCTTTCTAGCCCTAAAACCATACTTAATCATAACCCTAACCATAATCATAGACCTAACCCTAATTCTAACGCTCACCAACCTCTAAACCTAGCTTTAATGCCAATCCTTACCCTAAACTTAACCCTAACCCTAAACCTAATGCTAGGCCTAAGCTGAACAATAACCATAGCCCTAATTCTAGCCCTAATTTAACCCTATTCCTAACCCTAACCCTAGCCCTAAGACTAACTCTAACTTTCACACTAGCCCTACCCTAGTTATAACCCTATCCATTACTGTAACCCTGACCCTAGCTCTAATCCTAGCCATAAACCTTGCCCTGTCCTTATTCCTAGCTGTAACCCTAGATCTATCCCTAACTCTAAATCTAACACTAACCCTAAGCCTAACATAAACACTAGCCCTAACCCTAATGCTACTCAAAACACTAGCCCTATCCCTGACCCTAGCAGTAAATCAAAACCAAGCAATAGCCCTAATACGAAACCTTAACTTTAACCAAATTCTAATACTACACCTAGATATAACCCTAGCCCTAATTCGAGTCCTAATTTTAACATTAATTCAACCCAAACTCTGACTCATATCCTAACACTCACCCTAGCTCTAAACACTATCCTAACCTTAAACCAAACACTTACAGTAACCCTAGCTGTAATTTGAGTCCTAACCTTAACCTTAAAACTAACCCTAACCCTGACTAAAACCTTACACTAACAGTAGCTGTAAATATCACCCTAACATTAAACCTAATCCTAACACTAGAGGTCTAACTGCTAACCATAACCCTAAATTTAACCCTAATTTTATCCCTAGTTCTTATATTAGCTGTCACTCTAACCCTAGCCCTAAACCTAACACAAAACTTGCCCTAATCTGAGCTCTAAACCTAGCTTTACCCCTAACCCTAGCCCTAACCATAGAACTAGCTCTATCCCTTACCCTAAGACAAACCCTAACACTAATTCTAATCCTAATTCTAACACTAATCCTTAATGAAACCTAATTTTAATCCTATTACTAGTCCTAACTCTAGCCCTCAATCTAGCTCTAACCATAACCGAAACCCTAACCCTAACTCTGACCCTTATTCTGACCCTAACACTAATCGTAGGTCTAAACCTTAACCTAACCCTAAACCAAACACTAACACTAGCCCTAGACCTAAACCTAATTCTAAATCTAGCCATAATTCTAGCCCTAGACCTAAAAAAAAAAAAAAAAAACAAAAACAAAAAAAAAAAAAAAAAACATAGACCTAGCCCTAATAATAACACTTAGCCTAAGCCAAACACTAACTCTTCTCCTAGACCTAACCCTAGTCCTAATTCTGGCTTTAATTCGAACCATAATCCTAATCTGAACACTGACCCTGACATTAACGCTAGCTCCAAACATCACCCTAACCTGAAACTATACTTAGCCCTAACATTAACCCTAAAACTAGCCCTAATTATAACAAGTTCTTAATTTAGTCATAGCCCTAACCTATTGCAAACCTAGTTCTAATCCTACCCCTAACTTGTCTTTAACCCTAAAGCTAACCCTAATGCTAACCATAGCCCTAACCCTAAGCATAAGTCTAACCTTAGATCCATTCCTAAGCATAACCTAAGCCAACTCTAGGTCTAACCCTATCCATTACCCTAAGGATAACCCTAACCCTTATACTAACCCTATACCAAACCCTAATCCTATGCCAATCCCTAAACCTATCCATTTCCCTACACCTAACTTGAACCCTAAACCTAAAACTATCGTTAACTTATCACTAAACCTAATGCTAATTTGAGCCCTAAACATAAACCATAAACTAACGTAAACCCTAATGCTGACCCTAATAATATCCCCAGCTATAAACCTGACTCTAACCATAAACTTAACCCTTAAAATAGACCTAGATATAAGCCTAATGCTAAAACTATCCCTAAATCTAACCCTAGACCTGACATTAGACCTAGCTCTAACCCTAGTCCTAACCCTAACACAAACCTTAACCCACATCCTAGACTTAATCCTCACCTTTATCATAACCCTTACCCTAACCTTAACTCTAATTCTAAATCTCATCCTATCCCTAAAACTAGGTATAAATTCATCCCTTACCCTAAACCTAACCCTAATCCAAACCCTAACACTAAACCTAGCCCTAACCCTAGGCCTAACTCTTAATATTAACACTTGCCCTAATCCCAGACCTAACTTATGCCAATCCCTAACACTAAACATAACTCTAGCCCTAAGACTAACTATAATTCTTGCCTTAGACCTATAGAGTAGTTCTAAACTTTTCCCTAACCAGCACCCTAAACCTAGACCTAAACTTAGCCCTAACCCTATCTCTAGCCCTAATACAAAACTGAGTTATAGCCCTAATCTTAACCCTTAACCTAAACCAAACTCTAAACTTGCACCTAGCCCTAACCCTACCATAACCCTATCCCTAATTCTAGTCCTAACCTGAAAACTAACCCTGACCCTGACTCTGACCCTAACACTAATCCTAGCTCTGAAATCATTGTAACTGTAAATCTAACCCTAACACTAGACCTAGCCTTAACCCTAACCTTATAACTAGTCCTAATCAGAACCTTACATTGTACATTAGCCATAGTCTTAACCCTAGCCTTAACCTAACCCCAAACCTAGCCTTAATCAGAGTCCTTATCCTAGCTTTAACCCTTAACTTAAACCTAACACTAACTCAAACAAAATCCCTAATTCTATACATAACCCTAGCCCTAAACTTAGGTCTAACTCTATCCATTACCCTAATGAAAACCCTGACACTTATGTTAACCCTAGGCCTAACCCTAACCCTTCCCATTACACTAAACAAAAACTAAACCCTAAACCTAACACTGTTATTACTCTAACCCTAAATCTAATGCTAATTTGACCCCTAAACTTAAACCCTAACCTAACCCAAACCCTAACCTTGATTCTGACCCTAATAATAACCCTAGCTCTAAAACTGACCCTTACACTAAACCTAACCCTTACACTGGACCAAGCCATAAACCTAACAATAAATGTATCCCTAATTGTAACCCTAGACCTGACATTAGCCCTAGACCTAATACTAACCCTGAACCTAGTACAAACACTAGCCCTCATCCTAGCCCTAAACCCTAGCCTTCATCAAAACCTTAACCCTAACCCTTGCCCGAACTCTAATACTAACCCTCGCCAAGCCCTCAATCTTGCTATAACCCATTCCTTTAAACTAAACCTAACCCTACACTAACCCTAATCCTAGGCCTAAACCTAACACTAACCATAGACCTAATTTAGCTCTATCCCTAACCATAACCCTAAACCTAGCCATAAGATGAACTCTCTCACACTAGCCCTATCACTAGTTCTAAACCTATTCCTTACCATAAACATAACCCTAACCCTAACCATTGTCCTAACCCTTGCCCTATTCTTAGCCCTAGCACTAACCTTAGATCAACACCTATCTCTAAATCTAACCCTAATCTGAAGCCTAAGCCTAATCCAAACACTAGCCCTAAGCCTAACACTAATCCTAAAACTAGCCCTAACCCTAGCTCTAGCCTAAAACAAAACTGAGCTATAGCTCTAACACTAATCCTTAAACTAAACGAAACCCTAACACTAGACCTAATTCGAGTTTTACGCCAAACCCTAAAACTAACTCTGACCCTGACTCTGACACTAATATTAACCCTAGCTCTAAACATCACCCTGACCTTAAACCTAACCCTAACACTCAACCTAGCCCTAACCTTAACCCTAAAATTAGCACTAAATGTAACTCAAGTACTTACATTAGCCATAACCCAACCATAGCACTAACTTAACCTGAAACCTAGCCATAATCTGACCCCTATCCTGTGCTTTAAACCTAACCCAAGCTCTAATCATATCCCTAGTCCTAATCATAACCATAACCGTAGCCCCAACCCTAGTTTAACCCTATCCATTAAATAAACATAACCTAACACTAATGCTAACCCTTGGTCTCAACTTAATGCTATCTCTAATTCTATTTCTATCCATAACCCTAAACATATCCTGGGCCCTAATACTAACCCTATCATTACTCTAACCCTAACCCTAATGCTAATTCAATCCCTAACTTTAGACATTAACCTATCTTAATCCTTAACCCAAACCTTGTCCATAAAAATACCCCTAGCCCTAAACCTAAACATATCCCTAAACCTAACCCTTAAGCTAGACATAGCCATAATTCTAAACATAAAATTATCTTTAAACATAATTCTAGACCTGAAATTAGCTGTACTCCAAATCCTAGCCCCAAACCTAAAACAAGCACTAGCCCTCATCCCAGCACTAAACCTAGCCTTAATCATAATGCTAACCATAACCAAAGCTCTAACTCTAATTCTAAATATTACCCTACCTCTAAACCTAGCTATAACATTATCCCTTAACCTAAACTTAATACTAACTCAGACCCTAATCTTTATTTAAGCTGAACACTAACAGTAACACTAATTCTAGCCCTAATTTATCCATTTTCCTAATCAAGACCTAAGACTAACTCTAACTCACACTAGCCCTATCCCTAGTTTTAACCCTATTACATACCATTATCTCACCCTAGCCCTAATCCTTGCCCTATCCTCAGTCCTAACCCTAAACCTAGATATAACCCTAAATCTAAATCTAACCCTAAACCTAAGCTTAAGCCTAACACTAACACCAGCCCTAACCCTAACGCTAATCATAAAATTAGCACTAACCCTAATCCTAGCAGTAAAATAAAATCAAGCATTGGCCCTAAGCCTACCTTAACTTAAACCACAGTAACACTACAACTAGAATTAATCCTAGCCCTAAATTCGACTCCTAACCCTAACCTTAAAAGTAACCCTGACACAGACTCGTATCCTAACACTCACCCTAGATCTAGACCCCATCCTTACCTTAAACTGAAACCTACCAGTAACCCTATCCCTAATTCGAGTCCTAACCCTAACTCTGACCCTAATTCATATCTTAACACTAACCCTAGCTCTAAATATCACTCTAACCTTAAACCTAACCCTAACACTAGACCTACACTTAAACCTAACCCTAAAACTAACCCTAAGGGTAACCCTAGTTCTTACATTAGCCATTTTCCTAACCCTAGCCCTAACCCTACAACAAAAACTTGCCCTAATTATAGCTCTAAACTTAGCTTTAACCCTAAACCTAACCCTAACCCTAGCTCTATCCATATCCTTTACCCTAAGCAAAACTGTAACCCTAATGGTAACCCTAGAACTATTCCTAATTATTAGGCTAACTAAAATTTGAACCCTTTTAATAGTCCTGACTAGCCCTCATTCTAGCTCTAATCTTATCTGAAAACCTAACGCTAAAGCTGACCCTTATTCTGACACAAACAATAACCCTAGGTCTAAACCTGAACCTAAGCATAGAGCAAAACCTAACACTGGCCCTACCAGTAACCTTATAATTAAACCTAACCCTAACCCTATCAATAAGACTAAAGCTAACTCTCACACGAGCCCTATCCCTAGATTTAACACTATTCCTTACCATAATCCAAAACCTAGGCCTAAAGGTAGCAATAATGCTTGCCCTACCCTTAGTCCTTGCCCTAACCCTATTTCTAACCCTAATGCTAAATCTAAACCTAACACTAACACTAGCCCTAACCCTAAGCCTAACACTAACAATAGCCCTAACACTAATGTTAATCATAAAACTAGACCTAACCCTAACCCTAGAAGTAAAACAAAACTGAGCAAGGGCCCTAATCCTAAACCTTAACTTAAACCACTCTAAAAGTACATCTAGACCTAACTCTAGCCCTAAATTCAACTCCTAAACCTAACCTTAAATCTAAACCTGAAACAGACTCATATCCTAAAGTTCACCCTAGCTCTAGACCCCATCCTAACCTTAAACAAATCCTAACAGTAACCCCATCACCTATTCAAGTCCAAACCCTAACCCTGACCCTGACTCATATCCTAACACTAACCCTAGCTCTAAATATCACCCTAACCTTAAACCTAACCCTAACACTAGACCTACCCCAAACCCTAACCGTAAAACTAACCCTAATTGTAACCCTAGTTCTAACATTAGCCAATGCCATAACCTTAGCCTTAACCCTACAACAAAACAAGCCCTAATCCAAGCTCTAAACCTATCTTTAACCCTAACCATACCTCTAACCCTAACCCTAGCTGTAACATTATCCCTTACCCTAAGCAAAACCCTAACCCTAATGGTAACCCTAGACCTATCCCTAATCCTTAGGCTAACCAAAATCCTAACCCCATTAATAGTTCTGACCCTAGCCCTCATTTTAGCTCTAATCCTATCTGAAACTCTAATTCTAACCCTGACCCTTATTCTGACCCTAACAATAAACTTAGGTCTAAACCTGACCCTAACCCTAGACCAAACTCTAACACTGGCACTACCAATAAACTTATTCCTAAACCTAACTCTACCACTAGCCTTAGATCTAAATCTAATCCTAAATCTAGCCTTAACTCTAGCCCTAGACCTAAACAAAAACCTAGTCCTAGCCCTAACAATAACACTTACCCTAACCCAAACACTCCCGATACCCCTAGACCTAAAACTAGTCCTAATTCTGGCTATAACCCTAACACTAACTCTAACCTGAACACTGACCAGACTTTAACTGTAAACCTACCTCTAAACCTGACCCTAACCGAAAACATAAACCTAACACTAGACTTAGCCATAACAATAACCCTAAAACTAGCCCTACTCATATCCCTAGTTCTTACATTACCCACAGCCCTAACACTATGCCTAAACCTAACACAAAACCTAGAGCTTATCCTAGGCCTTAACCTAGCCCTATGCATAACCCTAACCCTAACCCTAACTTAACCCTAGCCTTAGTCCCAACTCTAGCTCAACGCCTATCACTTACCATAAACATAAACCTAGAAATATCCGTAAATCTAACCCTAAACCTAGCCCAAATACTAACCTTAACCCTAGCCCTAACCCTAGCTCTAAACCTTGAAAATACTCTAAACTTAACCCTAAACCTATTAGTAACCCTAGCCTTAACCCTAACCATAACCCTAACCCTAACCAGAAATCTAAACCTGGACCTAACTCTAAACCAAACACTCGCTATAACCCTAACCCTAGCTCAAAACCTAACTTTTACCATAAACCTAAACATAATCATAGCCCTAAACTTAACCCTAAACTTAAATCTAACCCTAACCCTAAACCTAAACCTAAATCTAACCTTATCCATTACACTAAACCTAACACTAACCCTAATGATAATCCTAGCCCTAACCCTAACTCTAACCCGAAAACTTCCGTAATTCTATCCCTAGACCTAACCTTTAACCTAACCCTTTATCTAGCCCTACTGATAGCTTATAACCTAACCCTTACACTACACATAACCATAAACATAACCCTAATTCTAACCCTTACCCAAACCCAAACTCAAGACCTAATCCTAACTATAAACCTAGCCCTAAACTAAACTCTAATTGTACCCATTACCCTAAACATAAATCTTACCCTAATGCTAACCCTAGGCGTAACACTAACCCTATTACTTACCCCAACCCTATCAATTTTCCTAAACCTAACCTGAAACCTAAACCTAACCCTATTATTACAATAACTCTAATCCTAATGCCAATTTGAGCACTAACCCTAAACTCAAACCTAAAATAAACCCTAACTCTGAAAATGACCCTAATAATTTCCCTAGCTCTAAACCTGACCCTTTTCCTAAACCTATCCCTTACACTAGACCTAGCAAAAAACCTAAGCTTAAAAATTATCCCTAATGGTAACCCTAGACCTGACATTAGCCATAGCCACAATCCTAGCCCTAACATTAAAACAAACCCTAGCTCTTGTCTTAGCCCTAAACATAGCCTTAATCCTAACCCTAACCCTAAACCTGGGCCTAACCCTAACAATAATCATAACCCTAATCTTAGCCCTAATTTAGCTGTGTCCCTAACCCTAATCCTAACCGAGCCCTAAGATTAAGTCTAACTCTCACCCTTTCCCTAAAACTAGTTCTAACCCTATCCCTTACAGGAACCCTAATCCTACCTCTAACCTTAGGCCTAAATCTAGACCTTTTCTTAGCCTTAGCCCTAACCCTAGATGTAAATTTAAATCTAAATCTAACCCTAAATATAAGTCTAAATCTAAACCTAACACTAGCCCTAACCCTAACCCCAATGCTAATCCTAAATCCAGTCCTAACTCTAGCCTTAGCCCTAATACAAAACCAAGCCATAGCCCTAACCCTGACCCTTAACCTAAACCAAACCTTAACCGTAAACCTAGCCATAACATTAGCCCTAATTTGAGTTATAAGCCAAAAACTAAAACTAACCCTAACCCTGACCTAACCCTAAACCTGGCTCTAAACATCACTCTAACCCTAACAATAAATCTAACACTAGACTTAGCCCTAGCCCTAACCATAAAACTAGCCTTAATCGTAACCTTTGTACTTATATTAGACCTAACCCTAACCCTAGCCTGAAGTTAACCCAAAACCTAGCCAGAATCTCTGCCCTAACTGAAGCTTTAACCTTAAAACTAACCTTAACTATAACACTAGCACTAATTATAACCATAACCCTTGCCATAACCTTAACTCTAAACTTATCCATTACCATAACCCTAACCATAACCCTAATGCTAACCCTAGGTTTAACCTAATCCTATCCCTACTCATAACCCTATTCATTACCCTAAACCTAACCTGAAACCTAAACCTAATCCTATCAACATCCAAATTTTAACCCTAATGCTAATTCGAGCCCTAACTTAAAACCTTAACCTATCCCAAACACTATTAGTGTTTATTATTAGTGACCCTGGCCCTAATAATACCCTTAGCTCTAAATCTGACCTTAACCTTAAACCTACCATTACACTAGATGTAGCCGTAAACCTAACCCTAAAACTATGTTTAACCATAATGCTGGATTTGAAATTAGCCCTAGCCCTAAACCAAACCATAACCCAAGTTTTAACCCTAATTCTAACCCTTGCCCTAGCCCTAAGCCTAGCTATAACCCTATCCCTTACCATAAACCTAACCATAACTCTAAACCTAACCCTAACCCATCGCCCTAACACAAGGCCTAAAAATAACACTAAGCCTAGCACTAATCCTAGCCCTAATTTAGTCCTATCCAAAACCTAGCCTTAGCCTTAAGACTAACTCTTGCCCTAGCCCTATCGCTAGTTCTATCCCTAGTCCTAGCCCTAATCCTAACTCTAAATATGAACCTAACTCTAAATTTAACTGCAAACATAAGCCTAAACCAAACTCTAACTTAGTCCTAACAATAATGCTAATCCTAAAATTTGAATTACGCCTAGCCCTAGTCATAAAACAAAACCAAGTCATAGCCCTAACACTAAGCCTTATTCTAAACCAAACTCTAACCCTACAATTAGCCCTAACCCTAACTCTAAAACTAACCCTGAACCTGATGCTGACCCTAATACTAATACTAGCTCTAAACATTACACTAACCTTAAATTCAGCCTAGCACTGGACCTAGCTTTAACCCTAACCATAAAATTAGCCCTAATCATAACCCTAGTTCATACATTATTCATTGACCTAAACCTACTCCTAACCCTAACACAAATCCTTCCAGTAATTTAAGCCCTAACCCTAGATTTAACCCAAATCTTAACCCTCACACTAGCCCTTACCCTAACCCTAGCCCTAACCCTTTCCCTTTCCCAAAGCAAAACCCTAACCCAAATGCTAACCCTAGTATTAATCCTTAGTCCAACTTATACTCTAACCATATTACTAGTCCTAACCCTAGCCCTCATTCTAGCTCTAAACCTAACCCTGATCTTTATTCTGACCCTAACACTAACCCTGGGTCTAAACCTGACCCTATCCCTAAACCAAACCCTAACACTAACCCTACTGGTAACCCTATATCTATATTTAACCCTAACACTAGCCCTAGACCTAAAGCTAATCTTAAAAATAGCTATAACTCTAGGCCTAGACTTAAACGAAAACCTAGCTGTAGCCCTAACAATAACCCTTAAACTAAACCAAACACAAGCCCTATGCCTAGACCTAAAACTAGTCCTAATTCGGGCTATAACCCTAACCCTAACCCTAACACTGACTCTTACCCTAACACTAAACTTAGCTCGAAACCGGACCATAACCCAAAACCTAGACCTAACAATAGTCCTAGCCATAATCCTAACCCTAAAACTAGCCCTAAACACAACCCTAGCTCTTTTTTTTAGAATACTTTTTTTCTTTAATTTTTATTGTTGGTTGTTCAAAACATTACATAGTTCTTGACAAATCATATTTCACACTTTGATTCAAGTGGGTTATGGACTCCCATTTTTACCCCGTATACAGATTGCAGCATCACATCAGTTACACATCCACTGTTTTACATATTGCTATACTAGTGTCTGTTGTATTCTGCTGCCTTTCCTATCCTCTACTATCCCCCATCCCCTCCCCTCCCATGTTCTCTCTCTACCCCATCTACTGTAATTCATTTCTCCCCCCTTGTTTTTTTCCCCTTTCCCCTCAATTCCTCTTGTATGTAATTTTGTATAACCATGAGGGTCTCCTTCCATTTCCATGCAATTTCCCTTATCTTTCCTTTTCCCTCCCACCTCTCACCCCTGTTTAATGTTAATCTTCTTCTCATGTTCTTCCTCCCAACTCTGTTCTTAGTTACTCTCCTTATATCAAAGAAAACATTTGGCATTTGTTTTTTTAGGGATAGGCTAGCTTCACATAGCATAATCTGTTCTACTGCCATCCATTTCCCTGCAAATTCTATGATTTTGTCATTTTTTAATGCAGAGTAATACTCCATTGTGTATAACTGCCACATTTTTTATCCATTCGTCTATTAAAGGGCATCTAGGTTGGTTCCACAGTCTTGCTATTGTGAATTGTGCTGCTATGAACATTGATGTAGCAGTATCCCTGTAGCATGCTCTTTTTAGGTCTTTAGGGAATAGACCGAGAAGGGGAATAGCTGGGTCAAATGGTGGTTCCATTCCCAGCTTTCCAAGAAATCTCCATACTGCTTTCCAAATTGGCTGCACCAATTTGCAGTCCCACCAGCAATGTACAAGTGTACCCTTTTCCCCACATCCTCGCCAGCACTTGTTGTTGTTTGACTTCATAATGGCTGCCAATCTTACTGGAGTGAGATGGTATCTTAGGGTGGTTTTGATTTGCCTTTCTCTGACTGCTAGAGATGGTGAGCATTTTTTCATGTACTTATTGATTGATTGTATGTCCTCCTCTGAGAAGTGTCTGTTCAGGTCCTTGGTCCATTTGTTGATTGGGTTATTCGTTTTCTTATTGTTTAATTTTTTGAGTTCTTTGTATACTCTGGGTATTAGGGCTCTATCTGAAGTGTGAGGAGTAAAGATTTTTTCCCAGGATGTAGGCTCCCTATTTACCTCTCTTATTGTTTCTTTTGCTGAGAAAAAACTTTTTAGTTTGAGTAAGTCCCATTTGTTGATTCTAGTTATTAACTCTTGTGCTATGGGTGTCCTATTGAGGAATTTGGAGCCCGGCCCCACAGTATGTAGATCGTAGTCAACTTTTTCTTTTATCAGATGCCGTGTCTCTGATTTGATATCAAGCTCCTTGATCCATTTTGAATTCACTTTTGTGCATGGCGAGAGAAAGGGATTTAGTTTCATTTTGTTGCATATGGATTTCCAGTTTTCCCAGCACCATTTGTTGAAGATGCTATCCTTCCTCCATTTCATGCTTTTAGCCCCTTTATCAAATATAAGATAGTTGTAGTTTTGTGGATTGGTCTTTGTGTCCTCTATTCTGTATCATTGGTCCACCTGCCTGTTTTGGTACCAGTACCATGCTGTTTTTGTAACTATTGCTCTGTAGTATAGTTTGAGGTCTGGTATCACTACACCCCCTGATTCACACTTCCTGCTTAGAGTTGTTTTTGCTATTCTGGGTCTTTTATTTTTCCATATGAATTTCATAATTGCTTTACCTATTTCTACAAGAAATGCCGTTGGGATTTTGATTGGCATTGCTTTAAACCTATAGAGAACTTTTGGTAATATCGCCATTTTGATGATGTTAGTTCTGCTTATCCATGAACAGGGTATATTTTTCCATCTTCTAAGATCTTCTTCTATTTCTCTCTTTAGGGTTCTGTAGTTTTCATTGTATAAGTCTTTCACCTCTTTTGTTAGGTTGATTCCCAAGTATTTTATTTTATTTTTTTGAGGATATTTGAATGGAGTGGTTGTCCTCATTTCCATTTCAGAGGATTTGTTGCTGATATACAGGAATGCCTTTGATTTATGCATGTTGATTTTATATCCTGCCACTTTGCTGAATTCATTTATTAGCTCTAATAGTTTCTTTGTAGACCCTTTTGGGTCTGCTAGGTATAGAATCATGTCACCTGCAAATAGTGATAATTTAAGTTCTTTTTTCCTATTTTTATGCCTTTAATTTCTTTCATCTGTCTAATTGCTCTGGCCAGTGTTTCGAGAACTATGTTGAACAGAAGTGGTGAGAGAGGGCATCTCTGTCTTGTTCCAGATTTTAGAGGGAATGCCTTCAATTTTTTTCCATTCAGAATGATGCTAGCCTGAGGCTTAGCATAGATTGCTTTTACAATATTGAGGTATGTTCCTGTTATCCCTAGTTTTTTTAGAGTTTTGAACATAAAGCGATGGTGCACTTTGTTGAATGCTTTTTCTGCATCTATCGAGATGATCATTTGGTTCTTATTTTTAAGTCTATTGATGTGGTGAATAACATTTATTGATTTCTGTATATTGAACCAGCCTTGCATCATCCCAGGGATGAATCCTACTTGGTCATGGTGCACAATTTTTTTTGATATGTTTCTGTATCAATTCGCCATAATTTTATTGAGGATTTTTGCATCTAGGTTCATTAGAGATATTGGTCTGTAGTTTTCTTTCTTTAAGTATCTTTGTCTGGTTTAGGAATCAGGGTGATGTTGGCCTCGTAGAATGAATTTGGAAGTTCTTCCTCTTTTTCTATTTCCTGAAATAACTTGAAAAGTATTGGTATTAGTTCCTCTTTAAAGGTTTTGTAAAACTCTGCTGTATAATCATCCAGTCCTGGGCTTTTCTTAGTTGGTAGTCTTTTGATGGTTTCTCCTATTTCCTCAATTGATATTCAACTGTTTTGGTTGTCTATATCCTCCTGACTCAATTTGGGCAGATCATATGACTTAAGAAGTTTATCTATGCCTTCACTATCTTCTATTTTATTGGAGTATAAGGATTCAAAATAATTTCTGATTATCTTCTGTATTTCTGACGTGTCTGTTGTGATATTGCCTTTTTCATCCTGTATGCTAGTAATTTGAGTTCTCTCTCTTCTTCTCTTTGTTAGCATGGCTAAGGGTCTGTCGATTTTATTTATTTTTTCAAAGAACCAACTTTTAGTTTTATCAATTTTTTCAATTGTTTCTTTTGTTTTGATTTCATTAATTTCAGCTCTGATTTTAATTATTTTTTGCCTTCTACTTCTTTTGCTGTTGTTTTGCTCTTCTTTTTCTAGGATTTTGAGATGAAGTATGAGATCCTTTATTTGTTGTTTTTTTCTTTTTTTAAGGAATGAACTCCAAGCAATGAATTTTCCTCTTAGAACTGCTTTCAATGTGTCCCATAGATTCCGATATGTTGTGTCTGTGTTTTCATTTATCTCTAAGAATTTTATAATTTCCTCCTTGATGTCTTCTATAACCCATTGATCATTCAGTAACCTATTGTTCATTCTCGAAGCGATGTATTCTTTTTCCTTCCTTCTTTTATTGTTGATTTTCAGTTTCATTCCATTATGATCAGATAAGATCCATGGTATTATCTCTACTCCTTTATATTGTCTAAGAGTTGCCCTGTGACATAATATATGATCTATTTTTGAGAAGGATCCATGTGCTGCTGAGAAAAAAGTGTAACTGCTTGATGTTGGGTGGTATATTCTATATATGTCTATTAAGTCTAGGTTATTAATTGTGTTATTGAGTTCTATAGTTTCCTTATTCAACTTTTGTTTGGAAGATCTTTCCAGTGGTGAGAGAGGTGTGTTGAAGTCTCCCATGATTATTGTATGGTGGTCTATTAGACTCTTGAACTTGAGAAGAGTTTGTTTTGTGAAGATAGCTGCACCATAGTTTGGGGCATATATATTTGTGATTGTTATGTCTTGTTGGTGCATGGTTCCCTTGAGCAGTATGTAGTGTCCCTCTTTCTCCCTTTTGATTAACTTTGGCTTGAAATCTATTTTATTTGATATGAGTATAGACACTCCTGCTTGTTTCCAAAGTCCATATGAGTGATATGATTTTTCCCAACCTTTCACCTTCAGTCTATGTATGTCTTTTCCTATCAAACGCATCTCCTGTAGGCAGCATATTTTTGGGTCATGTTTTGTGATCCATTCTACTAGCCTGTGTCTCTTAATTGGTGAGTTTAAGCCATTAACATTTAGGGTTATTATTGAGATATGGGTTGTTCTTCCAGCAATATTTGTTTATTTATGTTAGTAAACATGGTTTGTTTCCTATTTGATTACTTTCCCCCCTTTACTGTACTATCTCCCACTGTTGGTTTTCATTGTTATTTTCCATTTCCTCTTCCTGTAATATTTTGCCAATAATGTTTCGAAGAGATGGTTTTCTAGCTGCAAATTCTTTTAACTTTTGTTTACCATGGAAGGTTTTAATTTCATCCTCCATCCTGAAGCTTAATTTCGCTGGATACACAATTCTTGGTTGGAACCCATTTTCTTTCAGTGTTTGAAATATGTTATTTCAGGATCTTCTAGCATTCAGAGTCTGTGTTGAAAGATCAGCTGTTATCCTGATTGGTTTACCCCTAAATGTAATCTGCTTCCTTTCTCTTGTAGCTTTTAAAATTCTCTCCTTATTCTGTATGTTGGGCATCTTCATTATAATGTGTCTAGGTGTGGATCTCTTATGATTTTGCACATTCGGCATCCTGTAGGCTTCTAGGATTTGGGATTCTGTCTCATTCTTAAAGTCTGGGAAGTTTTCTCATATTATTTCATTGAATAGATTGCTCATTCCTTTGGTTTGAAACTCTGTCCCTTCCTGTATCCCAATGACTCTTAAATTTGGTCTCTTGATGTTATCCCATATTTCTTGGATGTTCTGCTCATGGTTTCTTAACAGTCTTGCTAAGCTGTCTATGTTCTTTTCATGTTGAAATACTTTGTCTTCATTGTCTGATGTTCTATCTTCTCAGTGTTCTACTCTGCTGGTAGTATTCTCAATTGAGTTTTTAAGTTGGTTTATTGCTTCCTGCATTTCTAGGATTTCTGTTTGTTTGTTTTTTATAACCTCTATCTCCCTGTATAGTTGATCTTTTGCTTCTTGGATTTGTTTATGTAATTCATTGTTGATGTGATCTTTGTTTGTCTGATTTTGCTGTCTAATGTCTTCCTTGATACTCCAGATCATCTGAAGCATATATATCCTGAATTCTTTATCTGACATTCCATGGGCTGCAGATATTACCTCTTCTAACATTGAGTTGACCTGCATTGCTTGTGGTCCTTTCTTTCCTTGTCTCTTCATACTGTTCACGTTTCTTTCTACTTCGTGAAACTGTTGTGTTACTGAATTTTCCCCCTATATATTTATATTGCTCTTGTATAGTTGCAAAGTGTCCCTCGCAGGTGCGGGTGGTGACTCTGCCCCTTTTCCAATTGGGGCAATGTGCCTACCATGCTGGTAGGCCGCTGGGCCTGTTCTGCTGGTCGGTAGCAGGTCTGCCTGTCTTGCAGGCGCAGGCGGCGGCTCTGCCCCTCTGTGGTTGCTGGGCCTGTTCTGTCGGTGGTCACAGTTCTGCCTACTTTGCAGGTGTCGGCAGCAGCTCTGCCCCTCTGCAGGCCCCTGGGCCTGTTCTGCCAGTGGGTCGCAGGTCCGCTTACCTTGCAGGCGCGTGGGGCGGCTCTGCCAGTCCTCGGGTTGCTGAGCCTATTCTGCCGGTGGGTTGCAGGTCCGCCTACCTTGCAGGCGTGGTTGGCAGCTCTGCCCCTCAGCAGGCCGCTGGGCCTGTTCTGTCGGAGGTCACAGTTCTGCGTACCTTACAGGTGCTCCACAAGCCTAGCTCTTATGTTACCTATAGTTCTAACCCTAGCTGTAAACCTAACATAAAACCTAGCCCTAATCCTATGCCCAAACTTAGTCCTAAGCATAACCCTAACCCTGATGATTGCTCTAACACTAACCCTAACCCTAACCCATGCCTTAGACCTAACCCTAGCTAAAGTAAAACCCTTTCTCTAAACATAACACTAGCCCCATCCTAAACCCTAACCCTAATTCTAGCTCTAAATCCTAACTTTAATCCTAGCCCAAACTTTAGCTCTAACCCTATCCATTACCCTTACACTAACACTAATTATAACCCTATCCCTAACACTAAACCTAACCTTAAAAATAAATGTAACCCTAGAACTAACCCGAAACCTAAACTTTGCAATAGCCCTAAACTTAGCTGAAACATTAAGCCTTACACTAAACCTAATCCTAACACTAGCCCTAACCCATACCCTAACCAAAACCCTAACCCTACCTCTAATATTATGCATTACCATAAACTTAACCCTAACCCTATTTAAAACACTAGCCATAACCCTAACCCTTAACCAAACCATAACCTTAAACATAACCCTAGACCTAAACTTAAACCTAACCCTCACCCTAGCTCTAACCCTAGCTCAAATACTAATCTTTACTCTAACCTAACCATAAACCTAGCCCTAACCCTAACACTTACCCTAACCCTAATACTTACCCTAAACCAAACCCTAGCCCTATCCATCAACCTAACCCTAATCCTAGACTTAATCCAAACCATAACCTATGCCTAACCTGAGCTCTAAACCTATTCATTTCACTAGACATAAGCCTAACTCTATTGCTAATCCTAACCCTATCACTAAACCTAACCCATTCTTTACCCTAAACCTTAACAGAAACCGAAACATAACCATATCCATTACCCTAACCCTAAACCTAAACCGACAACTAACTCAAGCTTTAACCGTAAACTTTAACCTAAACCAAATGCCAACCCTGACTATAACCCTAATAAAACCCCTAGCTCTAAACCTGACCCTTACACTAAACATAACTCACTAGAACTAGGCATAACCTAATCCTAAAACTAACCCTAACCATAACCCTAGACCTGACATTAGTCCTAGCCCTAGTCTTAGCCCTAAACCTAACAGAAAACCTAGCCATCATTCTAGCTCTAAACCTAACTTAATTCTACACTGAACACTAACACTAATCCTAATCCTAATTCTAACCCTCATACTAAACCTAAAGCTAACTGTAACACCACCCATTCCTCTAAACTTAACTTTGATCCCAATGCTAACCCTAAACCTAGCCCTACCCCTAGGCCTAAACCCAACACTAACCCTAGCCCTAATCCTAACCCTAATTTAGCTGTAACACTAATCCTAACCTAAGCCTGGTACTAAGTCTAAAACTAACTCTCTTCCTATCTGTATCCCTAGTTCTAACCCTATCCCTTCCAGAACCCTAACCTAGCCCTAACCCTAGTCATAGATCTAACCTTAAATCTAAATCTAACCCTAACCCTAATCCTAAACCTCATTCTAACACTAGCCCTAACTCTAACACTAATCAAAAATCTAGCCCTAACACTAGCCCTAGCCCTAAAACAAAACTGAGCCATAGCCCAAACACTAAACCTTAACTTAAACCAAACCCTAACCCTACACCTAGCCCTAAATTTAGCCCTAACCCTAAAACTAACCTTTACCTTGACTCTGACCCTAACACTAAACCTAGACCCATACATCGCCCTCACCCTAAACCTATGCTTTGCATTCATCAGCATAGGGCTACATTCACAAGGAACAAATCAGAGAGTGCCCACAGAGAACTGATTGAGTGTGTGAAGTTTCAAGCAGCTAACACCAACCCTGTTTGTTATACAGCTCCACTTCCAATTACACATATAAGTCAAGATGAAGTGAAACCTTAAAACAAAAACTGTTCTGACAGTGAACCATGAACCGAGAAGGCCCAAACATGGGGAATATAGTAAGGCTAAGTAAAAGATGAATCCTCCCTGGATCAAAGAAATTTGAACAAATCTAACTCTAAACCCAACACTAATTCTAAACCTAGCCCTAAACCTAACCCTAACCCTAACCCTAAGCTGTTTAGAGAACCTTTGATTATAGAAGACTCAAACTGGGGGTGCCTTGTAGGGCAAGGTAACAGATGAATCCTGCCCAATATAAAAAAAAAATCTGACAAAATAATTGGGTGGTGTTTTAGTACATGCCTATTTCCCCTTTATTTTTCCTAAAGTGCTGTTGGATAATGTTCTTTTCATTGCCATGGCTTTGGAAAACTTTCACTAGGAAGAAACCAGAGAGTGCCCACAGAGAACTGATTGAGTGTGTGAAATTTCAAGCAGCTAGCACCAACCCTGTGTGATTACCAGCTCCATTTCCAATTACCCATATAGGACAACTTGAAGTGAAACTTTAAAATACAAACTGTTCCTGACAGAGAACAATTGAAATTAGAAGGCCCCAAACTGGGGAACATAATAAGGCTAGGTAAAAGAGAAATCCTGCCCAGTATCAAAGAAATTTGAACAAAAATAACTCTAACCCTAACACTAGTTCTAACTCTAGTCCTAAATCTAACACTAATCCTAAACCTATCCTGTTTATAGAGCTTTGATCATAAAATTTCCAAACTTGGGGAACCCAGGGCAGCAAGCTAGTAGATGAATCCTGTGCAGTATCAAACAAATCTGACCAAATAATTGGGGGGA
This sequence comes from Marmota flaviventris, assembly GCF_047511675.1. Classification (NCBI taxonomy): domain Eukaryota; kingdom Metazoa; phylum Chordata; class Mammalia; order Rodentia; family Sciuridae; genus Marmota; species Marmota flaviventris. The sequence goes on along the minus strand of NW_027288431.1, from coordinate 235,432 downwards.
CGTAGTTCAGGACATGCATATTTCCCTGATTTCTCATAGAGTGCTCTTGGATAAAGGTGTTTTTGCATACTGTGCTTAGAACTACTTTTACAAGGAAGAAACCACAGAATGTCCACAGAGAACAGATTGAGTGTGTGAAGTTTCAAGCAGCTAGCACAAACCCTGTTTGATTTATAGCTCCATTTACATTTATCTGTATAGGTTCAAATGAAGTGAAACCTTGAAACTCAAACTGTTCCTGACAGTGAACTTTGAACCAAGAAGGCCCCAAACTGGTGAACATAATAAGGCTAGGTAAAAGATGACTCCTGCCCAACATCAAAGAAATTTGAACAAAACTAACTCTAACCCCAACACTCGCTCTTACACTAGCCCTAACCCTAAAACTAAAACTAACCCTAACCTGTTTAGAGAACCTTCGATCAAAGAAGTTCCAAACTTGTAGAGACTAGTGGGGAAAGCTAACAGATGAATCCTGTGCAGTATCAAAGAAATCTGAACAAAAGACTGGGGGACATATTTCAGTACATGCATATTTTCCTCTTGTCTCCTAAAGTGCTCTCAGATAAAGTTTTTTTTTTTTTTTTTTTTTTTTTTCATGATTCAGCTTTGGGAAACTTTCACAAGGAAGAAATCAGAGAGTACTGACAGGGAATTGATTGAGTATGTGAAGTGTCAAGCAGCTAGCACCAACACTTTTTGATTTCAAGCTCCATTTCCATTTACCCATAGAGATCAAAATGTTGTGAGCCCTTAAAATATACAGTGTCCCTGACAGTGAACACTTGAATTGAGAATGTCCAAAACTGGGGAATTTAACAAGGGTAAGGAAAAGATGAATATTGCCCAGTATTAAATAAATTTGAACAAATCTAACTGTAACTCTAATGCTAGATTTGACTCTATCCCCAACGGTAACGCTAAGCTGTTTAGAGAAGTTATGATCATAGAAGTCTCAAAATTGGGGATTCTAATGGGTAAAGCTAGTAGATGAATCCTGCACAGTATCAAAGAAATATGACCAAATAATTGGGGAAGGTATTTCAATATATTTATATTTCCCTTTTTCTCCTAAAGTGCTCTCGGATAAACTTGCTTTTCATGCTTCAGCTTAGAGCTATATTCACAACGCACAAATCAGAGAGTGCCCACAGAGAACTGATTGAGTGTGTGAAGTTTGATGCAGCTAGCAGCAACCCTGTTTGATTTCTAACTCCAATTCCATTTAGGTCACAATGAAGTGAAACCTTAAAATAGAAACTGTTCCTGAAAGTGAACCATTGAATCTTGAAGGCCCAAACTTGGGGAGCCTACTAAGGATAGGTCAAGGATGAATCCGGTACAGTATCAAAGTAATCCAACAAAAAATTTTGAAGCTCTTTCAGTACATGAGTATTCTGCTTGCTCCTAAATCACTCAGAGATAAAGCTGTTTCTTTCTAATTCAGATTAGGGCTACTTAGACAGGAAACAAACCAGAAAATCCTCACTGAGAACTGATTGAGTGTGTGATGATTCAAGCAGCTAGCCCAAACCCTGTTTGATTTCCAGCTTCATTTTCATTCACCCCTATAGGGCAAAAAGAAGAGAAACATGAAAATTGAAACTGTTCCTGAAAGCAAACCCTTTATGTAGGAGGCCCAAACATTTGGAGTATACTCAAAATAGGAAAAAGATGAATCCTGAAGAGTATCATAGAAATTTGAAAACAAAACTAACTATAACTTTAACACTAGGTCTAATCCTAGTCCTAACACTAACCTTAATCTGTTTAGAGTCCCTTTGATCCTAGTAGTCCCACACTTGTGAAGCCAAGTGGGGCAGGCTAACAGATGAATCTTTAACAGTATCAAAGAAATCTGACCAAATAATTGGGGGAGGTAGTTCAGCACATGCATATTTCCATTTTCTCCTAACGTGCTCTCACATAAAGTTGCTTTGCATGCTTCCACTTAGGGATACTTTCACAAAGAATAAACCAGAGAATGCCTATAGAGAACTGATTGAGTGTGAGAGGTTTGAAGTAGCAAGCACCAACCCTGTTTGATTTCCAGTTCCATTTCCATTTACCCACATAGGTCAAAATAAAGTGAAAACTTAAAATACAAACTTTTCCAGACAGCTAACCCTTGACCCAAGAGCCCCAAACCTGGGAAATATTGTAAGGCTATGTAAAAGTTGAATCCTGCCCAATATCAAAGAAATTTGAACAAAACTAAATCTAACAAAACACTAGCTGTAAACCTAGCCCTAACCTAATACTAAACCTAACCTAACCTGTTTAGAGAACCATTGATCATAGTAGTCTGCAAATAAAGGAGCCTAGTGGGGCAAGCTAACAGATAAATCCTGTGCAGTATCAAAGAAATCTGACCAAGTAATTGTGGGAGGTATTTTAGTACATTCATATTTCCCTTTTTCTTCCTAATGTGCTCTTTCTTAAATTATTTTTTCATCTTCAGTTTAGGGTACTTTCACAAGGAACAAACCAGAGAATGCCCACAGAGAGCTAATTGAGTGTGTGAAGTTTCAAGCAGCTAGTACTAACCCTGTTTGATTTAAAGCTCCATTTTCATTCATGTTTATAGACCATAATAAAGTGAAACCTAAAAATTCAAACTGTTACTGACAGTGAACTGGGATACTTTGAAGGTCCAAACTTGGGGATCCTACTAAGGCTAATAAAAGTATGAATCCTAGTAAAAGTATGAATCAAGGAAAAAAAGTTGAAGCTTGCTCCTAAAGTGCTCACAGATAAAGCTGTTTCTTTCTACTTCACCTTTGGGCTACTTCCACAAGAAACAAATGAGAGAATGCGCACTGAGAACTGATTGAGTGTGTGAAGTTTCAAGCAGCTAGCACAAACCCTGTTTGAGTTCCAGCTCCATTTCCCTTCACCTCTATAGGGCAAAATGAAATGAAACATGAAAATTAAAACTACTCCTAAGAGTAACTCCTTTTACCTAGGAGGCCCAAACATGGGACATATACTAAGAATAGGAAAAAAGATGAATCCTGCCCAGTATCAAAGAAGTTGAAAAAAACTAACTCTAACCATAACACTAGCTCTAACCCTTGCCCTAACTCTAACCATAACCATAACCATAACCTGTTAAGAGAAGCTTTGATCATAAAAGTTTCAAACTTGGGGAGACTAGTGGGGCAAGCTTACAGATGAATTCTGCACAGTATCAAAAATATGACCAAATAATTGGGGGGTGATATTTCACTACATGCATATTGCCCTATTTTCTCCTAAAGTGATTGTGGATAAATTAGTTTTGAATGCTTCATCTTACAGCTACTTTCACAAGGAAGAAACCAGAGAGTTCCCAAAGACAACTGATTGAGTATGTGAAGTTTCATCCAGCTAGCACCAACCCTCTGATTTCTAGCTCCATTTGCATTTACTCATATAGGTCCAAATGAAGTGAGACATTAAAAACAAACTATTTCCAACAGCGAACCATTGAACAAAGAAGGCCCCAAACTGGGGCACATGATAAGCCTAGGTAAAAGATGAATCCTTCCCAGTATCAAAGAAATTTGAACAAAACAAACTATTACACTAATACTATCTCTAAAGCTAGCCCTAACCCTAATCATAAACCTAATCCTAACCTGTTTAGAAAATCATTGATCCTAGATGTCCCAAATGTAGGGAGCTTAATTGGGCAAGCTAACAGATGAATCCTGTGCAGCATCTAAGAAATCTGACCAAATAATTGGGGGAGATAGTTCAGTACATGCCTATTTTCTTGTTTTCCCCTAAAGTACTCTCAGATAAAGTTGCTTTGCATGCTTCAGCTTAGCGTTACATTCACAAGGAACAAACCAGAGAGTGCACACAGAGAACTTATTGAGTGTGAGATGTTTCAATCAGCTAGCACCAACCCTCTTTGATTTCGAGCTCCATTTCCATTTACCATATAGGTCAAAATGAGGTGAAACTTCAAAACAAAAACTGTTACTGTCAGCGAACCATTGAACTGAGAAGGCCCAAACCTGGGGAACATAGTAAGGCTAGGTAAAAGATGAATCTTGCCCAGTTTCAAGAAAATTTGATCAAAACTAACTCTAAACCTAACACTAGGTCTAAATCTAGCCCTAATCCTAACTATAATCTTAACCCTAACCTGTTTAGATAACCTTTGATCATAGAAGTCCCAAAGTTGTGAAGCCTAGTGGGGTAAGATAAGAGATGAAAAATTCACAGTATCAAAGTAATCTGACCAAATAATTGTGGGAGGTAGTTCATTACATGCTTATTTCCCTGTTGTCTCCTAAAGTGCTCTAGGATAAAGTTGATTTTGCATGCTTCTCCTTCGGCCTATATTCAATAGAAAGAAAGCAGAGAGTGCTCGCAAAGAACTAATTGAGTGTGTGACGTATCAAGCAGCTAGTACCAACCCTGTTTGATTTCCAGCTTCATTGTCATTGACACCTATAGGCCATAATGAAGTGACACCTAAAAATTGAAACTGTTCCTGTCAGTGAACCGTTGAACTTAAAGGCCCCAAATTGGTGATCCTATTGAGGATAGGTAAAAGATGAATCCTGTACAGTATCAAAGTAATTCGACCAAAAATATTGAAGATTGTTCCTAAAGAACTCACAGATGAAGCTATTTCTTTCTATTTTATCATAGGGCTACTTCCTCAAGAAACAAACCAGAAAATACACACTGAGAACTGATTGAGTGTGTGAAATTTCAAGCAAACTTTCAAACCAACTCAGTTTGATTTCAAGCTCTATTTCCATTTACCCATATAGGTCAAAATGAAGTGAAAACTTAAAATACAAACTGTTCCTGGCAGCAAACCACTGAACCCAGAAGGTCCAAACCTGGGGAGACAGTGAGGATAGGGAAAAGATGAAACCATCCCAGTATCAAAGAAATTTAAACAAAAATATCTCTAACACTAGCTTTAAACCTAACCCTAACCCTAACCATAACCATAACCCTTACCTGTATAGAAAACCATTGATCCTAGATGTCTCAAACTTGGGGAGCCCAGTGGGACAAGTTAAAGATGAATACTGCACAGTATCAAAGAAATCTGCTCAAATCATTGGGAGACTTATTTCAATACATACATATTTCTGTGTTTTCTCCTTAAGGGCTCTCAGATACAGTTGCTTTTTCATGCTTCAGCTTTGGCCTACCTTCAAAAGAAAGAGACCAGAAAGTGCCCATTGAGAACTGATTTGTGAAGTTTCAAGCACCTCCTACCAACCCTGTTTTATTTCCAGCTCAATTTTCATTCACATCAATAAGCCATAATGAAGGAAAATCTCAACATACAAACTGTTCCTGATAGCAAACCATTGAACCAAGAAGGCCCAAACATGTGGAGCATAGTATGGCTAAGTAAACGATGAATCTTGCTCAATATCATAGAAATTTGAAGAAAACTAGGGCCATGCTGGAGCTCTCTGTGCAGATGGAAGGCTCGGCTGTGTGGTTGCTCTTGGCTCAGTCAGAAGTTGGAAGTCTCTGCCGCACATGAGCTCTCTGCACAGACAGAAGTCTCAGCTGTGCATGTGCTCTCAGCTCAGATGGAAATCTCGGCCATGCATGAGCTCTCTGCAAAGATGGAAGTCTCAGCTGCACATGTGCTCTCAGCTCAGACGGAAGTCTCAGCCATGTGTGAACTCTTGGTGCAGAGAGAAATCTTGGCTGCGGGTTCGCTCTGGGCTCAGACAGAAGTCTCAGCTGTGCAGGCGCTCTCGGTGCCGAGGATAGGTAGCACAGAACACAGAGGCTTGGCTTGTGGGTCACCAGGCCAAGCTCTGGACACGGCCAAAGGTCACCCAAGAACCACCCACTTCACCAAACACCCTACACAGGTAACAGATGGAATCAATCTTGGAAAACCTTACTCACCATCTATCAATGGCCATGGGTACCAGCTCAGTTCTGTAGCTGCTCAGATACCCGGTTTCCAACTCCCCTACCTCCAGCTGTGATAACTAGGGATAGGGCTAGTGTGAGAGTTAGAGTTAATCTTAGGGCTATGGTTAGTATTAGAATTAAGGATAGGGTTAATTTAGGGCTAGGATTAGGGCTAGGGTTATTGTTCAGCTTAGATCTAGTCTTACCGTTAGGTTTAGTGTTAAGTTTATGGTAAGGGATGGTTTTATAACTAGGTTTAGTGGGATGGTGAGGGTTAGAATTAGGTTAGAGCTATGGTTAAGGTTAGAGTTATGATTAGGGCTAGGTTTTGGGCTAGGATGAGGGCTAGGGTTTGTTTTAGGTTTAGGGCTAGGATTAGGGTTATGGTTAAAGATAATTTTAATGTTAGGTTTATGGCTACATGTAGTGTAAGGGTTAGTTTTAGGGTTAGGGTCAGGTTGAGAGCGAGACCTATTTTTACAGTCAAGGTCTGGGTTAGGGTTTGGGATAGGTTAAGTTTAAAATTTAGGGCTCAAATTATCATTAGGGTTAGTTTTAGGTTAATGATAGGGTGAGGTTTAGAGTCTAGGTTTGGGTTAGGGTAATGGAATGGGTTAGGATTAGGGATAGGTTTAGGACTAGGTTTAGCATTTGAGTTAGGGTTATGTTTATTGCAATGGATAGGGTTAGAGCTAGGGTTAGGGCTAGGGTTATGTTTATGATTAGGGCTGGAGTTAGGGTTAGGATTAGTGTTAAAACTTGGGTTATGGCTCGGATTAGGGCTAGGTTTTGTGTTAAATTAGTGCTAGAGTTTGGATTTTGGCTAATGTAAGTACCAGGGTTATGTTTAGGGCTAAATTTAGGGTTAGAATTAAGGCTATGTCTAGTGTTACATTTAGGTTTAGGATTAGGGTTATGTTTAGAGCTAGGGTTAGTGTTATGGTCAGAGTCAGGGTCAGGGTTAGTTTTAGTGTTCAGATTAAAACTCAAATAAGGTTTAGGGTTAGAATAAGTGTTTGGTTTAGGTTAAGGGTTAGGGTTAGGACAATCATACAGTTTTGTTTTAGGGCTAGGGCTACGGTTAGGGCTAGTTTTAGGATTAGCATTAGGGTTAGGGCTAATGTGAGAATTAGAGTTAATGATATGGCTAAAATTATATTTAGGGTTTGGGATAGGGATAAGTTAGGGCTAGGATTAGGGCTAGAGTTAGTGTTTAGCTAAGCCCTAGCGATAGGGATAGGGTTAGGTTTAAGTTAGGATAAAGAATGGTGTTATAGCTAGGTTTAGATATAGGGTGAGGGTTAGAGTTAGGGTTAGGGCTAGGGCTGGAGTTAGGGTTATGATTAAAGCTAGGTTTAGGTCTAGCCTGAGGGATAGTGTTCATTTTAGATTCAGGGCTAGGATTAGTGCTAGGGCTAATATCAGGTCTAGGGTTATGGTTAAAGATATTTTTTAGGGTTAGGCTTATGGATACGTCTAGTGTAAGGGTTAGGTTTAGGGTAATGTTCAGGTTTAGAGCTCGGGGAATTATTAGGATTAGGATATGGTTTTGGTAAGGATTTATGTTTACAGCTCAAAATAGCATTAGGGTTAGGGTTAAGGTATAGTTAGGGTTTGTTTTAAGGTTCAGGTTTGGTTTAGGGTAATTGATCTGGTTAGCATTAGAGATAGGGCTAGGGTTAGGCTTAGGGTTAGCATTAGGGTAAGAGTTATAGTTAGGGTAATTGATTGGGTTAGAACTAAAGTTATGGTTAGGAATATGCCTTGAGTTATGGTTAGAGTTAGTGTTAGAACTAGGTATAGGGTTAGGTTTGGGGTTATGTTTAGCATAAAGTTTAGGTTTTGAGCTAGGTTTAGGGTTAAGTGTAGGGATAAGATTAAGGTAAGTTTAGGGTTAGGGTGGTGTTTTGAACTAGGATGAGTGTTAGGATATAAGTCAGGTACAGGGTTATTTTTTTTTTCTTTTTTTATTGGTTGTTCAAAACATTACAAAGCTCTTGACATATCATATTTTATACATTAGATTCAAGTGGGTTATGAACTCTCATTTTTACCCCAAATACAGATTGCAGAATCACATCTGTTACACATCCACATTTTTACATGATGCCATATTAGTGACTGCTGTATTCTGCTACCTTTCCTATTCTCTCCTATCCCCCCTCCCCTCCCCTCCCATCTTCTCTCTCTACCCCATCTACTACAATTCATTTCTCTCCTTGTTTTATCCCCATTCCCCTCACAACCACTTATATGTAATTTTGTGTAACAATGAGGCTCTCCTTCCATTTCCATGCAATTTCCCTTTTCTCTCCCTTTCCCTTCCACCTCATGTCTCTGTTGAATGTTAGTCTTTTCCTCCTGCTCTTCCTCCCTGCTCTGTTCTTAGTTGCTCTCTTTGTATCAAAGAAGATATTTGGCATTTATTTTTAAGGGATTGGCTAGCTTCACTTAGCATAATCTGCTCTAATGCCATCCATTTCCCTGCAAATTCCATGATTTTGTCATTTTTTTAGTGCTGCGTACTACTCCATTGTGTATAAATGCCATGTTTTTTTATCCATTCATCTATTGAAGGACATCTGGGTTGGTTCCACAGTCTAGCTATTGTGAATTGTGCTGCTATGAACATTGATGTGGCAGTATCCCTGTAGTACACTCTTTTAAGGTCTTCAGGGAATAGTCTGAGAAGGGCAATAGCTGGGTCAAATGGTGGTTCCATTCATAGCTTTCCAAGGAATCTCCATACAGCTTTCCAAATTGGCCGCACCAATTTGCAGTCCCACCAGCAATGTATAAGAGTACTCTTTTCCCCACATCCTCGCCAGCACTTGTTGTTGTTTGACTTCAAAATGGCTGCCAATCTTACTGGAGTGAGATGCTATCTTAGGGTGGTTTTGATTTGCATTTCTCTTACTGTCAGAGATGGTGAGCTTTTTTTCATTTACTTGTTGATTGACTGTCTGTCCTCCTGTGAGAAGTGTCTGTTCAGGTCTTTGGCCCATTTGTTGATTGGGTTATTTGTTTTCCTATTGTTAATTTATTGAGTTCTTTGTATACTCTGGATATTAGGGCTCTATCTGAAGTGTGAGGAGTAAAAATTTGTTCCCAGGATGTAGGCTCCCTATTTACCTCTCTTATTCTTTCTCTTGCTGAGAAAAAACTTTTTAGTTTGAGTAAGTCCCATTTGTTGATTCTAGTTATTAACTCTTGTACTATGGGTGTCCTATTAAGGAATTTGGAGCTCGACCCAACAATATGTAGATCGGAGCCAACTTTTTCTTCTATCAGGCGCAGACTCTCTGATTTGATATCAAGCTCTTTGATCCATTTTGAGTTAACTTTTGTGCATGGCAAGAGAAAGGGATTCAGTTTCATTTTGTTGCATATGGATTTCCAGTTTTCGAGCACCATTTGTTGAAGATGCTATCCTTTCTCCATTGCATGCTTTTAGCCCCTTTATCAAATATAAAATAGTTGTAATTTTGTGGATTGGTCTTTGTGTCCTCTATTCTGTACCATTGGTCCACCCTCCTGTTTTGGTACAAGTACCATGCTGTTTTTGTTACTATTGCTCTGTAGTATAGTTCGAAATCTTGTATTGCTATACCGCCTGACTCACACTTCCTGCTTAGAATTGCTTTTGCTATTCTGGGTCTTTGTTTTTCCATATGAATTTCATAATTGCTTTATCCATTTCTACAAGAAATGCCCTTGAGATTTTGATTGGCATTGCATTGAACCTATAGAGAACTTTGGGTAATATTGCCATTTTGATGATGTTAGTTCTTCCTATCCATAAACAGGGTATATTTTTCCATCTTCTAAGATCTTCTTCTATTTCTCTCTTTAGGGTTCTGTGGTTTTCATTGTATAAATTTTTCACCTCTTTTGTTAGGTTGATCCCCAAGTATTTATTTATTTTTTTGACGATACTGTGAATGGGGTGGTTGTCTTCAGGACTTGAATTAGGGCTAGGGTTAGATCTAGTGCTAGGATTTGGTTTAAGTTAAGGTTAGTGTTAGGACTGTTGCTCGGTTTTGTTGTAGTGCTATGATTACTGTTAGGGCTAGTTTTATGATTAGCTTTAGGATTGTGCTAGGGTTATGGTTAGGTTTAGGATTAAGGCTAGATTTAATGCTAGGATTAGGGCTAGGTTTTGTGTTAAGTTTAGGGCAACAATTAGGGCTATGACTAATGTCAGGTCTAGGTTTATAGTTAGTGATATTTTTAGGGTTAGGTATATGGCTAGGTCAAATTAAAGTGTTATGTTTAGGGAAAGGGTCAGATTAAGAGCTGTGGTATTATTAGGGTCAGGGTCAGTCTTTGGGTTTAGGTTAGGTTATGTTTTAGTGTTAAGGCTCAAATTAGCATTAAGGTTAGAGTTAGGGTTAGGGTAAAGGTGAGTGTTAGGTTTAGGGTTAGGTTCAGTTTAAGGTAATGAATATGGTTAGGGTTTGTGATAGGTTTAGGGTTAGGCCTAGGGTTAGCATTAGGGTTCTAGTTATCATTAGGGTAATTTATAGTTTTAGACCTAGGGTTAGGGGTAGGATAATGGTTAGGATTAGGGTTAGAGTTAGTGTTAGGGTCAGGTTAGGGTGAGGATTACACTTAGGATTAGGTTTAGGGTAAAGTTTAGGGTTTGAGCTAGGATTTTTGCTATGGCTAAGATTAATTTATGGTTTGTTCTAGGGTTATGGTCATGGTTAGTGTAACGGTTAGGGCTAGGGTTATCATTATGGTTAGGTTAATAGGTTTACATGTCAGGTTAAATGTAGTCTTAGGTTTAGGTTAGCGTTAGGATTAGGTTTAGGATTAGGGTTAGCATTTGTGCTCGCTTAGGTTTAGGGTTAGGATTAGATTCACTGTTTTTTCTAGGGTTAGGTTTATGTTTAGGGTTAGGGTAGGTTTAGCTTTAGGTCTAGTGTTATTTTTAGGGTTAAGTTTAGGTTTAGAGTAATGGGTAGGTTTCAAGCTAGGGTTAGGGCTTGGGTTAAGGTTAGGATTAGGGCTGGGGTTAGGTTTAGGGTTTGACCTTGGGTTAGTGTTAGGGTTAGATTAAGTGTAAGTGTTAGGGATTGAGTTAGTTTTAGGGCTAGGGTGAGCGTTAGATTACAGTCTGGGCTAGGGTAGGTTTATGGTTAGGTTTAGGTCTAGGTTTAGCATTAGTTTTAGGGTTATTGTTAGTATAATGGATAGAATTAGAGCTAGGGTTTGGGCTATGTTTACAGTTAGGATTAGGGCTAGAATTATCCTGAGGTTTAGGGTTTGGGCTAGGGTTATTTTATGGTAAGGTTTAGTGTTTGAGCTAGGGTTAGGGCTAGAACGAGGGTTAGGGTTAGGGTTAGGGCTAAGTTTTAGGGTTAGAGTTATGCTTAGGGTTTGGTTTAGGGCTGTAATTAGGTCTGGGTTTTGTGTGAGCTTTAGGGCTATTGTAAGGTATATGGGTAATTTAAGAGCTAGAGTTATGGTAATGGCTATATTTAGAGTTCATCTCATGTTAGTGTAAGTTTTTGGCATAGGATAAGGTTTAGAGCTAGGGTTTCTCTTAGGGTAAATGCCAGGGTTCAGGTTAGGATTAGGATTAGATTTAGATCCAGAGGAGGACTAGGAATAGGTCTAGGGGTAGAGTTAGTGTTTGGTTTAAGTTAAGGGTTATTGTTATGGCTAAGGCTAGGGTTATGGCTATATTTAGGATTAGGTTTAGGTCTAGGGCTAGTGTTATTGTTAGGTTTAGGTTTAGGGATAATGGTACGGCTAGTGTTAGTTTTCGGATAAGGGTTAGGGTCATTTTTAAACCTATGTTTAGTGTTAGGGTCAGAATAAGGGTCAGGGTACAGTTAGGGTTTGGGTTTAAAGCTAGAATGCGGGTTAGGATTAGGACTAGTAATAGAGTTAGGGTTTGTGGGTAGGCATAGAATTTGAGTTAGGACTAGGGTAGCAACAATGTGAGGGTTTGACTAAGTGTAAGAAAAAGAGTTAGAACTGGGACTAGGACTAGTGATCAGGTTAGGGTTAGGGCCAGGGTTAGGATTAGGGTTAAAACTAGGGTTAGGCTTTGGATTAGGGCTAGGTTTTGTTTAGGTTTAGGGCTATGGCTAATTTAAGAACTGGCATTTCGATTAGGGCTAGTTTTAGGGTGAGGTTTACGGCAATGTCTAGTGTTAGGATTAGGTTTAGGGCTAGGGTGATGTGTAGAGCTAGGGTCAGTCTTAAGGTCATAGTCAGGGTTAGTATTAGTTTTAGGGTTAGGATTAGGACTCGAATTAGGGCTAGGATTAGGGCTAGCTGTAGGGTTAGTGTTTGGTTTAGGTTAAGGGTTAGCGTCAGTAAAATGGTTCGGTTTTGCTTGAGAGCTAGGGCTTGGGTTGGGACTAGTTTTCAAATTAGCGTTAGGGTTAGAGCTAGTGTTAGGGTGTGGTTTAGGCTTAGGATTAGTGTTAGATTTAGAGTTAGGGTTAGATCTAGATTTAGGCCTACAGCAAAGTTTAGGGCTAGTGTTAGGTCTAGAATTTGAGTTGTTATAAGGGATAGGGTTAGAACTAGTGATAGGGCTAGGACGAGAGTTAGAGTTAGTGTAAGGATTAGATTTAGGGTAAGAATTAGGGCTTAATTAGAGCTAGAATTAGAGCTAGGGTTAGTATTAAGGCTGAGCCTAGGTTTATGGCTAGGGTTATGGTTATGGTTATGGTTAGGTATGATGTTATAGCTAGCTTTTGAACTAGGGCAAAGGTTAAAATTAGGTTTAGGTCTACGGTTAGGGTTAGGTTTAGAATTAAGGCTAAGATTAGGGCTAGGATTAGGGCTAGAATTTGTTTTAGTTTTAGGGCTTCATTAGGGCTACGGCTAATGATAGGTCTAGGGTTATGGTTAGAGATAGTTTTAGGGTTAAGATCATTAGGGTTAGGATTAGGTTAATGGATATGATTAGGTTTAGGTTTCAGGTTAGGTTTTGGGTAATGTATAAGTTTAGGGTTAGGAATAGGTTTAGTGTTATCCTAGAGTTAGCACTAGGGTTAGGATTACAATTAGGGTAATGGATAGGGTTACAGCTCGGGTTAGGGCTAGGTTTATGGTTAGGATTAAGGCTAGGTTTATGGTTAGGTACTGGGTTATATCAGGGGTTAGGGTTAGGGTTAGGCTTAGGTTTTCGGTTAGGGTTAGGGCTGGAATTAGGGTTATGTTTAGGGTTAAAGATAGTGTGACAGCTCTGATTATGGATAGGTTTTGGGTTAGGTTGGGGTAAGGTTTAGGGCTACAGCCAATGTAAGAACTAGGGTTACGATTAGAACTAATTTTAGTGCTAGGGTTAAGGCTGGGTCTAGGGTTAGTTTTAGTTTTATGTTTTGAGTGATGTTTAGAGCTAGGGTTAGTGTTAGGTTCAGAGTCAAGGTCAGAGTTTGTTTTAGGGTTAGAGATAGGACTCAAATTAGAGCTAGGTTTAGGCCTAGGTGTAGTCATAGGTTTTGGTTTATGTTAAAGGCTAGGGATAGGGCTATGGCTAGGTTGTTTAGTAGGGCTAGGTCTAGGTTAGGGCTAGTTTTAGGTCATGCATTAGTGTTTCGGCTTGTGTTAGTGAGAGGTTTAGCTTAGGGTTAGGGTTAGATTTAGAGTTAGGGTTTGATATAGGATTAGGGCTAGAGTTAGGGTCAGGGCTAATGTAAAGGCAAGTGATAGGATTATGGTAAGGGATAGGGTTAGAACTAGAAATTGGGCTAGGGCGAGAGTTAGAGTTAGTCTGAAGTCTAGGGTTAGGTTAGGTTTAGGGCTAAATTAGGGCTAGGATTAGGTCTAGTGTTTGTACTAGGGTTAGACCTAGTTTAGGCTTAGGTTTAGGTTTAGGGATAGGTATGGATTAGGAAAAGGGATGGGGTTAAACATAGTTTTAGGGCTAGGTCAAAGGTTAGAATTTTGCATAAGACTAGGGTTATGGTTTGATTACAGATAGTATTAGGGCTAGCATTAACATTATGATTAGGGCTAGAATTAGCATTAGGTTTAGGGATAGGGCTAGGGTTATGTTTAGCGTTCGTTTTGGGGTTTTATCTAGGGTTAGGTCTAAGGCAAGGGTTAGGGTTAGCATGAGGGCTAGGCTTAAGGTAAGGGATAAGGTTAGGTTTGGGTTAGGGTTACAGTTTGGGCTAGATTTAGGCCTAGGATGAGGGCTAGGTTTTGTGTTAGGTTTAGAGCTAGTTTTAGTGCTATGGTCATGTAAGTGTTATGTTTACAGTTATGACTAGGTCTAGTGTTAGGTTTAGGTTTCGGTTAGGGTCAATTTTATAGCTAGGGTTAGTGTTATTGTCAGGGTTGTGTGTTTGGATTAGGGTTAGGGTTAGGGCTAGAGCCAGAATTAGGATTGATTAGGTCTAGAGTTAAGGTTATTTTTTGACTTAGGTTAAGGGTTATCATTAGAGCTAGGGCTAGTTTTTTGTTTAGGTCTTGGTTATAGATATGGCTAGATTTAGGATTAGGTTTAATCTAGGGCTAGTGTTAGGATTAGGTTTAGATATAGGGTTATGGGTAGGGCTAGAGTTAGGGTTTAAGTTCAGTATCAGAATAAGGGTCAGGGTTAGGGTTAGAATTTGGGTTATGGTTATATCAAGAATGAGGGCTAAGTTTAGGACTCATAATAGGGTTATGGTTTGGGTTAGATTAAGGATTAGTTTTAGGACTAGGGTTAGCATTAGGGTTGGGGTTTGGCTAGGGTAAAGTATAAGGTTATAGCTAGGGTTAGAGTTAGGTTTCAGGTTAGGGTTAGGGCTATGTTAGGGTTAGGGTTAGGGTGAAAACTAGGGTTAGTTATCAGAATTGGGCTAGGTTTGTTTAGCATTAGTTTTAAGGTTACGGGTAATGTATGATCTAGGGTTATTATTAGAACTAGTTTTAGAATTAGGGTTAGGACTAGGTCTAGTGTTAGGTTAACATTTAAGTTTAGGGTGATGTTTAGAGTTAGGGTTAGTGTTAATGTCAGAGCCAGGTTTAGGGGTAGTTTTAGGGTTAAGATTCCAACTAAAATTAGGTCTAGGCTTAGGGCTAGATATAAAGTTAGGGTTTGGTTTAGGTAAAAGTTTAGGGTTAGTGTTATGGCTCAGTTTTGTTTTAGGGCTAAGCCTATGTTTAGGGGTAGTATTAGGATTTGCATTAGGGTTAGGGCTAGTGTTAGGGTTAGTTTTAGTTGTAGAATTAGGGTTAGATTTAGAGGTAGGTTTAGATCTAGGGTTAGGGCAAGGTGTAAGGTTAGGGCTAGGGTTATCCTAGGCTATAGCTAGGAATAAAGTTATGGTAAGTGATAGGGTTAGAATTAGGGCTAGGGCTAGGGCTAGGGCAAGAGTTATAGTTAGTCTTAAAGCTATGATTAGGGTTAGGTTTAGGATTAGGGCTAGGGTTAGTGTTAGGGTTAGTCCTAGGGTTAAGGTTAGGGCTAGGTAGAGTGTTAGGGTTAGGGTTTGGTTTAGCTTTAGGGTAAGCAATGGGTTATAACTAGGTTTAGGGCTAGGGAAAGGGTTAGAATTAGGGTTAGTGTTATGATTAAGGCTAGGTTTGGGGCTAGGAGGAGAGCTAGTGTTCATGTTAGGGTTAGGGCTAGGATTAGAGCTAGGGCTAATGTCAGGTCTAGGGTTACAGTTAGAGATAGTTTCCGGTTTATGTTTATGATTAGATCTAGTGTAAGGGTTAGATTTAGGTTAAGGATCAAGTTTACAGCTAATGTGTATTATTAGGGTCAGTGTTTGGCTTAAGGTTTGGCTTAGTTTAAGGTTTAGGTTTAGGGCTCGGATTAGCATTAGGTTTAGAGTTAGGGTTAGTGTAAGGAATAGGCTTAGGGTTAGGGTTCAGGTTAATTTTAGGGCAATGGATAGGTTTAGGGATTGTGACAGGGTTAGGGTTAAGCCTAGAGTTAGCATCAGGGTTAGGATTATGGTTAGGCTAATGGATAGAATTAGAGCTAGTGTTAGGGCTAGGGCTATCATTAGGATTAGGGTTAGGATTAGGGTAGTTGATATAATTAGAGCTATGGTTAGGGCTATGGTTAATGTTAGGATTAGGGCTAGTGTTCGGTTTGGTTTTGGGACAGGGCTAGGGTCATATTAAGGGTAAAGATTAGGCTTTGAACTAGGGTTAGGTCTAAAGGCTTTGGGTTAGGGTTAGGGCTAGGGATAGGTTTAGGGATACACTTAGGCCTATGTTTAGGCCTAAAATTAGGGCTAGGTTTTGTGTTAGTTTAGGCCTAGGTTTAGGGCCATGGGTAATATAAGAGCTAGGGTTATGATTAAGGCTAGTTTTAGGGTTAGGGTTAGGGCTAGGTCTAGTGTTAGGATTAGGTTTGTTTTAGAGTGAGCTTTGGAGCTAGGATTATGTTAGGGTCAGGGCGAGTGTTCAGGTTAGAGATTGGGTTAGTTTTAGTGTTAGTGTTAGGTTAGCATTAGGGTTATGGTTAGGGTTTGTCTTAGTGTTAGGTTTAGGGTTAGGAATAGAGTTATGGTTAGCTTTAGGGTTAGTGTAAGTGACAGAGTTACATTTAGGGTAAGGGTTAGGTTTAGGGTTAGGCTAAGGGTAAAGATTAGAGTTAGGGTTAGCATCAAGGTTAATTTAGGGTTAGGGTTAATATTAGTGTTTGGGTTAAGTTTAGGTTTAGGTTTAGGGTTATGGTTAGGGAGAGCTTTAGGGTTAGTATTATGGTTAGTTTTATGGTTAGGGTTAGTGTTAAAATTAGGGTTAGGTTTAGTGTATGGTTAGGGTTAGGGTTATGGTTATTGCTTGGGTTAGTGTTAAGGATAAAGTATGAGGTAGGGTAGGTGTTATGTTAGGGTTAGGGTTCAGTTAGGGTTAGGGTTATGGTAAGGGTTAGGGTTAAGTTTATGGTTGGGGATAGGTTTGTGGTTAGGATTAGAGTTAGGGTTAATGTTACGGTTAGGTTTAGGGTTAGGGTTAGCATTAGGGTTTGTGTTAGGGTTAGGGTTAGGGTTAGGTTAGGGTTAGTGTTAAGTTTAGGGTTAGGGTTAGGTTTAGGGATGGTGTTAGGGTTTGGTTTAGGGATAGGGTTAGTGTTTGTATTAGGGTTATGTTTAGTGTTTGGTAAGGATGAGGGTTAGAGTTAGATTACAGTGAGGATTAGGGTTGGGTTACAGTTTGTGTTAGGGTTAGAGATAGTTAATGTTAGTGTTAGGGTTAGCGTTAGGATTAGTGTTAGTGTTAAGGTTAGGATTTGGTTTAGGATTAGTGTTAGTGTTAGGGTTATGGTTTGGGTTAGGGTGGGGCTTAGTGTAATGGTTAGGGTTAGTGTTAGGTTTAGTGTTATGATTATGGTTAGGGTTAGGGTTAGTGTTTGGTTTAGGGTAAGGTTTAGGTTTAGGGTAAGTGTTAGTGTTAGGGTTAGGTTTAGTGTTAGGGTTAGGTTTACTGTTTGTGTTAGGATTAGGTTTTGGGTTAAGTTTAGGGTTAGGTTTCGTATTAGTGTTAGGATTAGTGTTAGTGTTATGGTTTGTGCTACGGTTAGTATTAAGGTTAGTGTTAGGTTTAGTGTTAGTGTTAGGGTTTGGGTTAGAGTTAGTGTTAGGGTTAGGGTTAGTGTTATAATTCGGGTTAGGCTTAGGGTTATGGTTCATCTTAGGGTAAGGTTTAGGGTTAGTGTAATGGCTAGGGTAAGGGTTAACGTTAGAATTAATGTTAGTGTTAATGTTAGGGTAAGGTTTAGGGTTAGGGATCGTGTTAAGATTAGGAAGAGGTATGGGTTAGTGTTTGGGTTAGAGTTGTGGTTAGGGTTAAGTTTAGTGTTAGGTTTAGTGTTACTGTTAAGTTTAGTGTTAGGGTATAAGTTAGGATTAGGTTAAGGCTTAAGGTTAGTTTAGTTTTAGGGTTAGGTTTAGAATTAAAGTTAGGATAAGGGTTAGGATTAGTGTTAGCGTTAGGGTTATGGTTAGGATCATGTTAGGGTTAGGCTTAGTGTTAGTGTTAAATTTTGCATTATATTTAGGCTTAGTGTTAATGAAAGGGTAGGGTTAGGATTAGGGTGAGTTTTAGCATTAGGGTTAGGGTTAAGTTTAGGGTTAGTGTTAGGGTTAAGGTAAGGGTTAGGATTAGTGGTAGGTTTAGTGTTAGGTTTAGAATTAGGGTTTTTGTTAAGGTTAGGTTTAGGGTGAGTTTTAGGATTAAGGTTAGGGTTAGGGTTAGTGTTAGTTTTAGAGTTACAGTAAGGGTTAATTATACTGTTAGGGATATGGATAGGTTTAGAGTTAGTGTTATGGTTACAGTTAGGTTTAGGGTTCATGTTATGGTTAGGTTTAGGGTTAGGGTTAAGGTTAGTGATAGGGTTAGGTTTATGGTTAAGGTTCGTGTTAGGGTAAGGGTTAGGGTTAGGGTTAGTGTTAGAATTATGTTTAGGATTTGAGTTAGGATTAGGGTTATAGTTATTGTTAGGTTTAGGGTTACAGTTAGAGTTAGGGTTAGGGTTAGGTTTAGGCTTAAGTTTAGGGTTACTGTTAGGTTTAATTTAAGGGTTCGGTTTAGGTTTAGGATTAATGTTAGTGTTCAAATTAGGGTTTGTGTTAGGATTCGGGTTAGGGTGAGTGTTAATGTTATGGTTATGGTTAGGGTTAGTGTTAGTGTTATGGTTATGGTTAGGGTTAGTTTTATGCTTAGTGTTATTGTTAGGGTAAGGGTTATGTTTAGGGTTAGTGTTAGTGTTAGGGCCAGTGTTAGGGTTTGGGTTGGTTAGGGTTAGGGTTAGGGATAAGATTGGGTTATAATTAGAGTTAAAATTAGGATTAGGTTTTGTGTTTAGATTATGATTAGTTTTGGAGTTAGAGTTAATGTTCATGTAAGGGTTAGGGGTAGAGTTAGTGTGAGTGTTAATGTAGGGTTAGGTTTATTCTTAGGGTTAGGGTTAGGGTTAGGTTTGGGGTTATGTTTAGGGTTAGAATTAGTGATACGTTTTAGTTAGGGGTTAGGTTTATTGTTAGGGTTAGGGTTAGTGTTATGGTTGGTGTTAGTGTTAGGCTTCGAGTTAGGGTTAGTGTTAGGGTTAATGTTAGTGTTAGGGTTAGACATAGGGTTCGTGTTAGAGTTAGGTTTATGTTTTGGATTAGGGTTAGTGTTAGTGTTAGGGTTAGAGTTAGGTTTCAGGTTGCGTTTAGGGTTAGGTTTCAGGTTATTGTTAGTTTTAGAGTTAGGGTTAGCGTTAAGTTTAAAGTTCTTTTTAGGGTTTAGTTTAGTTTTAGGGCTAGTGTTAGGGTTAGATTTAGTGTTTGGGTTAGTGTCATGGTGAGTGTTAGGGTTAAGGTTAGGGTTAGGGTTAGGGTAAGGGATAGCATTAGGGTTAGGTTTAGTGTTAGTGTTTGTGTTAGTGTTAGGGTTAGTGTTTATTATACTGTTAGGGTTAGTGAAATGTTTACAGTTAGTTTTTGGTTTAGGGTTAGGTTTAGGGTTAGTGTTATAATTAGTGTTAGGGATAGGGTTAATATTAGTGATAGGGTTGGGTTTTTTTGAGGTTAATTGATGGTAAGGGTTAGGGTTAGGGGTAGGGTTAGGATTAGAGTTAGTTTTATAGTTATGGTTATTGTTAAGTTTAGTGTTAGTGTTAGAGTAAAAGTAAGGTTTAGGATTAGGGTTAGAGTTAGTCTTAGAGTTTGTGTTGGGCTTCATGTTAGGGTTAGTGTTATTGTTAGGGTTAAGTTTGTGTTAGGGTTAGGGTTAGAGTTAATTTTACTCTTAGGGTGAGGGATAGGTTTAGAGTTAGTGTGAGGTTTAGCGTTAGGGTTAGGGTTCTGGTTATATTTAGGATTAGGTTTATGATTAGTGTAGTGTTAGGTTTATAGTTAGGGTTGGAGTTAGAGTAAGTGTTTGGTTTAGGGTTAGTGTTAGGTTTAGTATTAGGTTAATGTTAGGGTTAAAGTTAGATAGAATTAGGGTTAGGATTATGGTTAGGGTTACAGTTAGGGTTGGGGTTATGGTTTGTGTTAGGGTTAGGGTTACAAATAAGACAAGGGTTATATTCAGGGTTCTAATTAGGATTAGGTTTAGTTTTAGGAGTATGGTTAGGTTTAGAGTTAGAGTGAATGTTATTGTTAGGGTTAGTGTTAGAGTTAGTGTTAGGGTTATGGTTAGGATTAGGTTTAGTGATAGTTTGGGTGATATGGTTATGGTTAGAATTAGTGATAGGATTATGTTTGGGGTTAGGTTATTGTTAGGGTTAGGGTTACAGTTAGTGTTAGTGTTAGGGTTAGGGTTAGTGTTAAGCTTAGGGTTAGAGTTAGACATCAAGTTCGTATTAGAGTTAAGACTACGGGTTGTATTAGTGTTAGTGTTAGGGTCAGGGTTAGCGGTAGGTTTAGCATTGGGATTAGGGTTAGGGTTAGTTTTAGGGTTAGGGATAGAGTTAGGATTAGTTTGGGTATAGGGTTAGGGTTAAGTTTAAGTTTCATGTTAGGGTTAAGTTAAGGGTTAGGATTAGGGTTAGTTTTAGTGATAGGCTTAGAATTATTGTTTGTGTTAGGGTTAGGGTTACAGTGAGTTTTAGTGTTAGGGTGAAAGAATTAGAGTTAGGTTTAGTTTTAGTGTTTGTGTTAGCGTTAGGGTTAGGGCTTATTATAGTATTTGGTTTAGGGATATATTTAGAGTTAGTGTTAGGCTTAGGGTTAGGTTTAGGTTTTGTGTTATGATTAGTGTTAGGGTTATGGTTAAGGGTAGTGATAGGATTAGGGTTAAGGTTAGTGTTAGATTAAGGTTTAGGGTTAGTGTTAGTGTTGGGTTAGGGTTAGTGTTAGGGTTAAGTTTAGGGTTTGAGTTAGGATTTGGGTTATGGGTATTGTTAGGGATAGGGTTACATTTAGGATTAGGATATGGTTAGGGTTAATGTTAGTGTTAAATTTTGTGTTAGGTTAAGGGTTAAGATTAAGTTTAGGGTTAGGGTTATATTTAGGGTTAGAATTAGGGTTAGGTTTAGTGTTAGGGTTACGGTAATGTTTAGAGTTAGAGTTAGTGTTAGTGTTAAGGTTAGGGGTAGGGTTTGTGTTAGTGTTAGTGTTTGGGTTAGGGTTATTTTTAGGGTTAGGATTAGGGTTAGACTTAGTGTTATGGTTAGTGTTACAGTTAGGGTTAAAATTAAAGTTAGTGTTAAGTTTAGGTTAGGTTTAAGATTAGGGTTAGTGTTAGAGTTAGGGTTAGAATTAGGTTTAGGGTTAGGTTAAGGGTTAGAGTTAGTGTTAGTGTTAGGGTTACCTTTAGTGTTAGTGTTAGGGTTAGGTTTAGAGTTATGGTTAGGTTTTGTGTTAGGGTTAGTGTTAGGGATATTGTTAGGGTTAGGGTTATGGTTAGAATTATGATTAGGGTTATGGTTAGTGTTAGCTTTAGGCTTAGATTTAGGTTTAGGTTTAGGGTAAGTGTTTGTTTTAGGGTTTAGGTTACTGTTAATATTAGGGTTAGGGTTCGGGTTGGGATTGTGGTTAGGATTAGCATTAGGTTGGGGTTATGGTTAGGGTTAGTTTTAGGGCCAATGTTAAGGTCAGGGTTAGTGTTAGGGTTCAGGTAAGTGTAGGGTTCTGTTCGGGTTGTTTTAGGGTTAAGGGTAATGTTAGCTTTAGCATTAGGGTTAGGGTTAGTGTTAGGGTTATTGTTAAGTTTAGAGTTAGTGTTAGGGTTAGGTTTAATGTTAGTGTTAGAGTTAGGGTTATGGTTAGGTTTAGGTTCAGTGTTAGGTTTAGGGGTAGTGGCAGGGTTATGGTTAGTCTTAGGTTTAGTGTTAGGGTTACCGTTAGGTTTAAGGTTAGGTGTAGGGTTAGTATTAGGGTTAGTGTTAGGGTTAGTGATAGGTTTAGGTTTAGGGTTTGAGTTAGGGTTATGGTTTGGGTTAGGGATAGTTCTAGGGTTATTGTTAGTATTAGGGTTTGGGTTAGGGTTAGTGTTAGTGTTAAACTTTGTATTAGAGTTAGTGTTAGGGTTAGGTTTATGGTTTTGGTTAGTGTTAGGGTTAGGTTTAGGGATAAGTTTAAGGTTAATGATACAGTTATGGTGAGGGTTATGTTTATGGTTAGGGTTAGAGTTAGGTTTAGGGTTTACCTTCGGGTTAGGTTTAGCGTGTTAGGGTTAGGGTTATGTTTAGGTTTGTCATTACTGTTTGTTTTAGGGTTAAGGTTAGGGTTAAGGATAGTGTTAGGGTTAATGATAGGTTTAGAATTAGTGTTAGGGTTAGGGTTATGGTTAGTGTTATGTTTAGGGTTAGGGTTAGGTTTAGGGTTTGTATTAGTGTTACGTTTATGGTTATGGTTAGCCTTAAGGTTATTGTTAGGGTTAGGATTAGTTTTGGGGTTAGGGTTAGGATTAGGGTTAGTTTTAAAGTGAAGGTTGGATTTAGGTTTTGGGTTAGGGTTAGGTTTCATGTTAGTGTTAGGGTTAGGGTTTTCTTAGGGTCAGAGTTCAGGTTTAAGTTAAGGTTAGAGATAGGGTTAGTGTTAAGGTTACAGATAGGCTTAGGTTTAAATTTTGGGTTAGGGTTAGGTTTAAGTTTAGTGTTAGTGTTAGTGTTAGGTTTAGGCTTAGTGATAGGGTCAGTGTGAGGTTAGGATTAAGGGTAGGATTAGGGTTAGGGTTAGGGTTAGTTACGGTTTGTGTTAGGATTACTGTTAGGGTTAGTTTGAGGGTTAGGGCTTTGGTTGGGTTAGGGTTAATGTTAGAGTTAGGGTTAGGGTTTGTGTTACGGTTAGTGTTAGGGTTATGGTTAGGTTTAAAATTAGGGTTAGTGTTTCTTTCAGGGTTAGGTTTAAGAATAGGGTTAGTGTTAGGTTTAGCTTTAGCGTTATGTTTATGGTTAAAGTTAAGTTTAGCATTAGGCTTCGGCTTAGGGTTAGTTTTAGGTTTAATGTTATTGTTAGGGTTAGTGTTAGTGTTAGGTTTATGATTAGTGTTAGTTTGGTGTTAGCATTAAGGTTATTGTTATGTTTAGGTTTATGTTTATTGGTCGGGTTAGGGTAAGGTTTAGTGTTAGGTAAGATTTAGGGTTAGGGTTAGGGTTAGGGTTAGTGTTAGAGTTAGGCTTTGCATTAGAGTTAGGGTTAGGGTTAGTGATAGAGTTAGTGTTAGGGTTTGTGTTAGGGTTAGGATTAGTAGTAGGGTTAGGGTTACAGTTAGGATCAGGGTTAGGGTTAGGATTAGTGTTACGGTTAGTGTTAGGTTCAGAATTAGAATTAGGTTTAGTGTTAGGTTTAGGGTTATGGTTTGTTTTTGGTTAGAGTTAGGGTTAGTGTTAGTGTTAGGGTTACAGTTAGGATTAGGATTAGTGTTAGGTTTAGTGTTAGAGTTAGGGGTGCATTGGGGTTTGTCTTAGGGTTAGTGTTAGTGTTAGGGTTAGTGTTAGATTTAGAGATAGGGTAAGTGTGAGTGTTAGTGTTAGTTTTAGAGTTAGAGATAATGTTAGGGTTAGGGAGATTTTTAAGTTTAGTCTTAGCTTTAGGATTAATGTTAGGGTTGGTGATACTGTTAGGGTTAAAATTAGCATTAGTCTTAGGTTCAGGGATAGGGTTAGGTTTAGGGTTAGGATTAAGGTTATGTTTAGTGTTGGGGTTAGTGTAAAGGTAAAGTTTAGGTATAAGGGTAGGGTTAGATTAAGAGTTAGGGTTAGTATTAGGGTTGGTGTTAAGGTTAGGTTCAGGGTTAGAATTTGTGTTAGGTTTAGGGTTAGGTTAAGGGATTTTGTAAGGTTTAGGTTTAGGTTTATGGTTAGTGTTATATAAAGGATTAGGTTTAGATTTAGGATTACAATTTGGTTTAGGGTTAGTGTAAAGTTTAGGTTTAGGGTTAGGGTTAGGGTTTGTGTTAGGTTTAAGTTTAGGTTTCGGGTTATGATAGGTTTAGGTTTAGGGTTACAGTTATGAATAAGATTTAGTTTAAATTTAGGGTTACGGTTAGTGTTAGGTTTAGGTTTAGGTTTAGAGTTAGTGATAGTGTTAGGATTGGGGTTAGGTTTTGTGTTAGGATTCAGGTTAGGGTTAGTGTTAATATTAGTGATAGAGTTAAGTTTAGTGTTATTGTTAGGTAAGAGTTACGGTTAGGGTTAGGTTACGTTTAGGGTTATGGTTTGGATTAGGGTTTTTTAGGGTTAGGGTTAGGGTTACTGTTAGGTTTAGGATTAGGGTTAGTGTTAGGGTTAGTTTTAGGGTTAGGATTAGGATAGGTTTAGTGTTAGGTTTATGGTTAGTGTTAGGTTTAGGTTTAGGGTTAGGGTTAGTTTAGGGTTAGGGTTAGGGTAAGGATTTGTGTTAGGATTAGATTTAGGGTTAGGTTTAGATCAGTGTTAGGGTTTAGGTTACGTTTCGGGTTAAGGTACATTTTAGGGTTAGGGTTAGAATTAGAGATAGGGTTAGGGTAAGAGTTAAATTATTGTTAGAGTTAAGGTTAGGGTTATGTTAGGGTTAGGGTTAGGGTTTGTGTTAGGTTTAGGGTTAGTGTTATGGTTATTGTTAGCGTTAGGGTTAGATTTGGGTTAAGGTTGGGGTTAGGTTAGGGTTAGGTTTATGGTTTGGTTAGGGTTTGTGTTAGGTTTATAGTTAGTGTTATGGTTATGGTTAGGGTTAGTGTTAGGTTTAGAATTGGGGTTTGGATTATGGTTTGTGTTATCACTAGGGTTCGGGTTAGGTTTAAATTTATGGTTATGATTATGATTAGAGTTAGCATTATGATTACGGTTAGTATTAGTGTTAGGGTTAGGGTTATTGTTATTGATAGGTTTTGGGTTCAGGATAAAGTTATTGTTAGGGTTAGGGTTAGGGTTAGTATTAGGGTTAGTGTTAGTGTTACGATTTAGTTTAGGGTTAGTGTTAGGGTTGGTTTTAGGTTAGGGTTAGCGTTATAGTTTTTGTTAAGGTTAGGGTTAGAGTTACAGTTAAGCATAGGGTTAGTGTTAGAGTTAGGGTTAGGATTAGAGTTTTGGTTGGGTTAGGGTTAGTGTTAGGTTAAGTGTTCAGTTAAGAGTTAGGGTGACGGTTAGTGTTAGTTTTACGGTTAGGTTTAGGGTTCAATTTATGTTTGGTATTAGGCTTACAATTAGTGTTATTGTAAAGTTTAGGGTTTGTGTTTGTGTTAGGGTTTGGGTTCCGGTTAGGTTTAAAGTTACTGTTAGGATTTGGTTTAGGGTTAGTTTTAGCGTAGGGTAAGGTTGGGGTAAGGGTTAGGATTAGGGTTTGGGTTAAGTTTAGATTTAGGTTTAGGTTTAGGGTTAGGGTTAGGGTTAAGGTTACTTTTCGGGTTAGGGTTAGGTTAGTGTTAGGTTAAAATATGGGTTGTGTTATGGTTAGATTTGGAGTTGGGGTTAGGGTTAGTGTTTGTGTTAGGGTTAGAGTTAGGGTTAAGTTTAATTTTAGCGTTAGAGTAGTGTTATGTTTAGGTTAGGGATAGAGCAGGGTTAGGCTTAGGGATTAGATAGGGTTATGGTTATGGTTAGGGTTATGGTTTCTGCTAGTTTTAGTGTTACGTTTAAGGTTAGTGTTAGGGTTAGTGTTATGATTAATATTAGGGTTAGTGTTAGGTTTAGGGTTTGTCTTACAGTTAGGGTTAGGTTTAGGGTTAGGGTTAAAGTTAGAATTAGGTTTAGGGTTAGGATTAGGGTTTTTGTTAGGGTTAGGGTTAGGTTGAGGGTTAGGATATGTGTTATGATTAGTGTTAGAGTTAGGTTTAGGCTTACGGTTAGGATTAGGGTTAAAGTTAAATTTAGGGTTAGGGTTTGGGTTAGTGTTAGTTTTAGGGTTAGGGTTATGGTGAGTGTAAGGGTTAGGGTTACATTTATTGAACGGTTATGGTTCAAGTTTGGGTTAGGGTTAAAGTTAGTTTTAGCGTTAGGTTTAGTGTTAGTGTTAGGTTTAGTGTTATGTTTAAGGTTGGAGTAAGGGTTGTGGTTAGTGTTCAGGTTAGGGTTATTTTTAGGGTTAAGGATAGGGTTCTGGTTAGGTTTAGGTTTAGTTTTAGTTTTAGGGTTAGAGTTAGGGTTAGGTTTATGGTTAGTGTTCAGGTAAGCATTAGCGTTAGCATTAGGGTTAGTGTTAGGGTTAGTGTTAGGATTAGGGTTAGGGCTAGGGTTAGAGTTAGGGTTAGTGTCAGCGTTTATATTAGGGTTAGAATTAGTGTTATGATTAAGATTACATTTAGTTTTAGGGTTTTTGTTAGTGTTTTGGATAGATTTAGTGTTTCGGTTATGGTTAGGATTAGGGTTAGGTTTAGGGTTAAGGTTAGGCTTTGGTTAGGTTAGGGTTATGTTTTGGTTAGGGTTAGGGTTTGTTTTAGGGTAAGATTTAGGGTAAGGCTTAGGGTTAGTGTTAGTGTTAGTGTTAGTGTTAGGGTTAGGGTTAAATTTAGTTTTAGAATTAGGGTTAAGGTTAGGTTAGGATTAGGGTTAGGGTTAAAGTTATTGTTTGGGTTAGGGTTAGGGTCTGTGTTAGATTTATGATTAGGGTTAGGGTTATGGTAGGGTTAGTTTTAGGGTTACAGATAGGTTTAGGGTTAGTGTTAGGGTTCAGGTTAGTGTTAGGATTAGTTTTAGGGTTAGGGTTAGAGTTAGGGTTAGGGTTAGATTTAGGATTAGGGTTAGTGTTTGTGTTAGGGTTATGGTTAAGGTTAGGTTAGGGTTAGGGTTAGTGTTAGGTTTTGGTTTGGGGTTAGGATAAGTGTTCACATTAGGGTAAGTTTTAAGAGTTTTGTAAGGGTTAAGGTTAGGTTTAGTTTTAGGGCTAGCGTTAGGTTTATTGTTATGGTTAGGGTTAAGTTAAGGGTTTTGTTTATGCTTAGGGTTAGCATTAGTGTTACGGTTAGTGTTATATTTATATTAGTGTTAGAATTAGTGTTAGGATTGAGGTTACATTTGGGATTAGGGTTTTTGTTAGGGTTTCTGATTGCCCTAGGGTTTTGATTATGGATAGGATTAAGGTTAGGGTTAGGGTTAGATTTAGGGTTAGGTTAGGGTTATGGTTAGGGTTTTTATAGGGATAGAGTTAGGGTAATGGTTAGGGTCAGGGACAGAGTTAGTGTTAAGGTTAGGGTTAGGGATTGTGTTAGATTTAGAGGTAGGTTTAGATTTAGGTTTAGGGTCAGCATTATTGTTAGTGTTATTGTTAGGGATAGGGTTATGGTTAGGATTAGCGTTAGGTTTAGGTTTTGGGTAGGAGTTAGTGTTAGGTTTAGGGTTTGGGTTAGAGTTAGTGATAGGGTTATGTTTGGATTAGGGTTAGAGTTAGGGTTAGGATTAGAGTTAGTGTCAGGGTTAAGGGTAGGGTTAGGTTTAGTGTTAGGATTAGGTTTAGGATTAGGGTTAGTGTTAGTGTTAGAGTTAGGGTTAGGTTTAGGGTTAGTGTTAAAGTTAGGGTTAGTGTTAGGTTTAGGGTTAGGTTTATGGTTAGTGTTAATGATAGGGTTAGGGTTAGGTTTAGGGTTAGTATTAGGTAAGAGTTAGGGTTAGTGTTAGGGTATAGTTTTGGGTTAGTTAATGGTTTAGTTTTAGAATTAGGGTGAGGTTCAGGGATATGGATCAGGTTAGTGTTGGTTTAATAGTTAGGATTAGGGTTAGTGTTAGGGTGAGTGTTAGGGTTAGGGTTATGGTTGGTGTTAGGTTGAGGGTTAGGGTTATGGTTTGTGTTAGTGTTAGAGTTAGGGTTACATTTTGATTAGTTTTAGAGTTAGGGTTAAGGTTAGAGTTAGGGTTAGTGATAGGGTTAAGAATAGGTTTAGGCTAAGGGTTAGGCTTAGGGTTAGGGTTAGGGTTAGAGTAAGGGTTAGGGTGTTAGTGTAAGGGTTAGGGTTAGGGATAGGGTTTGGAGTGGGTTTAGGATTAGTGTTAATGATAGGGTTAAAATTAGTGTTAGATAGGTTTAGGGTTAATTTTAGTGTTATTCTTAGGGTTAGGATTAGGTTTAGGGTAAGTTATAGGGGTAGGGTTCGTGTAAGTTATAGGGTTCAATGTAGGGTTTGGGTTAGGGTTTGTGTTAGGGGTAGGGTTCGGGTTAGAGTTAGGGTTTTTGTTAGATTTACTGTTAGGGTTAATGCTAGTGTTAGTGTTATGGTTAGTGTTAGGGTTAGTTGTACTTTTAGGGTGATAATTAGGGTTAGTTTTAGGATTAGGGTTAGTGTTTTGGTTAGTTTTCGTGTTATAGTTAGTGTTAGTGTTAGATTTAGGGTTAGGGATAGGTTTAGGATTAGTGTTAGAGTTAAAATTAGGGTTAGTGTTATGGTAGGGTTAGAGTTAGGGTTAGGGGTACTGTTAGGGGGAGAATTAGTGTTAGGTTTAGGGTTAGGGTTATTGTTTGGGTTAGGGTTCCTGTTATGGTTATGGTTAGGATTAGGGTTAGTCTTAGTGTTAGGTTAAGGGTTAGGGATACATTTAGGATTAGTGTTATGGTTAAAATTAGAGTTAGTGTTATGCTTAGGGTTAGGGTTAAGTTTAAGGTTAATGTTAGGTTTAGGGCAGGTGTAGGGTTAGTGTTAGGTTTAGGGTTAGGTAAGGGATAGAGTTAAGGTTATGTTAGGTTTAGGGTTGTGGTTTGTGTTATGATTTGTGTTAAGATTAGGGTTAGGGTTAGGTTTTGTGTTAGGTTTAGGGTTAGGTTATGGGTTTGTGTTAGGGTTACTCTTAGAGTTAGTGTTAGGTTTCATGTTATGGTTAGGGTAGGTTTAGTGTTAGGGTTAGGTGTAAGTTTTTGGTTAGGGATAGGGTTAGATTTAGGATTAGTGTTGCGCTTAGGGTTAGAATTAGTTTTAGGGTTTGTGTTAGAGTTAGCGTTAGAGATAGTGTTAGGGATAGGGTTAGGGTTAGGGTGAGGTTTAGAGTAAGGATTAGGGTTATGGTTATGGTTAAAATTAGTTATGTTTAGAGTTATTGTTAGGGTTAATGTTAGGTTTAGTTTTAAGTTTAGGGTTAGTGTTAGTGTTTTGGTTAAAATTAGGTTTAGGGTTATGGTTGATGTTAGGGTTAAGTTTTGTGTTATGGTTAGGTTTAGGGTTAATACTAGGGTTTGGGTTAGGGTTATGTTTCCAGTTAGGGTTAGTGTCAGAGTTACGGTTCGGTTTAGGGTTAGAGATAGTGTTAGGTTTAGAGTTATGGTTAGGTTAACGGTTTGTGTTAGGTTAAGGATTAGGTTTGGGATTTGTTATAGGGTTAGGTTTAGGGTTACAGTTGGATTAAGGTTAGCATTAGGGTTAGGGTTAGGTTTAGGTTTAATGTTGGGGTTAAGGGTAGGGTTAGTGTTAAAATTAAGGTTAGTGTTAGGTTTAGGGTTAGGATTAGTGATAGGGTTAGGATTATGTTTAGGGTTACCATTAGGGTTAGGGTTATATTTAGTGTTTGTGTTAGTGTTAAATTTAGGGTTAGGATTAGGTAAAGGTTAGGGTTATGGTTAGGATTATGGTTTGGGTTAGGGTTGGTTTTAGGGTTACGGTTAGGATTAGGGATAGAGGTAGGGTTAGGGTTAGGGTTACGCTTAGGGTGAGGATTAGGGTCCATGTTTGTATATGGTTAGTGTTAGTGTAAAGGATAGGGTTAGATTTAGTGTTTGGTTTATGGTTAGATTTAGGATTAGTGTTAGGGTTATTATATTTACGGTTAATGTTATGGTAAGTGTTAGGGTTAGGATTAGGGTTTGGGATGTGGTTAGGATTAGGGTTAGTGTTAGTGTTAGGGATAGTGTTAGAATTAGGGTTAGAGTTTGTTTTAGGGTAAGGTTCAGCATTAGGATAAGGTTTAGGTTTATGTTATGGTTATAATTAGATTTAGTTTTAGTGTTAGTGTTAGCATTAGGGTTAGGATTAGGGTTAGGGTTAGTGTTAGGTTTAGCCTTAGGTTTAGGATTAGGGTTAGGGTTAAGGTTAGGATTAGGGTTAGTTTTAGGGTTCGTTTTAGGGTTCGGGATAGAGTTCATGTTAGCAATAGGATTAGGGTCAGTGTTAGGGTTAGGGTTAGGCTTTGGCTTAGTGTTAGGTTTAGTGTTAATGTAATGGTTAATTTAGGATTAGGGTTAGTGTAGGGTTAGGTTTAATGTAAATTAAGGTTAGGATTAATGTTAAGTTAGTGTTAGGGTTGTAGTTAAGTTTATGGTTTATGTTATGGTTAGTGTTAGTGTTAGGATTAGGGTTAGGGTTGTGGTTAGGATTACGGTTAGTGTTAGTGTTAGGGATAGTGTTAGGGTTAGGATTAGCATTAGTGATAGGTTTAGGTTCAGTGTTAGGATAAGGTTTAGGTTTAGGGTTATAATTAGAGTTAGTGTTAGTGTTAGGGTTAGGGTAAGTTAGGGTTGGGTTAGGGTTAGTGTTAAGATTAGGGTTAAGTTAGGGTTAGGGTTAGGATTAGGTTTAGGGTTAGGGATAGTGTCAGGTTTGGGGTTAGGTTTGGGTTTAAAATTCGTGTTAAATATCGGGTTAGGTTTGGATTTAGGTTAGGGTTAGGGTTTGGCATAGGGTTGTTTTAGGGTTAGCACTAGGGTTAGTGTTAGGTTTAGGTTTAGGGTTAGTGTCTGGGTTAAAGCTAGGGTTAACGTTAGTGTTTGGTATGGCATTATAATTAGATTTCAGTTTAGAGTTAGGGTTAGGATTAGGGTTAATGTTAGGTTTAGAGTTAGGTTTAGTTTTAATGTAAGGGTTAGGATTATGGATAGTGTTAGGGTTTGGGTTAGTGTTACAGTTAGGGTTATGGTTCAGTTTAGGTTTCGGGTTAGGGTTAGGTTTGATGGTACTTTTAGGTTTAGGGTTACTGTTAGAGTTAGATAAGGGTTGGGGTTAGTGTTAGGGTTAGTGTTATGGTTAGGATTAGGGTTAGGTTTAGGGTTAGTATTATGTTTCGCGTTACCGTTTGGGTTAAGCATAATGTTAGGGTTAGGTTTAAGGTTAGGTTTAGGTTTGGGGTAAGGGTTAGGGTTACTGTTAGGGTTAGATTTAGAGTTCATGTTAGGGTTAGGATTAGTGTAAGGTTTAGGGTTAGAGTTAGTGTTTGGGTTAGGTTTAGGGTTAGGGTTAGGGTTATAGTTTGATTTAGGTTTAGGATTAGTGTTACTGTTAGGATAGTGTTAGTTTAGGGTTAGTATAGGGTTATGGTAATGGTTATGGTTAGGCTTTGTGTTACAGTTAGAGTTAGGTTAGGGTTAGTGTTAGGTTTAGGGTTAGGGTTAGGATTAGGGATAGTGTTAGTGTTAGGGTTAGGGTTAAGGTAAGTTTCAGGGTTAGGGTTAGGGTTAGGGTTATGATTAGAGTTAGTGTTACCTTAGGAGTTAGTGTTAGGGTGAGTTTTAGGCTTAGGGTTAGGGATAGGTTTAAATTTACTGTTAGGTTTAGGTTTAGTGTTATGGTTATGGTTAATGTTATGATTAGGATTAGGGTTAGGTTTTAGTTTAGGGTTACAATTAAGTTAGGGTTAGGGTTAGTGTTAGGGTAAGGATTAGGGTCTGGGTTAAGTTTTGTAGTAGGTTTAGGTTTAGGGTTAGGTTTACAGTTAGTGTTAAGATTTTGGTTATGGTCAGGGTTAGGGTTACAGTTTGTTTTAGGGTTAGATTTAGGGTTAGGGTTAGTGTTAGGTTTAGGGTTAGGCTGAAGCTTAGGGTTAGAAATAGGGTTAGTGTTAGTGTTAGGGTTAAGTTTAGGTTTTGGATTAGCTTTAGTGTTAGTGTTAGAGTAGGGTTAGAGATAGTGTTAGGATTAGGGATAGATTTAGGGTTAGGGTAGGGTTATGGTAAGTGTTATGGTTAGTGTTAGGCTTAGTGTTAGGGTTAGTTTTAGATTTAGGATTAGGGTTATATTTAGGGTTAGTTTTAGGGTTAGGCTTAGGGTTTGGGTTAGGTTTAGGGTTAGTGTTAGAGTTAGGCTTAGGGTCAGGGTTAGTGTTAATATTAGTGTTAGGTTCATGGATATGTTTTGTATTAGGATAAGTGTTAGGTTTAGGGTTTATGTTAGGGTTAGTGATAAGGTTAGTCTTGGGGTTATGGTTAGTATCAGAGTTAGGTTGAGGCTTAGGATTAGGTTTAGGTTAGTTTTAGGGTTACGGGTAGGATAGGGTTAGTGTTAGTGTTGCAGTTAGTGTTAGGGTTAGGGTTAGGGTTACAGTGTTTGTTACGTTTAGGGTTAGGGTGAGAGTTAGGGTTAGAGGTAAGTTTAGGGCATGTGTTAGTGTTAGTTTTAGGGTTAAAGTAAAAGATAGTGTTAGGGTTTGGGATATGTTTAGGGTTACTTTTAGGTTTAGGGTTAGGGCTACAATTAGTGTTACGGAAGGATTAGGGTTTGGTTAATGTTACGGTTAGGGTTAGGGTTAAGTTTAATTTTGGGGTTAGGGTTAGGGTTAGGGTTCGGGTTAGGGTTATGGTTAGTTTTAGAATTAGAGATAGGGTTAGTGTTATGGTAAGTATTAGGTTAGTGTTAGGGTAAATATTATGGTTTGTGGTAGGTAAGGTTTAGCTTTAGGTTTTCTGTAAGGGTTAGGGTTAAAATAGGTTTAGTGTTAGTGTTACGGTTAGGGTTAGTGTTATGTTTAGAGTTATGGTTAGGTTTAGGATTAGTGTTTGGTTTAGTGTTATACTTAGGTGTAGGGTTTGTTAGTGTTAGATTTAGGGTTAGTGTTACAGTTAGGGTTATCTTTAGGAAGAGGGTTAGGTTGAGGCTTATGGTTTGGGTTAGGGTTAGTTTTACAGTTATGGAAAGGATAGGTATAGTGTTAGGTTTAAGGTTAGTGTTAGTGTTAGTTTTAGTGTTAGGGTTAGGATTAGTGACAAGGTTAGTGTTGGGGTTAGGGTTAGTGTTAGATTAGCGTTAGAGTTAGTATTAGGTTTAGTGTTTGTGTTAGGGTTAGGGTTACGGTTAGGTAAGGGTTAGGGTTAGTGTTAGGATATGGTTAGGGTTATGTAAGTTATAGGGTTTTTGTTAGGTTTATGGTTGTGGTTATGGTTAGGGTTAGGTTAACATTATGTTTATGGTTAGGGTTATGGTTAGGTTAGCATTAGGGTTATTGTTAGTGTTAGGGTTAGTGTTAGGTTTATGTTTAGTTTTAGTGTTAGGGTTATGGTTAGTTTTAGTGTTAGAGTTAGTTTTAGGTTTAGTGTTAGGGTTATGGTTAGTTTTAGGGTTAGGGTTAAGGTTAGTTTTAATTTTAGGTTTAGTGTTACGGTTAGTGTTAGGTTTATGGTTATGATTAGGATTCGTGTTAGGGTTAGGTTGAGGGTTAATGTTAGAGTTAGGTTTAGGGATAGGGTTAGGGTTAGTGTTAATTTTAAGTTTAGGTTTAGGGTTAGTGTTAGGTTTACAGTTATAATTAGGATTCGTGTTAGGGTTAGGTTGAGGGTTTTGTTAGGTTTAGGTTTTGGGATAGGGTGAGGTTTCGGTCTAGCGTTACGTTTAGGTTTATGGTTAGGTTTAGAATTAGTTTGGGGATAGTGTTTGACTTAGATTTTGGGTTAGTATAGGGTTAGAGATAGAGTTAGTGTTATGGTTAGGGTTTGGGTTAAGGTGAGGCTTAAGTTTAGTGTTAGGTTAAAGTTAGGTTTAGGGTTACAGTCAGTGTTAGGGTTAGGTTTAGAGTTAGGCATAGAGTTATGGTTAGGATTATGTTTAGGTTTAGGTTTAGGATTAAGGTTAGTGTTGGATTTCAAGTTACTATTAGGATTACGGTTTGTGTTAGGGTTAGTTTTAGGGTTTGTGTTAGGGTTAGGTTTAGGGTTATTGTTAGGGATAGGGCTAAGTTTAGTGTTAGGATTAGGTTTAGGTTTAGGTTTAGGTTTAGGTTATAGTTAGGGCTATTGTTAGGGTTAGGTCCGGGTTGGGTTTAGGTTTAGGGAAAGAGTTAGGGTTAGTGTTAGTGATATGTTAGGGATAGGGTTAGAGTTATTGTTATGGATAGGGTTAGGATTAGGGTTAGGTTTAGGGTTAGGAATAGTGTTATGGTTAGTATTAGGTTTAGTGTTAGTGTTAGGGTAAGTGTTAAGTTAATGTTTAGGGTGAGGGTTAGGATTAGGGTTTGGCTTACATTTAAAATTAGTGTTAGTGTAGGGTTAGGTTTAGGGTTAGTGTTAGGGTTAGGGATAGGATTTGTTTTAGGTTTATGGTTAGTATTATGTTTAAGATTATGGTTACAGTAGCATTAGGGTTATGGTTAGGGTTAGGTTAGTCTTAGGGTTCAAGATAGGGTTAGGGTTGATGTTATGGTTAGGTTTAGAGTTAGGTTTAGGTTTGGGTTAGGGTTAGGGTTAGTATTCTTCTTAGGGTTAAAACTAGGGTTAGCGTCAGCTTTAGATTTAAAGTTAGGTTTAGGGTTAGGGTTAGTGTTAGGGTTAGGATTATATTTAGGTTTAGGATTAGTGTTAGGATTAGGGTTATGTTTAGTGTTACCTTATGGTTAGAATTAATGTGAGGGTTAGAGTTAGGCTTAAGATTAGGGTTGTTGTTAGGGTTAGTTTTATGCTTAGAGTTAGGGCTAGTTTTAGGCTTAGGGTTAGAGTTAAAGTTGGGGTTAGTGTTAGTGTTATGGTTAGGGATGGGGTGTTGTTAGGGTTAGAGTTAGGGTTAGGGTTATGGTTTGTGTTAGGATTAGTTATGTTTAGTGTTAGTGTTATGGTTAGGGTTAGGGTAAAATTTTGGTATAGGTTTGGGTTAAGGTTAGAGTTAGTATTAGTTTTAGGGTTAGTGTTAGTGTTAGGGTTACATTTTAGGTTAGTGTTAGCTTTAGGTTTAGGGTTTGTTTTGGGGTTAAGGTTAGGGTTGTGGTTAGGGTAATGATAAAGTTTAGGATTAGGGTTAGAGTTAGGTGTAGGGTTCGGGTTCGGTTAGGGTTAGTGTTAGGTTTAGGGTTAGTGTTAGGGTTAGGGTAAGGTTTAGGGTTAAGATTATTTCAAGGGTTAGGGATAGAATTTGGGTTAAATTAGGGTTAGGGTTAGATTTATGGTTCATGTTAGCATTAAGGTTAGGGTTCGTGTAAGGTTTAGGTTTAGGCTTAGGGTTAGGGTTAGGGTTAGTGTTAGGGTTAGGTTTAGGTTTAGGGTTATATTTAGTGTTAGGTTTAGGGTGAGGGTTAGTGTTAGTTTTAGGGTTGGAATTAGGGTTAATGTTAGGGTTATGATAAGTGTTAGGGATAAGACTAGTGTTAGGTTTAGGATTAGGGTTTGGTTTACATTAGGGTTAGGGTTCAACTTATGGTTCATTTTAGGATTAAGGTTAGGGTTTGTGTAAGGTTTAGGTTAAGGTTGAGGTTACGGTTAGTGTTTGGTTTAGGTTTGGTGTTAGGGTTATATTTAGTGTTAGTGTTATTATTAGGGTTAGGATTAGGATTTGTGTTAGGTTTAGGATTAGAGTTATTGTTAGTGTTACAGTTAGGATTAAGGTTAGGGTTAAGTTTATTGTTTGGGTTAGGGTTAGTGTTAGGTTTAAGGTTAGGGTTAGGGTGAGGCTTAGGGTTAGTATCAGGGTGATGGTTAGTTTTAGGGTTAGGATTAGGGTTGTGGTTAGTGTTAGGGTTTGGTTAGGTTAAGGTTAGTATTTAGTTTAGGGTAAGTGTTAGTGTTATGGTTAGGGTTAATGTTATGGATAGGGTTAGTGTTAGGTGTTAGGTTTGTGTTTGGGTTAGAATTAGGGTTACGGTTTCTGTTAGGGATAGGTTTAGATTTAATTTTAGGTATTGGTTTAGGATGAGGGTTAGAGTTAGGTTTAGGGTTAGGGTTAATGTTAGTGTTATGTTAGTGTTAGTGTTAGGGTTAGGGTTAGGTTTAGGGTAAGGGTTAGGTTTAGGATTATATTAACTGTTAATATTAGGGTTATAGTGAAAGTTAGGTTAGGGTTAGGGTTAGGGTTAAGGGTAGGGTTAGAGTTAGGGTTAGGGTTAGGATTAGGGTTAGTGTTAGGGTTATTGTTAAGGTTATGGTTATTTTTAGGGTTAGCATTAGTATTTGGGTTTGGGTTATAGTTAGGTTTAGGGTTAGTGTTATTGTTTGAATCAGGGTTAGTATTAGGTTTCACATTAGGTTTAGGGAGTGGGTTAGGGCTAGGGTTCGGTTAGGTAAGGGTTAGTTTAGGGTTAGGTTAGGTTTAGTGTTTGGGTTTGGGTTAGGGTTTGTTTTAGAATTAGGGTTAGGGTTAGGGTTAGGGTTACATTAGAGTTAGGGTGAGGGTTATGGTTAGAATTCAGGTTAGGGTTACTTTTAGGGTTATTGTTATGGTTAGGGTTAATGTCATGTTTAGGTAAGGGTTATTTAGTCTTAACCCTAACTCAAACCCTAACTCTGACCCTAAAATCAACAGTAAACTTAGCCCTAAAACTAAACTTAAACCTAAACCTAACTTTAACAATAAATCTAACTTTACATGTAATCCAATCCATTACCCTAAACCTAATCCTAACCCTAATGAAAACCCTAGCCCTAACCATAAAGCAAACCCTGACCATAACACTAAACCTAACCCTTGTCCTAGACCCAACCCTAGCTCAAAAACCTAAACTTTACCCTATATATAAACCTAACCCTAAACCTAAGTTGGATTAATAGCTCTAACCCAAAACCTAACCTAACTCTAGCACTAATCCTAACCTAACCCTAGCCCTAACAATAGATCTAACCCTATATATTATCCTTATGATAAATCTAATCCTAATGCTAACCCTAGGCATAACCCTAACCCTTTTGCTAACCCTAATGCTCTCCAAACCCTAAACCTACCCTGAAACCTAAACCTAACCTAATCAATTACCATAACCCTAACACTAACCCTAATGCTCATTTGAGCCCTATCCCTAAAACTTAACCTAAAAAAACCCTAACACTGATCCTGATCCTAAAAATACACCTAGCTCTAAACCTGACCCTTACCCAAAGTCTAACCCTTACACTAGGCATAGACACAAACCTAACCCTAAATATACTACCAACTGTAACACTAGACCTGACATTACCCCTAGCCCTAATTCTAGATATACACCTACAACAAACCCTAGCCCTCATCCTAGCCCTTAACCTAGCCTTTATCATAATCCTAACCCTAACCCTAGACCTAACCCTAATTCTAACCCTCACCCTGCCTGTATACCTAGCTATAACACCATAACTTATCCTAAAATTAACTATAACCCTAGCCCTAACACTAGCCAAAGCTGAACACTAACCCTAGCCCTAATCCTAGCCCTAACTTAGCCCTATCCATAAAACTAACCAAAACCCTAGCCCTAAGACAAACTCTAACTCTCACCCTAACCTTAGCCCTACTTCTAACCCTATCTGTTACCGTAAACATAACCCTAGCCCTAACCCTTGCCCAATAGTTAGACCTAGCCGTAATCATACATCTAACGCTAAATCCAAATCTAACCCTAAGCCTAACACTAATACTAGCCCTAACCCTAATGCTAATCTTATAACTAGCCCAAAGCCTAAAACAAAACTGAGCAACAGCCCTAACACTAAACTTTAACTTAAACCAAACCCTAACACTATACCTAGAGAAAACTCTAGCCCTAATTCAAGTCCTAACCCTAACCTTAAAATTTACCCTGACTCTGACTCATATCCTAACACTGACCCTAGCTCTAAAGACCACGCTAAAATTAAACCAAACCCTAACAGTAACCCTAGCCCTAATTTAAGTCATAACCCTAACCTTCAAGCACACCCTGAGCTGACTGATATCCTAAAAGACACCCTAGCTCTAAACACAGCCCTCACCTTAAACCGAACACCAAGAGTAACCCTAGCGCTTATCTAAACTGAACACTAGACCTAACCATAACCCTAACCCTACAGCTAGCCCTGAACATAACCCTATCTCTTACATTACCCATAGCCCTAACCCTAGCCCTAAACGTAACACAAAAGTTACAGCTAGTACTAGGCCTAAATCAAGCCTTAAGCATAAACCTAACCCTAACCCTAACCCTAGCAGTAACCCTAACCTAACCCTCGTCTTAGTCCTAATCCTAGCTCAAAGCCTAAACATTTCTCTAAACATAAACCTAAACCTGTCCCTCATTATAACCCTAACCCTATCCCTAATTCTAAACTTAACCCTAGCCCTACACCTAGCTCTAAACCTACTCATTACTTTAAACCTAAACCTAACCATATTGATAATCCTAGGCTTAATGCTAAACCTAAGACTAACTGGAAACTAACCCTAGACCTAACCTAAAATCTCACACTTGCCATAGACCTAACCCTAGCTCAAACCCTAACCCTTACTATAAACCTAAACATAACCATAGCCCTAACTCTAAGCCTAAACCTCAGTCTAACTTTAAACATAGCCCTAAATCTACATCTAACCATATACATTATGCTAAACCTATCCCTATCCCTAATGATGTCCCTAGCCCTAATCCTAACCCTAACCCTATGAATACTATAATCTTATCTCTAGAAGTAACCCTAAACCTAACCCTCACCATAGCCCTAACCACAGATCAAAACCAACCCCTTATGCTAAACATAAACCTAAGCCTAACCCTAGTTTTAACCCTAACCCTAACCCTAATTCAAGACCTCTTCTTAACCATAAACCTAGCCCTAAACATAACTCTAATCCTATCCATTATAGTAACCATAACCCTTACCTTAATGTGAACCCTAGGCCTAACCTTAAACCTATTGCTAACCCTAAACCTATCAATTACCCTAAACCTAATGCTAACTCTAAACAAAACCTATCATTACCCTAACCCACACCCTAGTGCTAATTCAAGCCCTAACCCTAAAACCTAACCTCAAATAAACTCTAACACTGACCCTGATCCTAATAAATCTCATAGCTCTAAGGATGACTTTTATACTAAACCTAACTCTTACACTAGACCTAGCCATAAACACTAATCCTAAATCTATCCCCAACCATAAGCTTAGACCTGACATTAGCCATAGCCTTAATCCTAGCCCTAAACCTAACACAAACCCCAGCCCTAAACCTAGCCTTAATCCTAACCCTAAAACTAACTTTAGGCCTAACTCAGGAACTAACCCTAGCCCTAATCTTAGCATTAAATTAGTCCTATTCATAACCCTAGCTCAAACCCTAGCCCTACGACTAACTCTCACCCTAGCCCCATCCCTAGTTCTAACCCTATCACTTACAGGAACCCTAATTCTAGCCCTAAATCCAGCTCTAACCGTAGCCCTATCATTAGCTCTAGCCCTAACCTAGATCTAATTTTAACTCTAAAGCAAACCCTAACCCTAACCTTCACCATAACTCTAAATCTAACTTTAACCTTAGCCCTAAAACAAAACTGAGCCATAGCTCTAACTCTAACCCTTAACCTAAACAAACCCTTAACTCTAAACATAACCTTAGCTCTAATTCTAGTTTTAAGCTGAAAGCTAGAACTAACACTGACCCTGACTTGACCATAATACTAACCCTAGTCTAAACATCACCCTAACCCTAACCCTAAACCTAACACTAGACCTACCACTAACCCTAACCCTAAATTTAACCCTAATTGTAACCCTGATACTAACATTCGCCTTACCCCTAACCCTAGCACTAACTTAACCCAAAACCTAGCCCAAATCCAAGAACTAACCCGAGCTTTAACCCTAAACCTAATCCTAATGCTAACCCTCGTCAAAACCATTACC
This sequence comes from Marmota flaviventris, assembly GCF_047511675.1. Lineage (NCBI taxonomy): Eukaryota > Metazoa > Chordata > Mammalia > Rodentia > Sciuridae > Marmota > Marmota flaviventris. The sequence continues at coordinate 195,992 of NW_027288431.1, read as the reverse complement.
ATAGCCCTAAACATATCCCTAAACCTATCCATTGCAATAACCATAACTCTAGGCCTAAACCTAACCCTATCCCTAATCCTAAACATATGCATTATTCTAAACCAAACCTAAACCCTAAACCTCATATTATAATTACACTAACACTAACCATGATGCTAATTCGAGTCCTAACTTTAAACCTTATCCTATCCCAAACTTCTAACCCAGACCTTGACCCTAGATCTAAACCTGACCCTAAACCTAAACCTAACCCTTTCATTATAGGTAGACGTGAACCTAACCCTAAAAGTATCTTTAACCGTAACCCTAGATCTGATATTAGCCCTAGGCTTAATCCTAGCCCTAACACTAAAATAAAGCATAGCCCTCATCCTAGCCACAAACCTAGCCTTAATCATTACCCTAACCCTAACCTAACCATTGCCCTAACCCTAATTCTAACATTCACCTTATCTCTAAGCCTAGCTATAATGCCATTCCTTATCCTAAACTTAAACCTAACCCTAACCCTAACTCTAGGCCTCAGGTAAACACTAAACCTAGCCCTAATCCTAGCCCTAATTTAACCCTATCCCTAACCCTAACCCTAACCCTAGCCCTAAGACTAACTCTAACTCTCACAGTAGCCCTGTCCCTTCTACTAACACTATCCATTACCATAATCCTAAACCTAGCCCTAAACCTAGCCATAACCATTGCCAAATCCTTACTCCTAGTCCTAACCCTAGATCTAACCTTAACTCTAATTCTAACCCTAACCCTAAACCTAAGCCTAACATTAACACTGGCCCTAGCCCGAATGCTAATCATAAAACTAGCAATAACACTAACCCTTCCAGTAAAACAAAACTGAGCAAGAGCCCTAACCCAAAACCTTAACTTAAACCAAACCTTAAAACTACACCTAGACCTTAACCTAGCCCTAATTGGAGTCCTAATCTTAACCCTAATACTATCCCTAACTCTGACTCATATCCTAACAATCACTTAGCTCTAAACACCACCCTAACCTTAAACCGAACCCTTACAGTAATCCTAGCCTTAATTCGAGTCCTAACCCTAATCCTAAAACTAAACCTGACCCTGACTATTAACCGAACACTAACACTAGCTCTATATTTCACCCTACCATTAAACATAATCCTAACACTAGAGATTTAACCCTTAACCATAACCCTAAAACTAACCCTATATACCATAGCCCTCATTCTAGCTCTAACCATAACCCAAACCCTAACCCTAACTCTGACCCTTATTCTGACCCTAACACTAATCATAGGTCTAAACCTGAACCTAACCCTAAACCGAACCCTAACATTAGCCCTCTTGGTAACCTTATACCTAAACCTAACCCTAACACTAGAACTAGACCTAAACCAAATCCTAAACTATCCATAACTCTAGCCCTAGACCTAAAGAAAAACTTAGCTCTAGCCCTAATAATAACCCTTAGCCTAAAGCCAAAAACTAACACTTCCACTAGTTTTAAACCTAGTCCTAATTCTGGCTTTACCATTAACCATACCCTAAACTGAAAACTGACCCTGATATTAACACTAACCCTATCTCTAAACATCACCCTAACCCTAAACCTAACCATAAAACTATACTTAGCTCTATATTTAACTCTAAACTTAGCCCTAATAATAAAAAAGTTCTTACATTTGCCATAGCATTAACCTATTGCAATATCTAGCCCTAACATAAGCCCTACCCTAGATTTAACACTAAAGCTAACCATAACCCTAAACTTAGCCCTAAACCTAAACCCAGGCCTAAACCTAGACCTAATCCTAAGCATAACACTAGCCCTACTACATTACCCTAATGATAACCCTAACCCTTATGCTAACCATAGACTGAACCCTAATCCTATACTTAACCCTAACCCTGTCCATTGCCCTACACCTAACCTCAACTCTAAACCTAAAACTATCATTAACCTATTCATAACCATAATGATAACTTGAGCCTCAACCCTAAAACTTAATTTAATAAAAACCCTATTCTGACCCTTACCCCAATAATACACATAGCTCTAAACCTGACCCTAACAAGAAACCTGACCATTAAAATAGACCTAGCTATAAACCTAACCCTAAAACTCCCCCTAACTGTAACCCTAGACCTGACATTAGCCCTCACTCTAATCCTGGCCCTAATCCTACTAAAAACCTTAGCCCACATTCTAGCTATAAACCTCGTCTTAATCATAAATGTAACCATAACCAAACCCTAACTCTAATCCTCACCCTAGTGCTAAAAGTAGCTATAATCCCATCCCTTAACCTAAACCTAACCCTAACCCTAACCCTAACATTAACACTAACCCTAGCCCTCAACCAAGGACTAACCCTAACACTAACCGTATTCTTAATCCCAGACCTAATTTAGCCCTAACCCTAACCCAACCCTAACCCTAGTCCTACAACTAACTCAAACTCTTGCCCTAGCCTTATACCTATTTCTAACCCTATCCCTTACCATCAGACAATATCTAGCCTTAAACTTAGCCCTAATCCTAGCCCTACCCTTACCCCTAGCTCAAAGCCTAGATCTAAACCTAAATCTAAATATAAGCCTAAACCTAAGAATAAACCTCACACTAACACTAGTGCTAATTCTAAAACTAGCCCTAACTCTACCCTTAGCCCTAAAACAAAACCAAATCATAACCATAACCCTAAAACTAGCCCTAATCCTATCTCTAATTCTAGTCCTGACCCTGACCTGAAAACTAATCTGGACTCTGACTCTGACCCTAACATTAAACCTAGCTCTAAACATCATCATAACCACAAATTTAAACCTAACACTTGACATAGCCCTATCCCTGACCCTACCAATAGCTCTAATCATAACGCTGCTTTGTACATTAGCCGTACCCTTAACCCTAGCCCTAACCTAACACAAAACCTAGGCTCAATCCAAGTCCTAAACCTAGGTTTTTTAATATGTATTTTTTTAGTTTTCGGTGGACACAACATCTTTATTTTATTGGTATGTGGTGCTGAGAATCAAACCCAGCGCCCTGCACATGGCAGGTGAGCACGCTACTTCTTGAGCCACATCCTCAGGCACTAAACCTAGCTTTAACCCTAAACGTAAATGTAACCCTAACGCACGAAAAGCCCTAATCCAATACATAACCGTACCCTAATCTTAGGTCTAACCCCATTCATTACCCTAATGATAACTCATTATGCTAAACCTAGGCCTAACCCTAATCCTATCTATTACACTGAACCACACCTACACACTAAACTACCAAAAACCAAAGCCCTAAACCTATTCATAATCCTACCCCTAAACTTATTTCTAACCCTATCCATTACCCTAATGATAACACTGATGCTAACCCTAGGCCTAACCATAACCCTATCCATTACACTAAACCACACCTAAACCTTAAACCTAATACTTTCATTACCTTAACCCGAATCCCTAATGTTAATTCAAGCCCTAAACATAAACCCTAACCTAACACAAACCCTCACCTTGATCCTGACCCTAAATATAACCCTAGTTCTAAATCTGACCCTTAGTATACACCTAACACAAAATCCATCCCTAACTGTAACACTAGACCTGACATTAGCCCTAGCCCTAATACTAGCCCTAATCCTAACACAAACATTAGCCATCATCCTGGCCCTAAACCTAACTTTAATCATAACAATAAACCTAATCCAGACCTAACCCTAATACTAACCCTTGCCCTAGTCCTCAAACTAGCTATAACCCAATACCTTACCCTAAATGTAATCCTAACTACAACCCTAACCCAAGGCCTAAACCTAACACTAACAGTAGCCCTAATTTAGCCCTATCCCTAACCCTAACCCTAACCCTAACCCTAGCTCTAAGACTAACTCTAACTCTCATACTAGCCCTATCACTAGTTCTAACCCTATCCCTTACCATAATCCTACACCTAACCCAAACATTAGTCTTAACCCTTGCCCTATCCTTAGCCCTAGCCCTAACCATAGATCAAAACCTAACTCTAAATCTAACCTTAACCCGAAGCCTAAACCTAACCATTATAAATACATTTATATTTAGACTCTGTGTCTACAGGTGTTGGCTTCAATTATTATTTAAAATATAGTCATTAGTTTCATAAAATGCATACAATTTCTGGTAGTGTATAGAGAACTGAGGGTCAGGGGTAGGATTCTATGTTAAGGGGGAGAGGAATGAGGGTATGTGATTAATCTAACTTAGCAACTTTGGAGGAGAACTCTAATGACTGGACGGGGGATTCTTGGAAGAAGGTATAAATTCAAACTGCTTGTCTATATTCATAAAATTACCCAATGTATGAATAGTAAAAGTTAGGAGGCTGAAAGTGGGATAGAGGTAGGAAGAAAAAATAAGAAAAATAACAAGGAAGTAAAGAAAGAGAGGGAGAAAAAAAATAAGAGCAAATAAACAAGTGGTGAGATGGGGCCTATGCAATTCCTCTAAATTATTCAATTCTAGCAATTCAGTTCTTAATGTCCGATTTCATGGAGAGTACTTGGTTTCATATATGTTGAGGTTGTGAGGACCAGAGGGGGAAGGGTAGAGGAGAATGGATGAGAAGAGCAAGAAAAGAAAAGTAAGTAAGAAAAAAAAAAGGCTCTCAGAACTCTGTTTTCTTTTCTTACATTAGATGGAGTTTTCTATTCCTAGCTTGAATATCTTTGCTCAGGGTGGAGGAGGTAGCCAGGGTGAGAGGGCTTGAGCTTCTACCTGGAGCCTCCCTACTTTTGGTCTCTGAATTGGAAACCAGGTGTGTGTACAGTTGCTGTTCCTCATTGATAGCTACACCACCCAAAAGCTTGTGTGAAAAATCTTGATTTATCACAGCTGGAGGTAGGGGAGTTGGAAACCGGGTACCTGATAAGCTGCAGAACCCAGCTGGTAGCCACGCCCAGTGATAGATGGCGAGTAAGGTTTTGCAAGATGGATTCCATCTATTACCCATGTATGGTGTTTGGAGAGGTGGGTGGTTCTGGAGTGACCTTGTGCTGTGTCCACAGCTCGTTCTGGTGATTCTCAAGCAAAGTCTCCGTGTTCTGTGCTGCCTTCCGTGTGTGCAGAGAGCGCCTGTGTGGCTGAGAGTGCTGTCAGCGCCCAGAGAAACTGCACAGCCCAGCCTTCCATCTGCGCCGAGAGCACCCATGTGGCCCTAGATTTCTTCAAATTTCTATGGTACTGGGAAGGATTCATCTTTTACTTAGCCTTATTATGCTCCACAGGTTTGAGCCTTGTCGGTTCAATGGTTCACTGTCAGGAACAGTTTGTATTTTGGGTTTCCCTTCATTATGGCTTATTGATGTGAATGAAAATTGAGCTGGAAATCAAATAGGGTTCGCCAGAGGTGTTTGAAACTTCACACAATTAGTTCTCAGTGGGCACTCTCTAGTTTCTTTCTTTTGAAGGTAGACCAAAGATGAAGCATGCAAAAGAGAGCCCTTAAGGAGAAAACAGAGAAACATGTATGTACAGAAATAAGTCTCCCAAGAATTTGATCAGTTTTCATTGATATTACACACTATTCATCTTTTAGCTTGCTCCCCTAGGCTCCCCACGGTTGGTACTTCTAGGATCAATGGTTCTCTAAACAGGTAAGTGTTAGTGTTAGGTTGAGGGTTAGGGCTAGCTTTAGAGATAGTGTTAGGGTTAGTGTTTGTTTTCTTTAAATTTCTATGATACTGGGAAGATTTATCTTTTACCTAGCCTCACTATGGGCCCCAGTTTGGGGCCTTCTTGGTTCAATGGTTCGCTGTTGGAAATAGTTTGTTGTTAATATCTCACTTCATTTTGACCTATATAAGAAAATGAGAATGGAGCTGGTAATCAGAGGGTTGGTGCTAGCTGGTTGAAACTTCACATACTCAATCAGTTGTCTGTGGCCACTCTCTGGTTTCTTCCTTATAACAGTAGCGATAAGCTGAAGCATGCAAAACAAGTTTATCCAAGAGCACTTTAGGAGAAAACAGGGCAATATGCATGTACTGAAATACCTCCCCCAAATATTTGGTCAGATTTCTTTGATACTGTGCAGGATTAATATGTAAGCTTGTCACACTAGTCTCCCCAAGTTTAAAATATTATGATCAAAAGTTCTTTTAACAGGTTAGGCTTAGTGTTATGGTTAGAGTTAGGGTTAGAACTAGTGTTAGGGTTAGTGTTAGTTTTTTTCAACTTTATGTATACTGGGCAGGATTTATCTTTTTTCTACTCTTAGTATGCTCCCCATATTTGAGCCTCCTAGTAAAAGTGTTTGCTCTCAGGAGTAGCTTTAGTTTTCATCTATCACCTCATTTTGCCCTATAAGGGTTAATGGAAATGGAGCTGGACTCAAACAGGGTTTGTACTACCTGCTTGAAACTTCACACACTCAACCAGTTCTCAGGGCACATGCTCTCCTTTTATTTTTTTTTTTTTCTTGTGGGTCCTAGTCTTAGTATGATCCCCAAGTTTGAGTTTTCAAGGTTTGCCAGTTCACTGTCAGGAACAGTTTGAATTTTTAGATTTCACGTTATTATGGTCTATAGATGTGAATGAAAATGGAGCTGGAAATCAAACAAAGCTAGTACTAGCTGCTTGAAACTTCACACACTCAATCAGCTCTCTGTGGGCACTCTCTGGTTGTTCCTTGTGCAAGTACCTTAAACTGAAGCATGAAAAAATTATTTATCCAATTGCACATTACGAGAAAACAGGGAAATATGCACGTAATGAAATACCTTCCCCAGTTATTTGGTCAGATTTCTTTGATACTGCACAGGATTCATCTGTTAGCTTGCCCCACTGGGCTCCTTTATTTGGGGACTACTCTGATCAATGGTTTTCTAAACAGGTTATGTTAGATTGTGTATTAGTTTAGGGCTAGATTTACAGCTAATATTTCGTTAGATTTAGTTTTGTTCAAATTTCTTTGATACTGAGCAGGATTCAACTTTTACCTAGCCTTACTATATTCTTTAGGTTTGGACCTCTTACGTCAAGGGTTTGCTCTTCTGAACAGTTTGTATTTTAAGTTTTCATTTCATTTTGACCTATGCGTGTAAATGGAAATGGAGCTGTAAATCCAACAGGGTTGGTGCTAGCTACTTCAATGCTCACACACTCTATCAGTTTTCTATGGGCATTATCTGATTTATTCCTTGTAAAAGTATCCCTAAGCTGAACCATGCAAATCAACTTTATGTGAGAGCACTTTAGGAGAAATCAGGGAAATATGCATGTACTGAACTACCTTCCCAATTATTTGGTCAGACTTCTTTGATATTGTGAAAGATTCATCTGTTCACTTACCCAACTTGGCCACCCAAGTGTGGGACTTCTAGCATCAAAGGGACTTTAACAGGTTAAAGTTAGTGTTAGGGTTAGTGTTAGGACTAGGATTAGACCTAGTGTTAAGATAAGAGTAACTTTGCTTTTAAAATTTCTGATACTGTGCAGGATTCATCTCTTTATATTTTGACTATACTCCAAATGTTTGGGCCTCCTACATAAAGGGTTTTCTTTCAGGAACAGTTTCAATTTTCAGGTTTCTCTTCTTTTCTACATGTAGGGGTAAATGTAATAAAGCTGAAAATCAAACAGTGTTTGGGCTATCTGCTTGAATCTTCACACAATCCATCAATTTTCAGTGAGCATAATCTGGTGTTTTCCATGGAAGTAGCCCTAAGATGAAGTAAAAAGTAACAGCTTTAATTCTGGGTGCATTAGGAGAAAGCAGAATACACATGTAATGAAAGAGCTTCAAATTTTTTTGGTTGGACTAATTTGATACTGTACAGGATTCATCCTTGACCTAGCCTTAGTAGGCTCCCCACGTTTGGGCCTTCAAGGATTAATGGTTCAGTGTCAGGGACAGTTTGAATTTTTAGGTTTCACTTTATTAGTGCCTATAGGTGTGAATGCAATGGAGCTGGAAATAAAACAGTGTTGGTGCTATCTGCATGAAATATCACACACTCAATTAGCCCTTGTGGGCACTCTTTGGTTTTTCTTTGTGAAAGTACCTTAAGCTGAAGCATGAAATACAATTTATCCAAGAGCACTTTAAGGAAAAATAAAACAGGAAAATATGAATGTACTAAAATACCTCCCCCAATTTTCCTCAAATTTCTTTGATACTGCACAAGATTTATCTGTTAAGTTGTGCCATTAGGCTCCCCAAGTTTGGGACTTCTATGATCATAGGTACTCTAAACAGGGTAGAATTAGTTTAGGGTTGGGTTAGATACAGTGTTAGAGTGAGTTTTGTTCAAATTCATTTGATACTTGGCATAATTTGTCTTTTACCTTGATTTACTATTTTCCCCAGTTTGGGGCCTTATACCTTCAATGGTTGCTGTCAGGAACAGTTTGTATTTTAAGGTTTCCTTCATTTTTACCGATATGGGTAAATGAAAATGGAACTTGAAATCAAACAGGGTTGGTGCTCTCTGCTTAAAACTGCATACATTCAATCAGTTCTGTGTGGGCACTCTGGTTTCTTCTTTGTGAACGTTTCCCAAAGCTGAAGCATGCAAAAACATCTTTATTCAAAAGTACTGTTGGAGATAACAGGGAAAAATACATGTAATGAACTACCTCCCCAAATTATTTGTTCAGATTTCTTTGACACTCTTTAAACCTAACAGAAAAACTAGTCCTAATCTGAGTCATAACCCTAGATGTAAACATAAACCTAAACCTAGCACTAGCTCTAACCCTACCCCTAATCCTATCCCTAACCATAGCTCTAACTCTATCACTTACCCTAAGCTAATCCCTATATATAATGCTAGCCTTAGTCCTAATCCTAATCCATAGCCTAATCCAAACCCTAACACTATTACTAATCCTAACCCTAGCCCTTATTCTAGCTCTAACCCTAACTCGAATCTTTACCCTAATACAAACCCTCAGTCTAAATCTGATCCTAACCTTAAACCAGACCCTAAAACTAGCTCTACCTGTAACCTTATACCTAAACCCAAGCCTAACACTAGCCCTAGACCTAAGACTAATCCTCAATAGAGCCATAATTCTAGACCTACACCTAAAAAATCCCTGAGCCCTAGCCCTAATGTAATTCTTAACATAAAGTGAACACTAACCCCATCCCTAGACCTAAACCTAGTCCTAATTCTGGCTTTCAGCCTAAACCTAACTCTAACCTGAACACTGACCTTAACACTAACACTAAACCTAGCTCTAAGCCTGAACCTAACCCAAAACCTAAAACTAACACTAGACATAGCCATAACCCTAACCCTAAAACTAGCTCTAAACAGAACCCTAGATCTTACATTACATATAGCCTTTACCCTGGGCCTAAACCTAACAAAAACCCTAGCACTATTTTGAGGCCTAATCCTATGCTAAAAACAACCATAATCCTAAATGTAGCCCTAACCCTAACCCTCGCCTTAGACCTAACCCTAGCTCAAAGCCTAACCCTTATCCTAAACAAAACCCTAGGCCTATTCATAAACATAAACCTAACCCTAGCCCTAATTCTAAACTTAACCCTTGTACTAACCCTAGCTCTAAACCTAACATTACCCTAACCCTAACCCTAACCCTCACCTTAATAATAATCCTAGCCCTAAACCTAACCCTATCCATAACCCTAATCTTAAACCTAACCCTCGACTTAACCCTAAACCTAACCCTTGCCATAAACTTAGCCCTAAACCATAACATAAATAAAAAACTAAACCTATCCCTGAACCTAAATTTAACCATAACCTAAACTTAACCTTAAAACTAATCTTACATCTAATCCCATACATTACTCTAAAACTAGCCCTAACCCTAATGAAAACCCTAGCCCTAACCCTAATCATAACCATAACCCTAACCTAGAACTACCACTAAACCTAAAACTCCCCCTAGCCCTAACCGTAGCTTAAACCCTAAACATTACACTGACCTTGACCCTACCCGTAGCTCTATTCATAACCCTAACACTAGCCCTAACCCTAATATTAAACTTAGCCCTAATCCTAGCCTTAATATAGCCCTATTCCTAACCCTAACTATTACCCTAGAATTAAGATTAACTATGATTCTCACACAAGACCTATGCTTATTCTAATCCTACAACTTACTATAACCCTAACCCAAGCCCTAACCCTAGTCATAATCCTTAGCCCTAGCACTAACCTATCTTTAAAACTAACCGTAACCTAAGGCCTCAGGCTAAACTTGAAAAGAGCTCTAACCCTAATGCTACTCCTAAAATTAGCCCTAACCCTAGCCATAGCCCTAAAAGAAAACTGAGCCATACCCCTAACACTAACCCTTACCCTAGGCCAAACCCTAACCCTACACCAGCCCTAACCCTAGCCCTAATTTGAAACCTAACCCTAACCCTAAACCTAACCATGACCCTGACTCATATCCAAACACTAAACCTAGTTCTAAACATCACCCTAAACTTAAACCTAACCCTAACACTAAGGCTAGCCCTAAAACTAACCATAATCCTAACCCTATTTCTTACAATAGCCATATCCATAACACTAGCCCTAAACCTAATACAAAATTATCCCTAATCCAAGTTCTAACTCGAGCTTTAACCATAAACCTAAATCTAAACCTAGTCCTAACCTTAGCTCTAACCCTATCGCTTACCCTAAGCCAAACACTCACCCTGATGCTAACCGTATTCTTAGCAGTGATCCTTAGCCTAATCAAAACCTAACTCTACAACTAGTCCCAACCCTAGCCTTCATTCTTGATCTAACCATAACCCGAACCCTAACCCAATCCCTGACCATTATTCTGACCTAACACTAATCTTAGCTCTAAATCTAAAACTATCCCTAAACCGAACCCTAACACTAGCCCTACTGGTAACCTTATATCTACACCTAACACTAACACTAGCACTAGACCTAAACCTAATCCTAAATCTAGCCATAACTATAGCTCTAGACCTAAAGACAAAATAGACCTAGCTTTAACAATAACCCTTAATCTAACCCAAACCCTAACCCTACCTCTAGACCTAACCCTAGTCCTAATTCTGCCTATAACCCTAACCATTACCATACCTGAACACTGTCCTTGACACTAACATTAACCCTAGCTCTAAATTTCACCCTAACACTAAAACTAACCCTGAAACTACATCTAGCCCTAACATTAACTATAAAACTAGTCTTAATCATTACACTAGTTCTTACATTAGCCGTAGCTCTAACCTATCACAAAACCTAGCCCTAATCCAAGCCCTACCTTAGGATTAAACCCTAAAGCTAACCTTAACAATAACCCTAGCCCTAACTATAACCCTAAGCCTAACCCTAGACCTAATCCTAACCATAAACGTAGCTGTAACCCTAGCTTTAACCCTATTTATTACCCTATGATAACTATAATCCTTATGCTAACCTTAGGCGGAAACCTAATCCTAGCACTAGCCTTAATCCTATTAACCTAAACCTAACCTGAACCCTAAATCTAACTGTGTCCTTACCCAATCCCTAAATGTAAGACTAATTAGACCCCTAAAACTAAACCTTAATCTAAACCCAACCCTAAACTTGACCCTGACTCTAATAATACAGATACTTCTAAACCTAACCATAACAAGAAACCTAAACTTTCAATAGACCTAGCCATAAACCTAACCCTAAATCTATTCATAACCATACCCTAGACCTGAAATTAGCCCTAACTCTAATCTAGCCCTAACCCTAATACAAAACTTAGGGCACATCCTAGCAAGGAACATCACCTAGGTCTAGTGTAAGAGTCAGGTTTAGGTTAAAGGTCAGCTTTAGGGCTAGGGTTATTATTAGGGTCAGGATCAGGGTCAGAGTTAGCATTTGGTTTAGCTAAAAGTTTAGGATTAAGGCTCGAATTAGCATTAGGTTTAGGTTTTGGATTAGGGTAATGGATAAAGTTTAGTTTAGGTTTTAGTTAAGGTTTTGGGTAATGGATGAGTTAGGTTTAGCAATTGGGTTAGGGTTACCATTAGGGTTATAGTTATGTTTAGTGTAATGGAGAGGTGTAGAGCTATGTATTGTTATGGTTTGGATTAACTCTAGGATTAGGGCTAGGTTTAGGGATAGGGTTAGGGTGTGATTTAGGGTAAGTTTTAGGGTTAGGGAAAGTGTTATGTTTAGGGGTAGGGTTATAGTTAAGTCAGGGTAAGGATTAGTGTTTGAGCTAGTGTTAGGGCTAGGGCGAGGGTTATGTTTAGTTTTGGGGTAGGGTAAAATTAAGGCTACATTTAGGGCTAGGATAAGGGCTAGGGTTTGTGTTAGGGTTAGGGCTAGGATTATGGCTAGGGTTAATATCACGTCTAGGGTTAAGGTTAGGAATAGTTTAAGGGTTAGTTTTATGGCTAGGACTATCGTAAGGTTTAGACAGGGTAAGAGTCAGGTTTATACCTAGGGGAATTATAAGGGTCACGGTTAGTATTAGGGTTTGGTTTACTTTTGAGGTTAGAGTTAGGGCTCAAATTAGAATTTGGGTTAGGGTTAGTGTAATAATTGGATTAGGTTTAGGTTAGGCTAATTGATAGGTTTATGGATAGTGATAGGGTTAGGGTTAATCCTAGGGTTAGATTTATGGTAAGGGTTATGTTTAGGGTAATGAGTACAGTTAGAGTTAAGTTTAGGGCTAGGGATATGGTTAAAATTAGGTCTTGTGTTAGGGTTAAGGTGAGGGTTAGACCTAGGATTAGGTTTAGGGTTTTAGCATAAGGGTTAGGTTCTGAGCTATGGTTAGGGCTAGGCTGAGAGTTAGGTTTAGACTTAGGTCTAGGGATAGGATTATGTTAAATTTTGGGTTACGGTTGGTGTTAGGGTTAAACTTAGGTTTAGTGTTGGGGTCAGAATAAGGATCAGGGTTAGGGTTAGGGTTTGGGATAGTGTTAGAGCTAAAACAAAGGCTAGAGTTAGGACTATTAATAGGGTTAGGGTTTTTGTTAGTCTAAAGACTAGAGATAGGTCTAGGGTTACTCTTCGGTTTAGGATTTCACTTAGGGTAAAGGACTGATTTAGATCTAGAGTTAGGGTTATGGTGAGGGTTAGAGTTAGAGTTAAAGCTAGGTTTAGGGCTCAGTTTTTGGCTACTTTTGTGTTAGGGTTAAGGCTAGGATTAGGGCAATGGCTAATATAAGAACTAGGGTTACCTTTAGGGTTAGTTTTAGGGTTAGGGTTAGGAGTAGTTTGAGTGCTAGTGTTAGGTTTAAGGTTAAGTTGATATTTATAGCTACGGTTCTTGTTAGGGTAGGAGTCAGGGTCAGGGTTAGTTTTAGGGTTAGTGTTAAGACTTGAATTAGGGCTATTTTTAATGTTAGTGTTCGGTTTGAGTTTAGGACAGGGTTTAGATCTAGGGTGAGTGTTAGGATATGAGTTAGTGTCAGGGTTAGTTTTTAGGTGAGGCTTGGGACTCGAATTAGGGCTAGGTTTAGGTCTAGGTGAAGTGTTAGTGTTTGGTTTAAGTTAAGGTTTAGGGTTAGGGCTATTGCTCGGTTTTGGTTTACTGCTAGGATTGGGTTAGTGCTAGTTTTACTATTATCATTAGTGTTAGGGCTAGTGTTAATTTTAGGCTTAGACTTAGGTTTAAGGTTAGATTTAGATATGATTGGGGCTTGGACCAACTTTCTGGCAACTGTTAGGGCTAGTGTTAGGTTTATGGTAGCAGATAGGGATAGAACAAGCACTAGGGCTAGGGCAAGAGTTAGAGTTAGTCTTAGGGCTAGAGTTAGGATAGGGTTAGAGATAGAGCTAAATTGGGGCTAGGATTAGGGTAGGTTTTGTGTTTAGCTTAAGCCAATGGTTAGGGTTACGTTTAAATTTAGGGTAATGGATGACATTATAGGTAGGTTTAGAGGTAGGTTGAGGGTTAGAATTAGGGTTAGGTGTAGGGCTAGATGCCTAGCACTCGAATTAGAGCTCAGGTTATGGCTAGTTATGGGTTAGGGTTTGGTTTAGGTTAAGATTTAGGGTTAGAACAATGGCTAGGTTTTATTTTAGGGCTAGAGCTTGGATTAGGGCTAGTATTAGGATTAGGAATATTGTTAGAGCTAGTTGTAAAATGAGGTTTAGGCTTAAGTTTAGGGTTAGATTTAGTGTTATGATTAGATCTAGGGTTAGGGCTATGGCTAGCGTTAGTGCTCAGGTTAGGTCTATTGTGAGGGTTATGGTAACGAATAGGGTTATAAATAGAAGTAGGGCTAGGGTGTGATTTAGAGTTAGTCTTAGGGCTAGGGTTAGGGATAGTGTTAAGGATAGGGTTCAAATAGGGCTAGGATTAGTGCTATGATTAGTGTTAGGGTTAGGCCTATGGTTAGGGCTAGGGTTAGGTTTAGTTTTAGGGGAAGGGTTGGGGTTATATAGCTAGGTTCAGTGCTAGGGTGAGGGTTATATTTAGGGATAGGGATAGGGTTCGGGTTCAGGTTAGGATTAAGTAAGTTTAGGGCTAGGATGAGGGCTAGGGTTTGCGTTAGGTTTAGGGCTAGGATTAGGGTTAGAAATAATGTCAGGTCTAGGGTTATGGTTAGGGATAGTGATAGGGATAGGTCTATGGCTAGGTCTAGTGTAAGGGTTAGGTTTAGTGTAGGGCTCAGGTATAGAGCTAGGTTATTATTAGGGTCAGAGTATGAGTTAGGGTTTGGTTTGGTTTAAGGTGTAAGGTTAAGGCTCAAAATAGCATTAGGATTAGGGTTGTGTTTTGCGTAATGGATAGAGTTAGGTTTACAGTTCAGGTTAGGTTTAGAGTAAAATATAGGGTTAGTGTTAGGGATAGGGTTAGGGTTAGGCCGAGGGTTAGCATTTGGTATAAGCTAACGAAATGAATAGGTTTAGTGCTAGTGTTAGGGCTTAGGTAAATATTAGAATTTGGGCTAGGATTTGGGTTACTCCTAGGGTTAGTGATAGTGTTCAGTTTAGTGTAAGTGTTAGGGGTTGAGCTGGTTTTAGGGCTAGGGCAAGGGTTAGGTTTAGAATCAGGGTTACAATTAGGGCTACAGTTAGGGTTAGGGTTAGGGTTAGGGCTAGGGTTAGCATTAGGGTTAGGGTTCTGTTTAAGATAATGGATAAAATTAGAGCTTTTATTTGGGCTATGGTTACACTTAGGATTAGGGATAGAGTTAGGGTTAGATTTAGTGCTAGGGTTATGTTTAGAGTAACGGTTAGAGTTTGAGTTAGGGTTAGGGCTATGGCAAGCATTAGGTTTATTGTTCGTGCTAGGGTTAGGGTTAAGGTTATGCTTAGTTCTAGGATTAGGGCTTGTATTAGGGCTAGGTTTTGTGTGAGGTTTATGGCTAGTGTTAGGGCTATGGGTAATGTAAGAGCTAGGGTTATGTTTATGGCTAATTTTTTTTTGGTTAGGGTTATAGATATGTCTAGTGTTAGGTTTAAGTTTTGAGAAAGGATAAGGATTAGAGACAGGATTTGTGTTATGGTAAGCATCAGCGTTCGGGTTCGCATTGGGTTTATTGTTAGGGCTAGAATTAGTACTAGGGTTAGGTGTAGTGCTAGAGTTAATCTTCATATTAAGTTAATGGTTATTTTAGGGCTAGGGCTAGGTTTTTGTTTAGGACTAGGGCTAGAGTTATGGCTATATTTAGGATTAAGTTTAGGTCTAGTACTAGTGTTATGGTTAGGGTTACGTATAGGTTTACTGGTAGGTCTAGTGTTAGGTTTCGGTTTAGTGTTTAGGTCAGGCTTTGTACTAGGGTTAGCGATAGGGTCAGAATAAGGTAATTGTTAGGCTTAGGCTTCGGGTTAGGTTAGAGATATAATGAGGGCTAGAATTAGGACTAGTAATATAGTGTTTGGTGTAAGCCAAGGATTAGGTTAAAAGTAGGGTAGCATTGGGATGTGAGTTTGGCTTAGGGTAAGGAATAGGTTTAGAGCTAGGGTTTGGATTAATGTTAGGGTTAGGGTTAGGGTTAGGTTTAGGGTTAAAGCTAGGGTTGAGGCTCAGATTAGCGCTAGGTTTTGTTTTAGGATTAGGACTATGGCTAGGATTACGACTAAAGTTAGGGCTAGTGTTAGAATTAGGGAATAGATAAGGATGGTACTAGAAATAGGTCTAGGGCTAGTGTTAGTGTTAGTCTTAGGGCTAGGGATAGAGTTAGCGTTACAGTTAGCAATAAATTAGGGCTAGGATTTGAGATATGGTTAGTGTTAGGATTAGGCCTAGGGATAGGGCTAGGGTTATTGTTAGTGGTAGTGTTAGGGTTAGGGTTAGGGATAGGGGAAAGGATGTGGTTATATCTAGGTTCAGAACTAGGGCGAGTGTTGAAATTAGGGTTTGGGATAGGGTTAGTGTTCGTGTTAGGATTAAGGCTAGGTTTATGATTAGGATGAGGGCATGGGTTTGTGTTAGGTTTAAGGCAAGAGTAAGGTAGAGTGCTAATGTCAGGTCTAGGGTTACATTTAGGGATACTGTTAGGGTTAGTTTTATGTCTAGGTCTTGTTTAAAGGTTATGTTTAGGGTAAGGGTCAGTTTAGAGCTACGTGTGTTATTAGAGTCAGGGTCTTGCTCAGATTTTGATTTAGGTTTTGGTTCATTTTTAGGGCTCGAATTAGCATTAGGGTTTGGTTTAGAGTTAGGATTAGAGTAACTGATAGTGTTAGGTTTAGTGTTCATTTTAGGTTTAGGTAAGGATAAGGTTAATATTAGCGAAAGGTTTGGGGTTAGGCCTAAATGGATAGGGTTACATTTAGGTTTAGGACTAGGGTTAGTGTTTGGTTTAGCATTAACTGTTAGAGTTTTGCCGCAGTCTGCCTGGGCACAAAATCACGAGCCACTCACAGCCTTGTAGATTCAAACAGCAATTCTTTATTCCCGAACTCACACCGGCACTCTACAAACACGTTCTGGGGGAATTCACGTTCTGGGCCAAATTCACGTTCTGGGCGAAATCCCAAATACTCTCTGAATCCCAGGAGAACTCAAGGAGCAGGTGCGCCTGAAGCAGCAGGATACGCCCTTTTCCCAGCAGGGTACACCTTAAACCTGGAACAGCCCTAAACCTGGATTGTCCTAAACAAGGAAAGCCCTAAGGTTAGGTTTCTGGTAATGAATAGTGTTTGGGTTATGGATAGAGTTAGGGTTATCCTAGGATTAGTATTAGGGTTAGGGTTAGGGTTAAGGTAATTGAGAGGTTCAGAGCTAGAGTTAGGGCTAGGGTTATGGTTAGGATTAAGGCTAGGGTTAGGATTAGGTTTAGAGTTAGGTTAGGGTTAAAGCTGGTGTTGGGGTTAGGGTTAGGGCTAGGTTTTAGGTTATGTTAGGGTTAGGGTAGGGCTATGGCTAATATAAGAACTACGGTTATGATTAGGGCTAGTTTTAGGGTTAGAGTTAGGGCTAGGACTAGTGTTAGGGTTAGGTTATGATTAGAGTGATGATTTGAAATATGGTTAGTGTTAGGGTCAGAGTCAATGTCAGTTTAGTTTTAGGGTTAGGGATAACACTAGAAATAAGGCTAGAGTTATCGGTAGGTGTAGAGTTAGGTTTTCTGTTAGGGTTAGGGCAAGAATTAGGGCTAGGTCTAATGTCTGGTCTGAGGTTACAGTTAGGTTAGTGTTAGGGTTAGGGCTAGGGCTCAGTTTTGTTTTAGAGTTACAGCTAGATTTAGAACCAGTTTTAGGATTAGCGATAGTGTTAGGGCTAGTGGTAGGGTGAGTTTCAGGCTTAGGTTTATGGTTATATTTAGAGTTATGTTTAGATCTAGGGTTAGGACTTGGGCTAGGTTTAGGGGTTAGGTTAGGGCTAGTGTTAGGGTTATGGTAACAGATAGAGTTAGTACCAGAAATAGGTCTAGGGCAAGACCTAGAGTTAGTCTTAGGGGTAGGGTTAGAGTTAGGGTTACGATTAGCCCTAAATTAGGGCTAGGATTAGAGCTAGGGTTAGTGTTAGTGTTAGGGTTAGGGTTAGCATTAGTGTTATTGTTGGATTAGGATTAGGGTTAGGGTTAGGGGAAGGGATGTGGGTATACCTAGGTTCAGAACTAGGGCGAGGGTTGAAATTAGTAATTGGGGTAGGGTTAGGTTTCAGGTTAGGATGAAGGCTAGGTTTAGGGCTAGGCTGAGGGCTTGGGTTTGTGTTAGGTTTAGGGCGAGAATTAGGTCTTTGGCTAATGTCAGTTCAGGTTACACTTAGGGATAGTGTTGAGGTTAGGTTGGTAGTTAGGTATATTGTAAGGGTTAGGTTTCGGGAAAGGGTCCGGTTTAAAGCTAGGTGTATTGTTAGGGTAAGTGTCTTGTTTAGGGTTTGGTTTAGGTTATGGTTTAGGTTTAGGGCTTGGGTTAGCATTAGGTTTAGGGATTGGGTTAGAGTAACTAATATGGTTAGGTTTAGTGTTCAGGTTAGTTTTAGGAAATAGATAGCGTTAGTGTTAAAGATAGGTTTAGAGTTAGGCCTAGGGTTAGAATTTGGATTAGGCTTATGTTTAGGTTAATGGATAGGTTTAAAGCTAGGGTTATGGTTAGGATTAGGGCTAGGGTTAGGGTTAGGGTTAAGCCTAGGTTTAGTGTTATGGTTAGGTTTAGGGTAAGTGTTAGGGTTTGAGCTATGTTTAGGGCTAGGGCAATGGTTAGGGTTAATGTGAAATCTAGGTTTAGGGCTAGGGTTAAGTTTAGAGCTAAGTTTATCATTAGGCTTAGATTGTGTTTAGAGTAATGGATAGAGTTAGAACCAGGGTTTGGCCTTGGTTATGGTTAGGATAAAGACTAGGGTTAGGGTTAGGGTTAGGGTTAGGGTTAAGGTTAGGTCTAGATTATATTTGGGCAAGGTATAGGATTTTAGCTAGGATTAGCATCAAGACAGGGTTAGGGTTAGGGTTAGGTCTAGGGCTAGGGTTCAGGTTATGCTTAGAACTAGGTTTTGTGTGAGGTTTGGGGCTAACATTAGGGCTATATGTAATGTGAGGCCTAGAGTTAGGATTATGGCTAGGTTTATTGTTAGCGTTATGGCTAGATTTTGGGTTAGCATAAAATTTAGTGCTAGGATTTGTGTTATAGAAAGGGACAGTGTTTGGGTTAGGGTTATGGCCAGAATTAGACTAGGCTTAGGTCAAGAGTTAGAGGTACTGTTTTGGTTAGTTTAAGGGTTATTGTGAGGGCTAAGGCTAGGTTTTTGTTTAGGTCTAGAGCTAAACTTAAGGGTAGATTTTGAATTAGGTTTAGATCTAGGGATAATGGTAGGTTTAGGTTTAGGTATATGTTTACCAGTAGGGCTAGTGTTAGGGTTTGGTTTAGGGTTACGGTCAGGTTTAGACCTCTGGTTTGTGTTATGGTCAGAATAAGGGTCAGGGTTAGGTTCAGGGTTTTGGATAGGGTTAGAGCTAGAATTAGATCTAGGGTTCGGACTATTAATAGGGTTAATATTTGTTCAGCCTAAGAATTAGGAATAGGTCAAGGGTTACCATTAAGGTTAGGGTTTTGCTTAGGGTAACAGATAGGGTTAGACGTAGGTTTAGGGTAAGGGTTAGGGTTATGGTTAGAGTTAAAGCTAGGTTTAGGGCTCAGATTAGGGCTAGTTTTTGTGTGAGGTTTAAGGCTAGGGTTAGGGCAATGACAAATATAAGAACTAGGGTTACAATTAGGGTTAGTTTTAGGGTTAGGTTAGGGATAGGTCAGTGTTAGCTTTAGGTTTAAAGTTAGATTGATATTTATAGCTAGAGATAGTGTTAGGATATGAGTCAGGTCGGGGTTAGTTTTACAGTTAGGGTTAGGACTCGAATTAGGGCTAGGGTTACTCTTAGGGTTTGGTGTAAGTTTAGGGTGCTGTTTAGAGCTAGGGTGAGTGTTAGGATATGAGTCCGGTTCTGGGTTATTTTTAAGGTTAGGATTATGTCTTGAATTAAGGCTAGGGTTAGTACTAGGTGTAGTTCTAGTGTTTGGTTTAAGCTACGGTTTAGTGTTAGGCCTGTTGCTCAGTTTTGTTTTAGTGCTATGGTTAGGGTTAGGGCTAGTTTTATGATTAGCTTTAGTGTTAGGGCTAGGGTTATGGTTTGGGTTATGATTAAGGCTAGGTTTAACACTAGGATTAGGGATAGGTTTTGTGTTAGCTTTAGGGCAAGAATTAGGGTTATGGCTCATGTCAGGTCTAGGTTTACATTTAGGGAGAGTGTAGGGGTTAGGTTTATGGCTAGGTCTACTTTAAGTGTTGCATTTAGGGGAAGGGTCAGGTTGAGAGCTAGGTGTATTATTAGGGTCATGGTCAGGCTTCGGGTTTGGGTTAGGATAAGGTTTAGGTTTAGGGCTCAAATTAGCATTAATGTTAGAGTTAGGGTTAGGGTAATGGATAGGGTAAGGATTAGGGTAAGGGTAATGGGTAGGGTTAGAGCTAGAGTTACGGCTAGGGTTAAGGTTAGGATTAGGGCTAGGGTTAAGTTTAGGTTTAGGTTTAGGCCAAGGGTTAGTGTTAGCATTAGGTTATATTTAAGGATTTGGGATTGAGCTAAGATTTGCACTAGGACAAGGTTTAGGGTTAAAGTCAGAGTTAGGGTTAGGGCTAGGGTTAGCATTAAAATTATGGTTATGGTTAGGGTAATGTATAGAGTTAGAAGTAGGCTTTGGCTTATGGTTATGGCTAGTTTCAGCGTTAGTGATGTGGCTAGGCCTAGGTAAGGGTTAGGTTTTCTGTTAGAAAAAGGTTTCGAGCTAGGGTTTGTGTTAGGGTAAGGGTTAGTGTTTTGGTTAGGGTTAGGTTTATGATTAGATCCAGCATTAAGACTAGGGTTAGGTCTAGGGTTAGAGTTAGTGTTTGGGTTACGATAAGGGTTGTTGTTAGGGCTTTGGGCTAGGTTTTTGTTTAGGGCTATGGCTAGAGTTATCACTAGATGAAGGATTAAGTGTAGATCTTGGTCTAGTGTTAGGGTAAGGTATAGGTATAGGGTTACAGGTAGCACCAATGTTAGGGGTCAGTTGGGTTAAGATCAAGTTTAGACCTATGGTTTGTATTAGAGTCAGAATAAGGGTCAGGGTTAGATTTAGGGTTTTGGATAGGGATAGAGCTAGATTGAGAGCTAGTGTTTGGACTAGCAATCGAGTTAGGTTTTGGGTTAGGCTAGGGATGAGGTTAAAACTAGGTAGCTTTAGGGTTAGAGTTTGGCTTAGGTTAAGGGACAGGGTTAGTGCTAGGGTTAGGGCTAAGGTTAGGGCTAGGCTTAGGGTCAGGGTTAGGGGTAGGGCTAGGGTTACAGTTAAGGGTAGTGTTAGGGCTCAGATTAGGGCTAGGTTTGGTGTTATCTTTAGGTCTATGGCTAATGTAAGAACTAGGGTTACAATTAGGGCTAGTTTTAGGGTTATTGTTATGTCTAGGTCTAGTATTAGGTTAGCTTTAGGGTTAGGGTTATGTTTAGGATAATGGATAGGTTAGGGTTAGGGAATGTGTTAGGGTGAGGCTGAGGGTTAGAATTGGGGTTAGGGTTCGGGTTAGAGTATTGGATAGGGTTAGATCTAGGGTTAGGTCTAGGGTTTTTATTAGGGTTAGGTTTAGGTTTAGCGTAAGGAATGAAGTTATGATTAGGTTTAGGGTAAGTGTTAGATCTACATTTAGGGTTAGAGATGGGGGTAAAGCTAGTGTTTGGGCTCAGATTAGGGCTAGGTTTGGTGTTATCTTTAGGTCTATGGCTAATGTAAGAACTAGGGTTACAATTGGGACTAGTTTTAGGGTTATTGTTAGGTCTAGGTCTAGTATTAGGTTAGCTTTAGGGTTAGGGTTATGTTTAGGATAATGGATAGGTTAGGGTTAGGGAATGTGTTAGGGTGAGGCTGAGGGTTAGAATTGGGGTTAGGGTTCAGGTTAGAGTATTGGATAGGGTTAGATCTAGGGTTAGGTCTAGGGTTTTTATTAGGGTTAGGTTTAGGTTTAGCGTAAGGAATGAAGTTATGATTAGGTTTAGGGTAAGTGTTAGATCTACATTTAGGGTTAGAGATGGGGGTAAAGCTATTGTTTGGGCTCAGATTAGGGCTAGGTTTTGGGTTTTGATAGGGCTAGTGTTAGTGATATGGCTAATGTAAGAACTAGGGTTATGATTGGGGCTAATTTTAGGGTTACAATTAGGAATAAGTCTAGTTTTAGGATTAGGTTTAAGTTTAGGGTGATGTTTTGAGCTACAATTAGTGTTAGGTTAGGGTTAGTTTTAGGTTAGGGATAGGACTTGAATCAGGGGTAGGCTTAGGACTAGATGTAGGGTTAGGATTTGGTTTAAGTTAAGTATTAGGGTTAGTGCTATAGCTTGGTTATGTTTTAGGGCTAAGGCTAAGGTTATGGTAAGGGATAGGGTTAGAACTAGAAATAGGGTCAGGCAAGAATTAGATTTAATCTTAAGGCTAGGGTTAGGATTAGGGTTAGGGCTAAACTAGGCCTAGGAATAGGTCTAGGATTAGTGTTACGGTTAGGCCTAATTTTAGGGCTATGTTTAGGGTTAGGTTTAGGGGAAGAGATGGGGTTATAGCTAGGTTTAGGGCTAGAGAGATGATTAGAATTAGGTTTAGGGATAGCGATAGGATTGGATTAGGATTAAGGATAGATTTGGTGTTAGGATGAGAGCTACAGTTTTTGTTAGGTTTAGGACAATTTTTAGGGATAGGGATAATGTGAGGTTTAGGGTTATGGCTAGGGGTAGTTATAGGGTTAGTTTCATGGCTAGGTCTTTTATAAGGGTTAGTTTTAGGGTACCGATCAAGTTTAGAATTAGGAGTTTTTTTTAAGATCAACTTCAGGTTTCAGTTATGGGTTAGGTTAAGTTTTAGGGTATGGCTCAAATTAGGGTTGGGTTAGAGTTAGGTTTAGGGTAATGGATAGGTTTAAATTTAGGATTCAGGTTAAGATTAAGATAATGGGTATGGTTAGGGTTCGTTATATGGTTAGGGTTAGGCCTAGGGTTAGCATTTGTGTTATGATTATTGTTAGGGTAATGGATAGCATTAGAGCTAGGGTGTGGGCTAGCGTTTTGGTTAGGATTAGGGCTAGAGTTAGGGTTAGGGTTAGGGCTAGGGCGAGGGTTAGTGTTTGGGTTAGGTTTAGGATATAGATTAGGTTTTGAACTAGGGTTAGTGCTAGGGTGAAATTTAGGTTTAGTGTTATGTCTAGGGTTAGATTTACAGTTAAGATTAGGGTTAGAGTTAGGGTTAGGGCTAAGGTTACCTTTAGAGTTAGGTTAATGGATAGGAATAGATGTCAAGTTAGGGTTAGGATTAGTTTTAGGTTTTTGGTTAGTGTTAGGGTTTGGGCTAGGGTTAGTTAGAGTATAGTTTAAGATTTGATCTATGGTTAGGGCTATGATGAGTGTTAGGTTTAGGGTTAGGTCTAGGATTAGGTTTACAGTTAGAGTTAGAGCTAGGGTTATCATTAGGATTAGGGTTAGGTTTATTGTAATGGATAATTATAGAGATAGTATTAGGGTTAGTGTTAACATTATGATTAGGGCTAGGGTTAGCGTTAGGTTTAGGGATAGGGCTAGGCTTATGTTTACAGTTAGGGTTAGGGATTTAGCTAGGTTTAGGTCTAAGTGGAGGGTTAGGATTAGTGTGAGGGATATGATTAGTGTTAGGGTTATGCTTAGGGCTAGGTTTAGGCCTAGGATTAGGGCTAGATTTTGTGTTAGGTTTAGAGCTAGGGTTAGGGCTATGGGTATATAAGAACTAGGGTTATGGTTAGAGTTATGGCTATGTCTAGTGTTAGGTTTCTGTTTTGGTTACGATCAGTTTTAAAGCTAATTGGTGTTAGTGTCAGGGTCTGTATTTGGATTAGGAATAGGGTTAGGGATAGAGCTTAAATTAGGATTGGCTAGGTCTAGATGTAGGGTTAGTGTTTGGGTTAGGTTAAGGGTTATCATTAGGGCCAGGGCTAGGTTTTTGTTTCAGTCGTGGGTGAGAGATGGCTAGATTTATGATTAAGTTTATGTCTAGGGCTAGTGTTAGCGTTAGGTTTAGGTATAGGTTTACAGGTAGGGCTAATGTGAGAGTTTGGTTTATGGTTAGGATCAGGGCTAGGGTTAGTGTTATGGTAATGGTTATAACTAGAATGATGGCTAGTATTAGGACTAGTAATAAAGTTAGGATTTGTGTTAAGCTAAGGATTAGGGTTAGGACTAGAGTTAGCATTAAGTTTAGGGTTTGGCTTAGGGTAAGGGATAGGATTTGTAGTAGGGTTAAGGTTAGGGTTAGGGCTAGTGTTAGGGTTAGGTTCATGTATAGGTTTATTTCTAGTGCTAGTGTTAGGATTCGCTTTAAAGTTAGGTCAGGTTTAGACCTATGGTTACTGTTAGGGTCAGAATAAATGTCAGGTTTGGGTTATGGTTAGAGCTAGAATGAGGGCTAAGGTTAGGACTACTAATAGGTTTAGGCTTTGAGTTAAATTAAGGATTAAGGTTAAGACTAGTGTTAGCATTAGGTTAGGGTTAACTTAGGGTAAGGGATAGGGTTAGAGCTAGGGTTAGGGCTATGTATAGGGTTAGGGTTAGTGTTAGAGTTAGTGTAAGAATTAAAGCTAAAGTTAGCTCTCAGTTTAGAGCTAGGTTTAGGATAGAGTTAGAGCTAGGGTTAAAGTTACAGCCAATGTATGGACTAGAGTTACGATTTGGGCTAGTTATAGGATTAGGGTTAGGACTAGGTCTAGTATTAGGATAAACTACTGGAAAATTTACCCTAGACACAATCCTAAATTTAACAGCATAGCCCTAACCCTAACTCAAACACTAAACCTAACCATAAACATAAACATAAACATAGCCCTAATCCTAACCATAAACCTAAACATAAA
The DNA here is from genome assembly GCF_047511675.1 of Marmota flaviventris. Lineage (NCBI taxonomy): Eukaryota > Metazoa > Chordata > Mammalia > Rodentia > Sciuridae > Marmota > Marmota flaviventris. The sequence continues at coordinate 171,254 of NW_027288431.1, read as the reverse complement.
CATAGCCCTAATCCTAACCCTAAACCAAAATCTAACCCTAACCCTAACCCTATATCTAACCCTATCCATTACCCTAACCCTAAACCTAACCTTAATGATAACCCTAGCCCTAACCCTAACCCTAACACTAACTCTACCATAATCCTATCAATAGACCTAACCCTAAAACTAACCCTCTCCCTAGCCATAATTCTAGCTGAAAACTGAACCCTTACACTAACCATAACCCTAAACCTAACCCTAGTTCTAAACCTAATCCTAACCATAACTCAAGATCTATTCCTAACATTAACCCTAGTTCTAACCTAAGCTCTAATTTGACCCACTACCATAACCATAACTCTTACCCTAATGCTAACCCTAAGCCTAACCCTAACCCTATTGCTAATGCTAACCCTATCAATTACCCTAAACCTAACCTGAGCCCTAAACTAAACCCTATCATTACCCTACCTCTAACCCTAATGCTAATTTGAGCCCTAAACCTAAATCCTAACTTCAACAAAAACTTAACCTTGACCCTAACCTTAAAATTTCCCCTAGCTCTAAACCTGAACCTTACCCTATGCCTAACCCTTACATTAGATGTAGACCTAAACTTAACCCTAAAATTATTTTTAACCATAACCCTAGACCTGATATTAGCCCTAGCCCTAATCCTAGCCTTAATCATAACCCTAACCCTACACCTATCCCTATGCCTACTTTAGCCCTCACCCTACCTCTAAACCTAGCTATAACATCATCCCTTATCCTAAACATAAACCTAACCATAACTCTATCACTAGGCCTAAACTGAACACTAACTCTAGCCCTAATCCTGGCCTTAACTTAACCCTTATCCAAATCCTAACCCTAATCCTAGCCCTAAGACAAACTCTAACTCTCACACTAGCCCTATTCCTAGTTCTAACCCTATCCCTTACTGTAACTCTAAACCTAGCCCTAACCTTAGCCCTAAACCTTGCCCTATCCTTAGTCCTAGCCTAACCCTAGATCTAAGCCTAACTCTAAATATAACTGTAACCATAAGTCTAAGCCTAACACTAACAGTTGACCTAACCTGAATACTCATCATAAAACTAGTGCTAACCCTAACCCTGGAACTCAAACAAAACCGAGCAATAGACATAACCCTAAACCTTAACTTACAACAAACCCTAAATTACACCTAGAACAAATCCTAGCCCTAATTCGAGTCCTAGGCCTAATATTAAAACTAACCCTGACCCTGAATTATACCCTAACACTCACCCTAGCTCTTAAACACCACTCTTACCTTAAACCAAACCCTAACAGTAATCCTAGCCCTAATTTGAGTCCTAATTCTAAAACTAACCCTGTCCCTGACTCCTACCTAACAATAACCCTAGCTCTAAATTCACCCTAACCTTAAACCTAACCATAACCTAACCATAACCAAACACTAATCGTAAACACTAACCCTAAATCTAACTAAATTGTAATCCTGATTCTTACATTATTCATTGCCCTAACCCTAGCCCTAATGCTAACATAAATCTAGCCATAATCTGAGCCATAAACCTAGCTTTAACACTAACCCTAATCCTAACCCTACCCCTAACACTAGCTCTAACTCTATCCCTAAACCTAAGCAAAACCCTAACCCTAATGGTAACCCTAGACCTATCCCTAATCCTTAGGCTAATCAAAACCCTAACCCTTTTAGTAGTCCAAAACCTAGCCCTCATTCGAGCTCTAACCTATCCCAAACCCTAACGCTAACCCTGACCCTTATTCTGACCATAACACTAACCCTAGCTATAAATCTGATTCTAACCCTAGACCAAACCTTAACACTAGCCTTACCAGTAAACTTATACTAAACCTGACTCTACCACAAGTCCTAGACCTAAACTTAATCCTAAATGTAGCCTTAACTCTAGCCCTAGGCCTAAACAAAAACCTAAGTCTAGCCCTAAAAATAAGCCTTAACCTAATGCAAAGTCTAACCCTACCCCTAGACATAAACTTAGTCCTAATTCTGTCTTTAACCTTAACCCTAACATTAACCTGAACATGGACCCTGCATTTAACACTAAGCTAACTCTAAACCTGACCCTAACTGAAAATCTAAACCTAACACTAGACCTAGCCATAACCCTAAAACTCCAAGTAGCCCTAATCATAATCCTAGCTCTTACATTACCATAGCCCTAACCCTACATCTTAACCTAATACAAAACCTAGAGTGAATCCTAGGCCTAAACCTAGCCCTATGTGTAACACTCACCCTAACCCTAGCCCGAATCCTAACCCCAACTGTAGCCTTAGTCCTAAATTTACTCAATGCCTAAATCTTGCCATAAATATAAACTTAGACTTATCCCTAACTCTAACACTAACCCTATTCCTAACCCTAAACTTAACCCTATCCCTAAAACTAGCTCTGAACATAAACATTACCCTAACCCTAACCCTAACCCTATTGATAACCCTAGCCATAACACTAACCCTAACCCAAACCCTAACCAGAAAAATAACCCTAGACCTAACACTAAACCTAACACTTGTCATAGCCCTAACTCTAGCTTAAACCCTATCTTGTAATAGAAACCTAAACCTACCCATACCTTAACTTTAACCCTAAAACTAAATCTAACCATAAGCCTAAACTTAAACTTACATATAACCATATCCATTATCCTAACCCTTATCTTAACCCTAATGATAAACGTAGAGCTAACCCTAACCCTAAACCTAAACCTACCATAATCTTATCCCTCGACCTAATGCTGAACCTAACCCAAAACTTATCCTTTGCTCTAACTCTATCTCAAACCCTAATCCTTATGGTAAACAAACCCTAGCCCAAACCCTAACCCTAATCCTAGCCTTAATCCTAACCGCAACCATAGCCCAAACCCTAGTTCTGATTCTATCTATTACCCTAACCATAACCCTAAACCTAATACTAACCTGGCTCTAATAACCTTATATCAACCTTTATCCCTAGCTCTGATTCTAACCTGAACCCTCAACCTAGCCCTAACACTTACTAAATCCATGAGCCTTACCCTTAACCTACCGGTAGGAAAACACTAAGCCTAATACTAACCCTAACCCTAGCCCTAACCCTAATACTAACCCTAACCCTTGACCTAGACCTAAACCTAACTCTAGCCTTAGCACTAACCCTAGCTTAAACCTTAACCCATATCCTAATCTTAACCCTAACCCTAACCCTAGCCTTAACCATAACCCTAACCCTAACTCTAGCCCTAATCCTAAACATAATCCTAGCCCTAACCATAGCTCTAAATCAATCAATTACCCAAACAATAACCATAAACCTAATGCTAACCCTAGGCCTAACCCTAACCCTATCCATTAACCTAAACCTAATATGAACCCTAAACCTAACCTGAAGACAAAACCTAACCCTATCCCTTACACTAACCCTAACTCTAACCCTAATGCTAATTTGAGTGCTAACCCTAAATCTCAACCTAATCCAAACCCAAAACCTGACCTGACCATTATAATACCTCTAGGTCTAAACCTGAACCTTACCCTAAACCTAACTGAATATAGACCTAGCCATAAACCTTACCCTAATCCTATCCCTAACTGTAACTCTAGACCTGATATTATACCTAGCCCTAATTCTTGCCATAACCCTAACACAAATGCTAGCCCTCATTCTAGCCCTAAACCTAGTCTTGATCCTAACCCAAACCCTAACTCTAGCCCTATCCCTAATTTTATCCCTCACCCTATATCTGAACCTAGATATAACCTCAACCCTTCCCCTAAATCTAACCCTAACTCTAACCCTAGATTTAACCCTTACACTAATCCTAGACCTGATCCTAGCCCTAATTTAGCCCTAACCCTAATCCTAACACTAGCACTAATACTAAGTATAACTATCGCCCTAGCCCTATTCCTAGTTCTAACCCTATCCCTTAGCATAACCCCAACACTTGCTCTACCCTTAGCCCTAAACCTAGCCCTACCAGTAACCCTAGATCTAACCATAACTCTATAACTAACCCCAATCCTAAACCTAAACCTCACACTAAATCTAGCCCTAACACTAACTCTAATCCTAAAACTAGCTCTAACCTACTTCCAGCCTTAAAAAAAATCGAGCTATAGCCCTAACTCTAACCCTTAACTTAAACCAAAACCCAACCTTGACCCTAATTCTGACCCTAACACTAACTATACCTCTCAGATCACCCTAAAATTATACCTAACTCTAAAACTAAACCTACCCCTACCCTAACCCTAAAAGTAGCCCTAATCACAACCCTAGTTCTTACGTTAGTTGTAGCCCTAATCCTAGACCTAACCTAACCCAAAACCTAGCACTAATCTGAGACCTACACCTGTTTTAATCCTAAACCTAACCAGAGCCCTAACCATTACCATAAACCTAAACCTAACACTAAAACTTGCCCTAACCCTAAACCTAACCCTAGTCTTAATCCTAACCATAATCCTAGCCCTAACCCTAGCTCTAACCCTAGCTCTAACCCTATCCATACCCTAACCATAACCCTAACCCTAATGCTAATTTTAGGATAACCCTAATCCTATCTCAAACCCTAACTTTTTCCATTACCCTAAACCTAACCTGAAATTAAAACTAAGTATAAACATTACCCTAACCTTAATAATTACCCTAACGCTAATGAAAGCCCTGATCCTAAACCTTAACCTTTCTCAAACCTTAATCATGACAGTGACCCTAATAATAACTCTGTCTCTATACCTGACCCTAACCCTCAACCTAAACCTTACACTAGAACTAGCCATAAACTGAACCCTAAAACTAAACGTAACCATAAACCTAGACCTGACATTAGGCATAGCACTAATTCTAACCCTAACCCTAACACAAAACTAAACCCTAATCCTAGTCCTAAACCAAGCCCTAATCCCAGCCCTAAACCTAGCCTTCATACTAACCCTAACACTAACCCTAGCCCTAACCCTATTTTGTACCTTGCCCTAAACCTAGCTATATCATCATATCTTACACTAATCCTAACCCTTACCCTAACCCTAAACATAGGCCTAGCCCTAACACTAACCCTAGTGCTAATCCTTGCACAAATTTAGTCCTAAACCTAACCCTAACTGTAAACCTAACCCTACCTCTCACCCTAGCATTAACCCTAGTTCTAAATCTATCCCTCACCATAACACAAACCCTAAACCTAAACCTAACCCAACCCCATTCCTACTTTTGCCCTAGCCCTAAACCTAGACCTAACTCTAACCTCAATCATATCCTAATGCTTAGTCTAAACCTCACCCTAACACTAGCCCTAACCCTAATGCTAATTGGAAAACTAGCCCTGACCCTAGAACTAGCACTCAAACAAATCCGTGTCATAGGCTTAATGCTAATTCTTAACCTAAACTAAAACCCTAAGATTATATCTAGCTTTAACCACAGCCATAATTTGAGTCCTAACCCTAACTCTAGAACTTACTCTGACCCTGACTCAGACCCTAAAAATAACCCTAGCTCTAAACATCACACTAACACTAAACTTAACCCGAACACTAGACCTAGCCTTACCTCTAACCCTAAAACTAGCTCTAATCGTAACACCAGTTCTTACATTAGCCATAGCCCTGTACTAACAGAAAAGCAAGCTCTAATCTGAGACCTAAACCTAGCTTTAAACCTAACCCTAAACAAAACCTAGACCTAGACATAAACCTAGCTCTAAACCTATTCCTTACCCTAAGGGAAACCTTCACCCTAATGCTACCCTACTCCTAACCCAAATCCTTAGCCTACCCCAAGCCATAACACTATTACTAGCACTAACCCTAGCCCTAATTCTAACTCTAACATTAACCCAAATCCTAACCCTAATCCTGACCCTTAATCTGACCCTAACTCTAACCCTAGGATTAAACCTGACCCTAACCCTAAACTGAACCCTAACACTAGCCCTATGGGTAACCCTATACCTAAAACTAACCCTAACACTCGATCTAGGCAAAAACCTAATCCTAAATCTATACATAATTCTAGTTCTAGACCTAAACAAAAACCTAGTCTTAGCCCTCACAATAACCCTTAACCTAACCCAAAGACTACCTCTACTTCTAGACTTAAACCTAGTCCTCATTCTGGCCATAACCCTAACCCCAAAAGTGTCCCTTTCTGTAAAACAAATCCTAGCTCTAAAAATTATGCTAACCCAAAATCTATCCATAACACTAACAATAGAACTAGCCATAACCCTAACTCTAGGTCTTACATTACATATAGCCCTAATGTTAGCCCCAAACCTCACACAAAGCCTAGCTCTAAGTGTAACCCTAAACCTAACCCTAGACCTAACCCTAAACCTAACCGTTGCCTTAACCCTAACCCTAGCTCAAACACTAACCATGCCCAAATATAAATCTAGACCTAACTCTAAGCCTAGTCCTAATCCTAACTATAACCAAGGCAAAACCCTAGTTCTAACTCTATCCATTACGCTAAACATAATCCTAACCCTAAAGCTAAACCTATCTCTAAACTTAATCCTAACCCTAAACCTAGATGTCACACTAAACCTAACCATTGCCCTAGTCCTAAACATAGCTCAAACCCTAACACTTACCCTAAACCTAACCCTAACACTAACCCTAGGCTTAACTCTAACCCTAACCCTAGCCCTAATCCTAACCATAACCCTAGCCCTAAACCTGTCCATTACCCTAAGCATAAGCCTAATCCAAATGCTAACCCTATTCTGCTGCCTTTCCTATCCTCTACTATCCCCCCTCCCCTCCCCTCCCCTCCCATCTTCTCTCTAGTGTCTATTGCAGCAGAATACTATAGACACTAGTATGGCAAAATGTAAAACAGTGGACGTGTAACTGATGTGATTCTGCAATCTGTATAAGGGGTAAAAATGGGAGTTCATAACGCACCTGAATAAAACGTGTGAAATATGATATGTCAAGAACTATGTAATGTTTTGAACAACCAACAATAAAATCCAAATGCTAACCTTAGGCCTAACTCTAAACCTATCTCTAACACTAAATCTATCCATTTCCTAAAACTAACCTGAACACTAAAACTAACCTATTAATTACTCTAACCCAATCACTAACCCTAATGCTGAATCAAGCCCTAAACCTAAACCATAACCTAAACCAAACCCTAAACAAGACACTTACTCTAACAATACAACTAGGTTTAAACCAGACCCTTTCCCGAAACCTAACCCTTACAATAGACCCAGCCATAAACCTAACCTTAACATTGACCCTAAGAGTAACCCAAACTGACATTAGCCATAGACCTAATTCTCGCCCTAAATGTAACACAAACCCAAGCCCTCATCGGAGCCCTAAACCTAGCCTTAATCCTAACCTGAACCCTAACCCTAGCCCAATCCTTAATTTCAACCCTCGCCCTAGTTCTGAACCTAGTTATAACCACATCCCTTCCCCTAACACTAACCCTAACCCTAATCCAAAACTAACACTAATGCTAACCCTAACCCTAACACTAACACTAACCCTAGCTCTAATTCTAGCCCTAACTGAGGGCTAATCATAACCCTAACTCTAAACCAACCCCTTAGACTGACTCTAACTCTTGCCCTAGACCTATTTCTAGTACTAACTTTATCTGTTACCATAACCCTAACACTAGCCCTAACCTAACCCCTAAACCTAGCCCAAGTCCTAACCCTAAATCTAACCGTAACTCTAAATATAACCCTAATCTTAAGCCTGAACCTCACCCTACCACTAGCCCTAACACTATCACTAATCCTAAAATTAGTTCTAAACCTAGCTGTAGCTCTAAAACAAAACTGAGCCATAGCCCTAACCCTAACAATAACCTAACTGTAACCTCAGACCTGACATTAGACCTAGCCCTAATTCTTGCCCTAACCCTAACACAAAACCTAACCTTACAGCTACCCATAACTCTAGCCTTATTTCTAGTGTTATCCCTAACCCTAAAACTAACACTGACCTTGACTCTGACCCTAACACTAACCCTATTTCAAATCATCACTCTAATCATAACCTAACCCTAACACTAGACCTAGCCCTAACCCTAACCCTAAAACTAGCCCTAAACGTAACCCTATTTCTTATATTAGCCATAGCCCTACCCTAACCCTCACCTAATCTAAAACCTAGCCCTAACCCTAACCCTAACACTAGCTTTAACCCTAACTTCATTCTAAACCTAATCCTAACCCTAGCCTTAATCCAAACCATAACCCTAGCCCTAACTCTAGCTCTAATCCCATCTATTACCTTAACCCTAACCCTAACATTAATCCTAGGATAACCCTAACTCTATCCATAACCCTAACTGTATTCATTACCATAAACCTAACCTGAACCCTAAATCTAAACATATCCATTATCGTAACCCTAAACATAATCTAACCTAATTTGAGACCTAACCCTAAACCTTAACCTAAAAAACCCTAAATATAACCCTGAAACTATCCCTAACCATAACCCTAGACTTAACATTACCCCTAGGCCTAATATTACCCTTATGCTAAAAAAAGCCCTAATCCTGGCCCTATACCTAGCCTTAACCCGAACCCTAACCCTATCACTAGGTCTAACTCTAAAGTGAACCCTCACCCTAGCCCTTAACATACCTATAATATTATACCATACCCTAACCCGAATTCTAACCCTAGCCCTAAACCAAGGCCTAGCCCTAATACTAAACCTAGCTCTAATCCTAGACCTAATTTATCCCTAAACCTAAATCTAATCATATCTCTAGCCCTAAGACTAACTGTAACTCTTGCCCTAGGCCTAGCCTTAGTTCTAACATTATCCCTTACCATGACCCAAAGCCTAGCCCTAACCCTAGCCCCCAAATTAGCCCTAGCACTAAACGAAGATCTAACCCTCACTCTAAATCTAACCCTAACCTAAAACCTAAACCTCACCCTAACACTAGCCCTAATCCTAATGCTAATTTGAAAACTATTCCTCACCATTGACATAGCATTCAAGCAAAACTGAGCTACGGCTCTAATCCTAAACCTTAACCTAAACGAAACCCTAACACTATGCCTAGCCATTAACCTAGCCCTAATTTGAGTCCTAAACTTAACTGTACAACTAAGAATAACCCTGACTCTGATCGTAAAACAAACCTTAGCTCTAAACATTACCCTAACCCTAAACCTAACCCGAACACTAGACCTAGCTCTAAACCTAATCCTAAAACTAGCCCTAATCGTAATGCCAGGTCTTACATTAGCAATAGCCCTAACCCTAACACAAAACCTAGCCTTAATCTGAAACCTAAACCTAGCTTTAACCCTAACGCTAACACTAACCCTAACCCCCTAACCCTAGCTCTAACCCTATCTCATACCCTATGCCATCCCTCATCCTAACGCTATCCTAGTCCTAACCCTGATCCTTAGGTCTACCCCAAACCCTAACTCTATTACTAGTCCTAACCCTAGGCCTCATTCTATCTCTAACCCTAAGCCAAACCCTAAGCCTATACCTGACCCTTATTCTGACCTTAAAACTAACCCTAGGTCTAAGCCTGACCCTAACCCTAAACCAAACACTAACACTAGCCCTATGGGTAAACCTATAGCTAAAACTAATTGTAACATTAACACTAGACCTAAACTTAATCCTATATATAGCCATAACTCTAGCCATAGCCCTAAACAAAAACCTAGCTACAGCACTAACAATAACCATTAGTCTAACACAATGACTAACAATACCCCTAGAACTAACCCTAGTAAAATTGTGCTCCTAACCGAAAATCCAATGCTAACCTCCACACCGACCCTTACCCTAACACAAACCCTAGCTCTAAACCTTATCCTAGCCAAACCTTCCCTAACACTAGACCTATCCATAACCCTAACCTTAAAACTAGCCATAACCATAATCCTAGTTATTACATTACCCATACTCCTAACACTAACCATAAACCTCCTCCCCAAACCTAGCCCCAAATGTAGCACTAAAACTAGCTGTAAGCCTAATCCTAACCTTAGCCCTAGCCCTAAACCTCACACTTGCCTTGCCCAATATCATAGAAATTTGAAGAAAACTAGGGCCACACTGGAGCTCTCTGTGCAGATGGAAGGCTCGGCTGTGTGCTTGCTCTCGGCTCAGTGGGAACTCAAAGGTCTTGGCTGCACATGTTCTCTCAGCTCAGATGGAAATCTCAGCCTTGTGTGAGCTCTTGGCTGCAGGTTCGCTCTCAGCTCAGACAGAAGTCTGGGCTGTGCAGGCGCTCTCTGCACAGAGGACAGGTAGCACAGAACACAGAAGCTTTGCTTGTGGGTCACCAGGCCAAGCTCTGGACATGGCCAAAAGTCACCCCGGAACCACCCACCTCACCGAACACCCTACACAGGTAACAGATGGAATGCATCTTGGAAAACCTTACTCACCATCTATCAGTGACCACCATGGCTACCAGCTGAGTTCTGAGGCTGCTCAGGTAGCCGGTTTTCAACTCCCCTACCTCCAGCTGTGAAAACTCAAGATTTTTCTCACGAGATTTTTTTTTTTTGGGGGGGGGCGTAGCTATCAATGCAGAACAGCAACTATACAGGTACCTGGTTTCCAACTCAGAGACTAAGAGTAGGGAGGCTCCAGGTAGAAGCTCAAGCCCTCTCAAACTGGCTACCTCCACCACCCTTACCACAGAGACTCAAGCTAGCAATACACAACTCCACCTACTGGAAGAAAACAGACTTCTGAGAGACTTTTCTATTCTCGCTCTTCTCATCTATTCTCCTCTACCCTTCCCCCTCTGGCCCTCACAATCTCAACATACGTGAAACCAAGAACTTTGCATGAAAATGGACTTTAAGAACGGAATCATACTCCTGCAAGGTAGGCGGGCCTGCGACCCACCAGCAGAAGAGGAGCAGCGGCCTGCTGAGAGGCAGAGCCGCCCCCTCACCCTACGCTGGCAAGGTAGAGGGAAATGTAACCACCCACAGAGCAGGCCCAGCGGCCTGCTGAGGGGCAGAGACGCCCCCAAAACCCGCGCCTGCCAGGTAGGCAGAACTGTGACCACCGACAGAAAAGGCCCAGTGGCCCGAGGCGGGACAGAGCTTCCAATCACTCCTGCAAGGTAGGCGGGCCTGCCACCCACCGGCAGAAGAGGAGCAGCGGCCAGCTGAAAGGCAGAGCTGCCCCCTCGCCCTGCGCCGGCAAGGTAGACAGAACAGTGACCACCCACAGAGCAGGACCAGTGGCCTGCTGAGGGGCAGAGCTGCCCCCCACCCCCCACGCCTGCCTGGTAGGCGGAACTGTGACCACCAATAGAAAAGGCCCAGTGGCCCGCGGAGGGGCAGAGCTTCCAATCACTCCTGCAAGGTAGGCGGGCCTGCGACCCACCTGCAGAAGAGGAGCAGCAGCCTGCTGAGAGGCAGAGCCGCCCCGTCCCCCTGCGCCTGCAAGGTAGACAGAACTGTGACCACCATCAGAACAGGCCAGACCTGCAACCAACAGACAGAACAGGCAGGCCCAGTGGCCTGAGGAAGGGTAGAGCCGCCCACCCCCGTGCCTGCAAGGTAGGCGGACCTGCGACCCACAGGCAGAACAGCCCCAGAGGCCTGGAGAGGGGCAGTGCCACTGCCTGCGCCTGCAATGTAGGCAGAACTGCGGCCACCGTCAGAACAAGCCTAGCGGCCCGCAGAGGGACAGAGCCGCCGCCCGCGCCTGCAAGGTAGGTGGTCTTCCTACCGATCGGCAGAGCAGGCCCAGCCACCTGCCGGCGTGGTACGCACATTGCCCCAATTGGAGGAGGAGCAGAGCCGCTGCCCGCGCCTGTGAGGGAGACTTTGCAACTATACAAGACCAATATAAATATATAGGGGGAAAATTCAATAGCACAACAGTTTCACCAAGTAGAAAGGAACGCGAACAGTATGAAGAGACAAGGAAAGAAAGGACCACAAGCAATGCAGGTCAACTCAACTTTAGAAGAGGTAATAGCTGCAGCAGATGGAATGTCAGATAAAGAATTCAGGATATACATGCTTCAGATGATCTGGAGTCTCAAGAAAGACATCAGACAGCAAAATCAGACAATGAAAGATCACTTCAATAATGAATTATATAAACAAATCCAAGAAGCAAAAGATCAACTATACAGGGAGATAGAGGTTATAAAAAACAAACAAACAGAAATCCTAGAAATGCAGGAAGCAATAAACCAACTTAAAAACTCAATTGAGAATACTACCAGAAGAGTAGAACACTTAGAAGATAGAACATCAGACAATGAAGATAAAGTATTTCAACTTGAAAAGAACATAGACAGCTCGGCAAGACTGTTAAGAAACCATGAGCAGAACATCCAAGAAATATGGGATAACATCAAGAGACCAAATTTAAGAGTCATTGGGATACAGGAAGGGACAGAGTTTCAAACCAAAGGAATGAGCAATCTATTCAATGAAATAATACGAGAAAACTTCCCAGACTTGAAAAATGAGACAGAATCCCAAATCCTAGAAGCCTACAGGACGCCGAATGTGAAAAATCATAAGAGACCCACACCTAGACACATTATAATGAAGATGCCCAACATACAGAATAAGGAGAGAATTTTAAAAGCTACAAGAGAAAGGAAGCAGATCACATTTAGGAGTAAGCCAATCAGGATAACAGCTGATCTTTCAACACAGACTCTGAAAGCTAGAAGATCCTGGAATAACATATTTCAAACACTGAAAGAAAATGGGTTCCAACCAAGAATTGTGTTTCCAGCGAAATTAAGCTTCAGGATGGAAGATGAAATTAAAACCTTCCATGATAAACAAAAGTTAAAAGAATTTGCAGCTAGAAAACCATCTCTTCGAAACATCCTTGGCAAAATATTACAGGAAGAGGAAATGGAAAATAACAATGAAAACCAACAGTGGGAGGTAGGACAGTAAAGGGGGGAAAAATAATCAAAGAGGAAAACAAACCATGTTTAGTAACATAAATAAACAAATATGGCTGGAAGAACAACCCATATCTCAATAATAACCCTAAATGTTAATGGCTTAAACTCACCAATCAAGAGACACAGGCTAGTAGAATGGATCACAAAACAAGACCCAACAATATGCTGCCTACAGAGACGCATTTGATAGGAAAAGACATGCATAGGCTGAAGGTGAAAGGTTGGGAAAAATCATATCACTCATATGGACTTCGGAAACATGCAGGAGTGTCCATACTCATATCAAATAAAATAGATTTCAAGCCAAAGTTAATCAAAAGGGATAAAAAGGGACACTACATACTGCTTAAAGGAACCATACACCAACAAGACATAACAATCATAAATATATATGCCCCAAACAATGGTGCAGCTATGTTCATCAAACAAACTCTTCTCAAGTTCAAGAGTCTAATAGACCACCATACAATAATCATGGGAGACTTCAACACACCTCTCTCACCACTGGACAGATCTTCCAAACAAAAGTTGAATAAGGAAACTATAGAACTCAATAACACAATTAATAACCTAGACTTAATTGACATATATAGAATATACCACCCAACATCAAGTAGTGACACTTTTTTCTCAGCAGCACATGGATCCTTCTCAAAAATAGATCATATATTATGTCACAGGGCAACTCTTAGACAATATAAAGAGTAGAGATAATACCATGCATCCTATCTGATCATAATGGAATGGAACTGAAAATCAACGATAAAAGAAGGAAGGAAAAAGAATACATCACTTGGAGAATGAATAATAGGTTACTGAATGATCAATGGGTTATAGAAGACATCAAGGAGGAAATTAAAAAATTCTTAGAGATTAATGAAAACACAGACACAACATATCGGAATCTATGGGACACATTGAAAGCAGTTCTAAGAGGAAAATTCATTGCTTGTAGTTCATTCATTAAAAAAAAGAAAAAAACAACAAATAAATGATCTCATACTTCAACTCAAAATCCTAGAAAAAGAAGAGCAAACAACAGCAAAAGAAGTAGAAGGCAAGAAATAATTAAAATCAGAGCTGAAATTAATGAAATCGAAACAAAAGAAACAATTGAAAAAAATTGACAAAACTAAAAGTTGGTTCTTTGAAAAAATAAACAAAATCGACAGACCCTTAGCAATGCTAGCGAAGAGAAGAAGAGAGAGAACTCAAATTACTAGCATACGGGATGAAAAAGGCAATATCACAACAGACACTTCAGATATACAGAAGATAATCAAAAATTATTTTGAATCCTTATACTCCAATAAATTAGAAGATAGTGAAGGCATTGATAAATTTCTTAAGTCATATGATCTGCCATCAAACCATCAAAAGACTACCAACTAAGAAAAGCCCAGGACCGGATGGGTATACAGCAGAGTTTTACAAAACCTTTAAAGAGGAACTAATACCAGTACTTTTCAAGCTACTTCAGGAAATAGAAAAAGAGGGAGAACTTCCAAATTCATTCTATGAGGCCAACATCACCCTGATACCTAAACCAGACAAAGACACTTCAAAGAAAGAAAACTACAGACCAGTATCTCTAATGAACCTAGATGCAAAAATCCTCAATAAAATTCTGGCGAATCGGATACAAAAACATATCAAAAAAATTGTGCACCATGATCAAGTAGGATTCATCCCTGGGATGCAAGGCTGGTTCAATATACGGAAATCAATAAATGTTATTCACCACATCAATAGACTTAAAAATAAGAACCATATGATCATCTCAATAGATGCGGAAAAAGCATTCAACAAAGTACAGCATCCCTTTATGTTCAAAACTATAGAAAAACTAGAGATAACAGGAACATACCTCAATATTTTAAAAGCAATCTATGCTAAGCCTCAGGCTAGCATCATTCTGAATGGAGAAAAACTGAAGGCATTCCCTCTAAAATCTGGAACAAGACAGGGATGCCCTCTCTCTCCACTTCTGTTCAACATAGTTCTCAAAACACTGGCCAGAGCAATTAGACAGAGGAAAGAAATTAAAGGCATAAAAATAGGAAAAGAAGAACTTAAATTATCACTATTTTTAGATGACATGATTCTATACCTAGCAAACCCAAAAGGGTCTACAAAGAAACTATTAGAGCTAATAAATGAATTCAGAAAAGTGGCAGGATATAAAATCAACACGCATAAATCAAAGGCATTCCTGTATATCAGCGACAAATCCTCTGAAATGGAAATGAGGACAACCACTCCATTCACAATATCTTCAAAAAAAAAAAAAAATACTTGGGAATCAACCTAACAAAAGAGGTGAAAGACTTACACAATGAAAACTACAGAACCCTAAAGAGAGAAATAGAAGAAGATCTTAGAAGATGGAAAAATATACCCTGTTCATGGATAGGCAGAACTAACATCATCAAAATGGCGATATTACCAAAAGTTCTCTATAGGTTTCATGCAATGCCAATCAAAATCCCAACGGCATTTCTTGTAGAAATAGAGAAAGCAATCATGAAATTCATATGGAAAAATAAACGACCCAGAATAGCAAAAACAATGCTAAGCAGGAAGTGTGAATCAGGCGGTATAGCGATACCAGACTTCAAACTATACTACAGAGCAATAGTAACAAAAACAGCATGGTACTGGTACCAAAACAGGCGGGTGGACCAATGGTACAGAATAGAGGACACAGAAACCAATCCACAAAACTACAACTATCGTATATTTGATAAAGGGGCTAAAAGCATGCAATAGAGGAAGGATAGCATCTTCAACAAATGGTGCTGGGAAAACTGGAAATCCATATGCAACAAAATGGAACTGAATCCCTTTCTCTCGCCATGCACAAAAGTGAATTCAAAATGGATCAAGGAGCTTGATATCAAATCAGAGACACGCCGTCTGATAGAAGAAAAAGTTGGCTACGATCTACATACTGTGGGGTAGGGCTCCAAATTCCTCAATAGGACACCCATAGCACAAAAGTTAATAACTAGAATCAACAAATGGGACTTACTCAAACTAAAAAGTTTTTTCTCAGCAAAAGAAACAATAAGAGAGGTAAATAGGGAGACTACATCCTGGGAACAAATCTTTACTCCTCACACTTCAGATAGAGCCCTAATATCCAGAGTATACAAAGAACTCAAAAAATTAGACAATAAGAGAACAAACAGCCCAATCAACAAATGGGCCAAGGACCTGAACAGACACTTCTCAGAGGAGGACATACAATCAATCAACAAGTACATGAAAAAATGCTCACCATCTCTAGCTGTCAGAGAAATGCAAATCAAAACCACCCTAAGATACCATCTCACTCCAGTTAGATTGGCAGCCATTATGAAGTCAAACAACAACAAGTGCTGGCGAGGATGTGGGGAAAAGGGTACACTTGTACATTTCTGGTGGGACTGCAGATTGGTGCAGCCAATTTGGAAAGCAGTATGGAGATTTCTTGGAAAGCTGGGAATGGAGCCACCATTTGACCCAGCTATTCCCCTTCTCGGTCTATTCCCTAAAGACCTAAAAAGAGCATGCTACAGGGACATTGCTACATCGATGTTCATAGCAGCACAATTCACAATAGCAAGACTGTGGAACCAACCTAGATGCCCTTCAATAGATGAATGGATAAAAAAATGTGGCATTTATACACAATGGAGTATTACTCTGCATTAAAAAATGACAAAATCATAGAATTTACAGGGAAATGGATGGCATTAGAGCAGATTATGCTAAGTGAAGCTAGCCAATCCCTAAAAAACAAATGCCAAATGTCTTCTTTGATATAAGGAGAGTAAGTAAGAACAGAGTAGGGTCGAAGAGCATGAGAAGAAGATTAACATTAAACAGGGATGAGAGGTGGGAGGGAAAGGGAGAGAGAAGGGAAATTGCATGGAAATGGAAGGAGACCCTCAGGGTTATACAAAAGTACATACAAGAGGAAGTGAGGGGAAAGGGAAAAACAATACAAGGGGGACAAATGAATGTCAGTAGAGGGGGCAGAGAGAGAAGAGGGGAGGGGAGGGGAGGGGAGGGGGGATAGTAGAGGATAGGAAAGGCAGCAGAACACAACAGACACTAGTATGGCAATATGTAAATCAATGGATGTGTAACTGATGTGATTCTGCAATCTGTATATGGGGTAAAAATGGGAGCTCATAACCCACTTGAATCAAAGTGTGAAATATGATATATCAAGAACTATGTAATGTTTTGAACAGCCAACAATAATAAATTAAAAAAAAAATAAAAATGATTAAGCAGAAGAAGAATAAAAAAATAAATAAATAAATCTGATCCTAACCTAAAACCAGAGCATAAAACTAGCTCTACCAGTAAACTTATACCTAAGCCTAAGCCTAACACTAGTCCTAGACTTAAGCCTAATCATCAATATAGCCATAATTACAGACCTAGACCTAAAAAAACCCTGAGTCCTAGCCCTAACATAATCCTTAACCTAATGTGAACACTAACCCTATACCTAGATCTAAACCTAGTCCTAATTCTTGCTTTCACCCTAAACCTAACTCTAACCTGAACGCTTACCCTAACACTAACACTAAACCTCACTCTAATCCTGATCCTAACCCAAAACCTAAAACTAACACTAGACATAGCCATAACCCTAACCCTAAAACTAGTTCTAGAATCAGAACCTTGCATCTTACATTACACATAGCCTTAACCCTGGGCCTAAACCTAACACAATACCTAGCAGTATTCTGAGTCCCAATCCTACTCTAAAAATAAACATAATCCTAAATGTAGCCCTAACCCTAACCCTCACCTTAGACATAACCCTAGCTCTAAGACTAACCCTTAGCCTAAACAAAACCCTAGGCCTATTTGTAAACATAAACCTAACCCTAGCCTTAATCCTGAATTTAATCCTTGTAATAACCCTAGCCCTAAACCTAATCCTATCCATAACCCTAATCTTAAACCTAACCCTTGTCTTAATCCTACACCTAACCCTTGCCATAAACTTAACCCTAAACCATACCAAAAATAAAAACTAAGCCTACCCCTGAACCTAAATTTAACCATAACCTAAATTTAACCCTAAACCTAATCTTACATCTAATCCAATACATTACTCTAAAACTAGCCCTAGCCTAATGACAACCCTAGCCCTAACCCCAACACTAGCCATAATCATAATCATAACCCTATTCTAGACCTAAGACTAAACCTAACACTCCCCTTAGCCCTAACCGCAACTTAAACCCTAACCCTTACACTAACCCTAACCCTAGCCATAGCCCTAAGCCTAGCCGTAGCCCTAATCATAACCCTAACTCTAGCCCTAAACCTAATATTAAACCTAGCCCTAATCCTAGCCCTAATATAGCCCTATTCCTAACCCTAACTCTTACCCTAGAATTAAGATTAACTATAATTCTCACAAGACCTATCCCTATTCTAACTCTATACCTTACCGTAACCCTAACCCAAGCCCTAACCCTAGTCATAACCCTTGCCCTAGCACTAATTCTAGATCAAAACCTATCTCTAAAACTAACCCTATCCCTTACCATAACCCTAACCCAAGCCGTAACCCTAGTCATAATCCTTAGCAATAGCACTAACTTATCTCTAAAACTAACCCTAACCTGAGGCCTCAGCCTAACCCTGAAATTAGCTCTAACCCTAATGCTATTCCTAAAATTAGCCCCAACCCTAGCCCTATCCCTAAAACAAAACTGAGCCATACCCCTAACACTAACCCTTACCCTAGGCCAAACCCTAACCCTTCACCAGCCCTAACCCTAGCCCTAATTTGAAACCTAACCCTAACCCAAACCTAACCATGAACCTGACTCATATTCAAACACTAAACCTAGCTCTAAACATCACCCTAACCTTAAACCTAACCCTAACAATAGGCCTAGCCCTAAACTTAACCATAAAACTAACCTTCATCGTAACCCTATTTCTTACAATAGCCATAACCATAACACTAGCCCTATATTTAATATAAAATCAGCCCTAATCCAAGCCATAACATGAGCGTTAACCATAAACCTAACTCTAACCCTAGTCCTAACTTTACCTCTAACCCTATCGCTTACCCTAAGCCAAACCCTCACCCTAACGCTAACCATATTTTTAGCACTAATCCTCAGCTTAACAAAAACCTAACTCTATAACTAGTCCTAACCCTAGCCTTCATTCTATATCTAACCATAACCCAAACCCCAACCCTATCCCTGACCTATTATTCTGACCCTAACAATAATAGCTCTAAATCTAAACCTAACCCTAAACTGAACCTAACACTAGCACTACTTGTAAACTTACACCTAAACCTATCCCTAACACTAGCCCTAGACCTAAACCAAATCCTAAATCTAGCCATAACTATAGCTCTAGACCTAAAGACAAACTAGACCTAGCCTTAACAATAACCCTTAACCTAACCCAAACTCTAACCCTACCTCTAGACCTCACCCTAGTCTTAATTCTGCCTTTAACCGCAACCATTACACTACCTGAACACTGTCCCTGACACTAACACTAATGCTAGGTCTAAACTTCTCCCTAACCCTAAAACTAACCCTGAAACTACATGTATCCCTAACGTTAACCATAAAACTAGTCTTAATCATACACTAGTTCTTACATTAGCCATTGCTCTAACCTATCACAAAACCTAGCCCTAATTAAGCCCTACCTTAGCAATAAACCTAAAGTTAAACTTAACAATAACCCTAACCCTAACTATAAACCTAAGCCCAACCCTAGACTTAATCCTAACCATAATCCTAGCCCTAATCCTAGCTTTAACCCTATGCATTACCCTAAGAAAACTATAATCCTTATGCTAACCCTAGGCGGAACCCTAAACCTAGCACTAGCCTTAATCTTATCTATTAACCTAAACCTAACCTGATCTGTAAATCTAAATGTGTCATTACCCAATCCCTAAATATAAGACTAATTTGACCCCTAAACCTAAACCTTAACCTAACCGCAACCTAAACTTGACCCTGACTCTAATAATTCCCATAGCTCTAAACCTGATGTAACAAGAAACCTAAACTTTACAATAGACCTAGCCATAAACTTAACCCTAAAACTATCCCTAACCATATCCTAGACCTGACATTAGCCCTAGCTCTAATCTAGTCCTAATCCTAATACAAAACTTAGCCCACATCCTAGCAAGGAACCTCACCTTAATTATAACCCTAAACCTAACGTTAACCCTAATCTTAACCCTAATTTTAACCCAAGTTCTAAAACTAGCTATATTGCCATCCCTTACCCTAAACCTAACCTAACCCTAAACCTATCACTAAACCTAGACCTAACCCTAGGCCTAACCCTAACACTAACCCTAGTCTTAATCCAAGCCCTAATTTAGCCCTATCCCTAACTCTAACGCTAGCCCTAAGACTAACTCTAACTCTCACACTAACCCTATACCTAGTTGTAACCTTATCCCTTACCATCACCATATACCTAGCCCTAAACGTAGATTTACCATAGACCTATACTTAGCCCTTTCAGAAAACCTAGATCTAAACCTAACTCTAAATTTAACCCTAACCCTAAGTCTAAAACTATCCATAACTCTACTCTTATCCCTAATCCTTAACCTAAGCCTAAATCTCACACTTACACTAGCCCTAACCCTAAGACTAATCATAAAACTAGCCCCAACCCTACCCCTAGCCCTAAAACAAAACCAAGTCATAGCCCTAATCTTAACCCTTAACCTAAAACAAATCCGAAACCTACACCTAACCCTAACCCTATCCCTAATTATATTCTAACCCTAACCCGAAAACTAACCCTGACCCTGACTCTGACCCTAACAGTAACCCTGGCGCTAAACATCATCATCACCATAAACCTAACCTTAACAATAGACTTAGACCTAACTATAAACCTGTAAGTAGCTGTAATCATAAACCTACTTCATAAATTAGCGGTAGTCTTACCCCTAGCCTTAACCTAACCCAAAACCTAGCCTTAATCTTAGTCCTAAATCTAACTTTAACCCTAAACTTAAAACTAACCCTAACCCAAACACTAGCCCTAATCTTATACATAACCATAGCCCTAACCTTAGGGATAACCCTATCCATTACTCTAACGATAACCCTAACCCTTCTGATAACCCTAGGCCTAACCCTAACCCTATACATTACACTAAACCAAACCTAAACCCTAAACCTAACCCTGTCATTACCCTTACCCTAAATCTAACACTAATTTGAGCCCTGCACCTAAACACTATCTTAACCCAAACCCTAATCCTGACCCTGATTCTAAAAATAACCCTAGATCTAAACCTGACCCTAACCAAAAACCTAACCCTTACACTGGACCAAGCCATAAACCTAACACTAAATCTATCCCTAAGTGTAACCCAAGACCTGACATTAGCCATAGCCCTAATACTATCCCTAACCCTAAAACAAATCCTAGTCCTCATCGTAGCCCTAAACATAGCCTTAAACATAACCCTAAATCTAACCCTAGTTTTAACCCTAATACTAACCATCGCCCTTGCCCTAAGCCTAGCTATAACCACATCCCTTACCATAAAGTAAACCCTAACTCTAACCCTAACCCTTGCCTTATCATTAGCCCTAGCATTAACCCTAGATCAAAATCTAACTCTAAATCTAACCCTAAATTGATGCCTAAGCCTAATCCTAAAACTAGCCCTAACCCTACCCCTAACATAACACTAGCTGTAATTTAGCCCTATCCGTAAACCTAAACCTAACATTAGCCCTAAGATTAACTCTCTCATACTAGCCCTGTCACTCATTCTAACCATATCCCTTACCATAATTCTAACCCTAGCCCTAACACTAGTGATAAACCTTTCCCAATACTTATCCCTAGCACTAACCTTAGGCAAAATGTAACTCTAAAACTAGCCTTAACCCAAAGCCTAAGCCTAAACCTAACACTAGCCCAAACCATAACACTAATCCTAAAATGAGCCCTAACATTAGCCCTAGCCCTAACACAAAACTGAGCCATAGTTCTAACCCTAAACATTAACCGATTCCAAACCCTAACCTTACACCTAGACCTAAACCTAGACTTATTTGAGTTGGAAGCCGAACCCTAAAACTAACCCTGAACCTGCCACTGACCCTAACACTTCTAGCTCTAAACATCACCGTATAAGTAAACCTAATCCAAACACTAAACCTAGCACTTAACCCTAAAACTAGCCCTAAACTTAAACCTAGTACTTACATTAGCTATAACCCTAACCCTAGCCCTAACATAACACAAAACCTAGCCCTAATCAGAGCCCTAACCCTAGCTTTAAACCTAACCTAACCCTAACACTAGTCCTAATTGTAACCATAACTTTAGCCTGAAACTGATCTCTAACTCTATCCATGAACATAACCATAACCCAATCTTTAATGATAACCCTAAGCATAAATCTAACCCTATCTCGAATCCTAACTCTTCCATTACCCTAAACCTAACCAGAATCCTATACCTAACCCTATCATTACCCTAACACTAATCCTAAAACTAATTCAAGACCAAAATTGAAACCTTAACCTATCTCAAACCCTAACTCAGACCTTGACCCTAATAATACCCCTAGCTCTAAACTTGACCATAACTTAACACCTAACCCTTAGCCTAGACTTAGCCACAAGCCTAAACCTAAAACTATATTTAACCATAATTCTGGACCTGAAATTAGCCCTAGCCCTAATCCTAGACCTAACCCTATAAACACATCTAGCCCTCATTCTTGTGCGAAACTTAGCCTTAATCATAACCCTATCTCCAGCTCTACACCTAACCCTAATTCTAACCCTCACCCTACCTCTAAACCTACCTATAATGTAATCTCTTACCATAAATTTAAACCTAACCCTAACCCTAACACTAGGCTTAAGCTAAACACAAAACCTAGCCCTAATCCTAGCCCTAATTTAGCTCTATCTCTAACCCTATCCTAACCCAAGCCCTGAGACTAACTCTAACTCTTGCCATAGCCCTAGCCCTAGTTCTATCCCTATCTGCTACCATAAACCTAACACTAGCCCTAACGTTAATGATAATAGTAAAACTAGCAATAACCCAATCCTAGCAGTAAACCAGAACCAAGCAATAGCCCTAACCCTATACCTTAACTTAAACCAAAAACTAATACTACACTTAGACCTAAACCTAGCCCTAATTCGAGTCCTAAGCCTCATCTTAAATCTAACCCCGACATTGACTCATATCTTAACACTCATCCTAGATCTAAACACTGCCCTAAACTCAAAACGAACACTAACATTAACACTGCCCTAATTCAATTCTTAACACTAACCCTAACAATAACCCTGACCCTGACTCCTATCCTAACAAGAACCGTAGCTATAAATATCAACTTAACCTTAAACCTAACACTAGCACTCAAACTACCCCTAAACCTAACCCTAAAACTAACCTTAATGGCAACCATAGTTCTTAAATTAGCCATTGCCCTAATCCTAGCCCTAACCCTAACACCAGACTAGCCATAAACTGAGCCATAAACCTAGCTTTAACTCTAACTCTAACCCTAAACATAGCCCTAACCCTAGATCTAAATCAATCCCTTATCCTAAGCAAAATCTTAAACCGAAGAGTAACCCTAGACCTATCTCTAGTCTTTAGACTAACCCAAACCCTAACCCTATTAATAGTTCTAATTCTAGCCTTTGTTTTAGCTCTAACACCACCACAAACCGTAACCCTAACCCTGATTCTTATTCTGACCCTAACATTAAACCTAGGTCTAACCCTACCACCAACCCTAACCCCAAATTTACCATAATCTTATCCCTAGAACTAATTCTAAACCTAACTCTCAGCCTAGCCCTAACCATAGCTCAGAACCTAACCCTTATGCTAAACAAAACTATAAACCTAATCCTAGTTCTAACCCTCACCTTAACGCTAACACAAGACCTAATTTTAACCATAACCCTAGCCCTAACCTTAACTCTAAATGTATCCATTACCCTAAACATAACCCTTACCATAATTCTAATGCTAGGCTTAACCCTAACCCTATCGCTTTCCCGAAACCTATCAATTAGCCGAACCTACCCTGAACCCTATACCTAATCCAATTATTACACTAACCCTAACCCAAATGCTAATTCGATCCCTAACCCTAACCTCAAACGTAAACCAAACCCTAATACTCACCGTGACCCTAATAATTCCCCTAGCTATAAACCTGACTCTTACTCTACCTAACCCTTACACTAGACCTGGCCATAAAACTAACCCTAAAACTATTCCTAAACCTAACCCTAGACATGATATTAACTCTAGCCATAATCCTATCCCTAACCCTAACACAAACCCTAGCCCTTATCCTAGCCCTAAACATAGCCTTAATTTTATCCCTAACCTAAACACTAGGCCTAAACCTAACACTACCACTAGCCCTAATCTTAGCCCTAATTTAGCCCTATCCCTAACCCTAACCCTAATCCTAGCCCAAAGACAAACTCTAACTCTAAATCTCACCCTAACCTTAGTTACAACCCTATCCCTAACTAGAACCCTAATCCTAGCCCTAACCCTTGGTGTAACCCTAGCCCTATTCTTGGCCCAGGCCATAAACCTAGATCTGAACCTAATTCTAAATCTAACCCTAAACCTAAGCCTAAACCTAAACCTAACACTAGCCCTAATGCTAATGCTAATCCTAAAATTAGCCCTAACACTAGCCCTAGCTCTAAAACAAAACTGAGCCATAGCAGTAACCCAAACCCTTATCCTGAACCAAACCCTAACCCTACACCTAGCCCTAACCATATCCTAATTCCAGTCCTAACCCTAACCCGAAAACGAACCCTGAATCTAACTCTTACTTCAACACTAACCCTGGCTCTAAACATCATCATCACTGTAAACTTCTACCTAACACTAGACGTAGCCCTAACCCTAATCTTATAAATAGCGCTAATCATAGCCCTACTTTGTACATTAGCCAGAGCCTTAACCCTAGCCCTAACCTAACCCAAAACCCAGATTTAAACCAAGTAGTAAACCTGGCTTTAACCCTAAATTTAAACCTAAGCCTAACCCAAAACTAGCCCTAATCCTATACATAACCCTAGACATAACCTTAGGTCTAAACCTATCCATTATCCTAACTATAACCCTAACTCTTAAGCTAACCCTAGGCCTAACCTTAACCCTATCCATTACACTAAACCAAACCTAAACCCTAAAACTAACCCTGTCATTACCCTAAACCAAAACCCTAATATAACCCAAACCCTAAACCTGACCCTAAATATAAACCTAGATAAAAACCTGAATCTTACGCTAAACCTAATGCTTACACTGGATGAAGCCATAAACTTAACACTAAATCTAGCCCTAACTAAAACCCTAGACCTGACATTAGCCCTAGCCATAATACTATCTCTAACCCTAACACAGACCCTAAACCTCCTCCTAGCCATAAACCAAGCCTTAATCATAACCCTAAACCTAATTCTGGCCCTAACCCTAATACTAACCCTTGCCATAGCACTAAATCTAGCCAAAAGCACATCCCTTATCCTAATTGTAAGCCTAACTCTAACCCTCACTCTGTTCATCACAATTTCCCTATTTTTAGCCCTAGGTTTAACACTAGATCGAAACCTAACTTTAAATCTAACCCTAACTCAATGCCTAAGCCTAAAAATTGCCCAAACCCTGATGCTAATTATAAGTATAGCTCTAACTATAACCCTAGCCATAATTTAGCCCTATCCCTAACACTAACCCTAACCCTAGCCCTAAGAATAACTAACTCTCACACTGGCCCTATCACTCATTCTAATCCTATCCCTTCCCATAAACCTAACCCTATCCCAAATTCTAGTCCTAAACCTTGCCCTATCCTTAGCCCTAGCACTAAACTTAGATGAAAACCTAAGTCTAAATTTAACCCTAAACTGAAGCCTAAGCCTAAATCTAAGACTAGCCCTAACCCTAACACTAATCCTAAAAATTTAACTAACCCTAATCCTAGCCGTAATAACAAACCAAGCCAAAGCTTAACCATAATCCTTAACCTAAACCAAGCCCTAACCCAAAACTTAGCCCTAAGCCTAGCCCTAATTCGAGTTTTAAGCCAAACCTTAAAACTAAAACTGACCCTTAGCTCTATAGCTGACGCTAACCCTAAACTTAACCCTTACACTAGACGTACCCATAATCCTTATTCTAAAAATATTTTTAACCATAATTCTGGACCTGAAATTAGCCCTAGTACTAAACCTAGCCCTAACCCTAAAAAAAATCCCTAGCCATCATCATACCCCTAAACCTAGGCTTAATCATAACCCTTACAATAACCACAGCCCTAACCGTAATTATAACACTCACCCTACCTCTAAACATAGCTATAAAGCCATCCATTACCACAAAATTTGCCCGAACGCTAAACCAAAACTCTAAACGCTAACTCTAAACTCTAACCCTAACCCTAACACTAACCCTAACTCTAGGCTTAAACTAAACACTAAACCTGCCCTACCCTTGCCCTAATTTAGCCCTATCTCTAACCCTAACCCTAACCCTAGCCCTAAGACTGTCTCTCGCCATAGCCCTATCCCTAGTTCTAACCCTATCCCTTACAATAACCCTAAAACCTAGCCATAACACTTGCCCTATCCTTAGTTCTAGCCTTCATCCTAGGTCTAACCCTAATTCCCAGTTTAACCCTAACACTAAGCCTAAGCCTAACACTAACACTAGCCCTAACCCTAACCATAGGACTAAAACAAAACCGAGCATTAGCCCTAACTCTAAACCTTAACTTAAACCAAACCCTAACACTGCTACTAGACCTAAACCTAGCCCTAGTTCGAGTCCTAACTCAAACCCTAAAACTAACCCTGATGCTGACTCATATCCTAACACTCACCCTAGCTCTAAACACCACCCTCACCTTAAACTGAACCCTAACAATAAACCTAGCCCTAATTCGAGTTCTAACTCTAACCCTAAAACTAAGCCTGACGCTGATTCCTATTCTAATATGAACCCTAGCTAAAAATATCACCCTAACCTTAAACCTAACCCTAACACTAAACCTAATCCATACACTAACACTAAAACTAATGGTAACCCTAGTTCTTACATTAGCCATTGCCTAACCCTAGCCCTAACCATAACACAAAACATAAGGCCTAATCTGAGTCCTAAAACTAGCTTTAACCCTAACTCTAACCATAACCTAGCTCTAAACCAATCCCTTACTTAAGCAAAACCTTAAACCTAAGGGTAACCCTAGACCTATCCCTAATCCTTAGGCTTACCAAAACACTAAACTTATTAATAGCCCTTAACCTTGCCCTCATTCTAGATCTAACCCTTTCCAAAACCCTAACACTAACCCTGACCCTTCTACTGACCTTACCATTAATCTTAGGTCTAATCCTAACCATAACCCTAAACCAAAACCTACTGTAATCCTATCCCTAGACCTAATCCTGAACCTAACACTGAGCCTAGCCCTAACCATAGCTCAGAACCTAATCCTTACACTAAACATAACCTTAACCTAACCCTAGTTCTAACCCTCACCCTAACCCTAAATCAAGACCTAATTCTAACCATAACACTTGCCCTAAACTTAAGTCTAACAGTATCATTAACCTAAACATAATCCTTACCCTAATGTTAACCCTAGGCCTGACCCTAAACATATCACTATCCCCAAACTTATCAATTACCCTAAACCTACCCTGAACCCTAGACCTAATACAATCATTACCCTAACCCTAACTCTAATGATAATTCGAGCCCTAAACCTAAACTCAAACCTAAACCTAACCCTAACACTGACACTGACCCTAATAATTCCCCTAGATCTAAACCTCACTCTTACCCTATACCTAACACTTATACTAGACCTAGCCATAAAACTAACCCCAAAACTATCCCTAAGCTAAACCTAGGCCTGATATTAGCCCTAGTCATGATACTAGCCCTAACCCTAACACAAACCCTAGATTTATCCTAGCCCTAAACATAGACTTAATTATAATCCTAACCATAAACCTAGGCCTAACTCTAACACTACCCCTAGCCCTAATCTTAGATCTAATTTAGCCCTATCCCTAACCTTAACCCCAACCCTAGCCCAAAGACTAACTCTAAGTATCACCTTAGTCCTAACCCTAGTTATAACCCTATACTTTACTGGAACCCTAATAATTGCCCAAACCATAGGTCTAACACTAGCCCTATTCATAGCCCTAGCAGCAACCCTAGATCTAACCCTAACACTAAATCTAACCATAAACCTTAGCCTAAACCTAAACCTAACACTAGCCCTAACCCTAAGGCTAATCCTAAAACTAGCTCTAACCCTAGCCCTAAAACAAAACCAAGCCATAGACCTAACCCTAACCCTTAATAAAAACTAAGCCCTAACCCTACACTAAGCCATTATTCTATCCATAATTCGAGTTCTAAGCCAAATACTAAAAGTAACCCTGACCCTGACTCTGACCTTAACACTAACCCTAGCTCTAAACATCAACCTTACCCTATGCCTAAACATAACAATAGACCTATCCCTAAAACTAACTCTAAAATTAGTTCTAATCACAACCCAGGTATTTACATTAGCTGTTACCCTAAACTTAGCCTTAATTTAACCCCAAACCTAGACTTATTCCGAGCACTATCCCTAGATTTACCCCTAACCCTAACCCTATCACTAATCCTAACTATAACCCTAGCTGTAAACTTAGATTTAACCCTAACCCTAACCCTAAGACTAACCCTATCAATAATCGTTAAAATAACCCTAGCTGTACCCCTATCTCTAACCCTATCCATTACCCTAAACATAACCCTATCCCAAATGCTAAAACTGTGCCTAAACCTAACCGTATCACTAATCCTAACCCTATCCATTACCCTAAACCTAACCGAAACCTAAACCTAACACTATCTTTACCCTAATCCTAACTCTAATGCTAATTCGAGAAATAAAATTAAACCTTAACCTATCCAAAACACTAATCATGACCCTGACCCTAAGAGTACCCTTAGCTCTAAACCTGAACCTAACCCTGAACCTAACCCTAAACCTAACCCTTACACTAGACGTAGCCATAAACCTAAACCTAAAATTATTTTTAACCATAACACTGGACCTGAAATTACCTCTAGCCATAATCCTAGCACTAAACCTAGTCTTAATCCTAGCCTGAAAAATAACCCAAGCCCTAACCCTAGTTCTATTCCTCATCCTAGCTCAAAACCTTCATATAACCCCATCCTATACCCCAAAACTAACCATAACCCTAAACCTACCCCTAACACTCACCCTAAACCTAGGCCTAACACAAATCCTAGTTCTAATCCTAGCCTTTGTTTAATCCTAACCTAACCCTAAACCTAGCCATAAGACTAACTTGAACTCTTGCCCTAACCCTAGCCTAGTTCTATCCTTAGCCTTAATCCAATGCCTAGATCTAAGCCTAAGTCCAAATCTAAACCTATTTCTAAATTTAACTCTAAAATAAGCCTAAACAAAAACCAAACACTACCCTTAACCATAATGCTAATCCTAAAATGTGCCCTAGCCCTAGCCCTAGCCATAAACCCAAACCAAGCCATAGCCCTAATCTTAACCCTTAACCTAAATCAAACCCTAACCCTACAACTAACCCTAAAACTAACTCTAAAACTAACCCTGACCCTGACACTGACCCTAACACTAATCCTAGCTCTAAACACCACCCTAACCTAAAATTAACTTTAACACTATATCTAGCCTTAACCTAACCCTGAAACTAGCCTTAAACATAACCCTAGTTCATACATTAGTCAATGTCCTAAACGTAGCCCTAACCCTAACACAAATTCTACACCTAATCCAAGCCCTAAACTTAGCTTTAACCATAATACTAGGCCTAACCCTAACCTTAACCCTAGCCCTACCTCTAACTCTAACCCTATTCCTTACACTAAGCCAAACCCTAACCCAAATGCTAACCTTAATCTTAATTCTAATCCTTAGCTTAACTTAAAATCTAACCATAATACTAGTCTTAACTCTAGCCCTCATTCTACCTCTAAACCTATCCCTGACACTCATGTGACCCTAAGAGTAACCCTAGGTCTAAACCTGACCCTAACCCTAAACCAAACCCTAGCACTAGCCCTACTGGTAACCCTATACTTATACATAAGCCTAACACTAGACGTGGACCCAAAGTTAATACGAAATATAGTTATAAATTTAGACCTAGACCTAAACAAAAACCTAGCACTAGCACTAAAAATAACCTTTAACCTAAAACGAACACTTACCCTACACCTACACCTAAGCCTAGTCCTAATTCTGGCTCTAATGCTAACCCTAACCCTATCCCAAAAACTGACCCTAATTCAAACACTGAACCTAGCTTTAAACATGACACTAACTCACAACCTAGGCATAACACTAGACCTAGACATAACCCTAACCCTAAACTAGCCCTAAACATAACCCTAGCTCTTACATTAACTATAGTCCTAACCCTAGCCCTAAACATAACATAAAACTTAGCCCTAAACCTAGGCCTAAACTTAGATCTAAGCATAACCCTTAGCCTAACCCTAGCCCTAAACCTAGCCCTAACCTATGCCTCGCCTTAGACCTAACCCTAACCTTTACACTAAACATAACCCTAACTCTATCCTAAAACTTAACCCTAACCCTAGCTCCAATCCTAACATTAAACCTAGTCTGAACTTTGGTTCTAAACATATCCATTACCCTAATCTAACCCTAATTTAATCTCCATCCCTAACACTAAACCTAACTCTAACCATAAATGTAAACCTAGACCTAAACTTAAACCTAACACTCATCCTAGCCCTAATTCTAGTTCAAACATAATCCTTACCCTAACTTAACTATAACCCTAGCCCTAAACTTAACATTTACCCTGACCCTAAAACTTACCCTAAATCACACCCTAATTCTATTCCTAAACCTAGCCCTAATCCTAGAGTTGATCCAAACCATAACCTAGCCCTAAACCTAGCTCTACACCTCTCCATTACACTAAACATAACCCTAACACTAATGGTAACCCTAACCCGATTGCTAAACATAACTCATCCTTTACCCTGAACCTTAACTGAAACCTAAACTAAACCTTATCCATTACCCTAATCCTAAACCTAACCCTAATGCTAATTCGAGCCTTATCCCTAAACCTTTAGCTAAATCAAATGCTAACTCTGACACTGTTCCTGACCCTAATAATAACCCTAGCCCTAAAGCTGACCTTTAACATAAACCTAACTCTTACAATAGACCTAATCATAACCTAACCCTAAAACTATTTTTAACATTAACCCTAGACCTGGTCCTAGCCATAATCCTAACAGAAACCCTAGACCTTAACCTAGCCATAAACGTAGACTTAATCCTAAACTGAAACATAACCCTAGGCCTAATCCTAATTCTAAAGCTCACCCTATACCTAAAGCTAGCTATAACCCCACCCATTTCCCTAAACTTTACCTTAACACCAATGCTAACCCTAACTCTAGCCCAACCCCTTAGTCTAACCCTAACACTAATCCTAGCCTTAAAACTAGCCCTAATGTAACCTGACCCCAACACTAACCCTAGCCCTAATCCTAAGCCCTAATTTTGCTCTTACCCTAACCCAAAATCTAGCCCTAATCCTAGCCCTAACTCTAACACTAACCCTAATCCTAATCCTAGCCCCAATTTAGCCCTAACCCTAGTCATAACCCTAACTCTAATCCTAGCTCTAATTTAGCCCTAACCCTAAATCTATCGCTAAGACTACTACTATGACTAACTCTAATTCTCACCCTACCGAATCCCTAGTTCTAACCATATTCATTACCATAACCCTAACCCTCACCCTAACCCTAGCCCTAGCCCTACCCTAACCCTAGATCTAACACTAATTCTAAATGTAACCCTCAACCTAAGCCTAAACCTCAACCTAACACTAGCCCTAACACTGATGCTAATCCATAATCCAGCCATAACCGTAGCCCTAGCCCTAAAACAAAACCAATGTATATCCCTAACCCTTAACTTGAACCAAACCCTAACTGTACAACTACTACTAACTTTAGTCATAATTCGAGTTCTAACCTTAACCCGAAAACTAACCCTGAATCTGGCACTAACCCTAAAAATAACCCTTGCTCTAAACATCACCCTAACCCTGAATCTATCCATAACAATAGACCAAGCCCTAACCCTAACCCTAAAACTATCACTAATTGCAACACTAGTTCATACATTACCAAAACCAAGCCCTAATCTGAGCCTTAACCCTAGCTTTAATCCTAACCATAAACCTAACCCTAACCAGAACATAGTCCTAAACTTTACCCTAACCTTAGCCAGAATTTTAACCATAACCCTAGCCCTATCACTAGCTATACCCCTATCCATTTCCCTAATCATAACCATAACTCTAATGGTAACCCTAGGCCTAACCCTAAACCAATCCTTAACCCTAACCTATTTCATTAACCTAAACCTAAACTGAACCCTAAACCTAACCGTACCATTACCCTAACTCTACACCTAATGCTAATTCAAGCCTTAACCCTAAACCTTAACCCAACCCAAACTGTAACTCTGCCCCTTCCATGATAATATACCTAGCTATAACCCTGAACCTACCACTAAACCTAATTCTTATACCAGACCTAGCAAAAACCTAACCCTAAAACTATCGCTAGCCAAAATCCTAGACCTGACATTTGCCCTATCTGTAATTCTAGCCCTAAACTTAACACAAAACACACCCATAACCCTAACACTTACCCTACCCCTAATCCTATCCATAAACCTAGCCCTAAATTTAGCCTAATCCTATCAATTACCCTAAACATAACCCTAATTATAATGCTAATCCTAGGCCTAAATCTAACCTTATCCCTAACCGTAACCCTATCCATTATGCTAAATCTAACCTGAACCCTAAACCAAACCCTATCATTACCCTAAACCAAACGCTAAAGCTAATTCAAGCCCAAACCCTAAACCTGAAGCTGACCCTAATAATACCCCTAGTTCTAAATTTGACCCCTAACTAAAACCTAACACGTACACTAAACATAGCCATAAACCTAATCCTAATCTTTAGCCTAACCCAAACCATCACCCTATTACTAGTTCTAACCCTAGCCCTCATTCTAGCTCTAACCATAACCCAAACCCTAAACTGAACCCTGACACTTATTCTGACCCCAACAGTAACTGTAAGTCTAAACCTGAACCTAACCGTAAACCAAACCCTAACACTAGCACTCGAAATAAACCTATACCTAAACCTAACCATGACACTAGCCATAGACCTAAACCTAATCCTGACTCTAGCCATATCTCTAGCCCTAGACCTAAACAAAAACCTAGCCCTAGCCCTAATGATAAACCTTAACCTAACACAAACACTAATCCTACCCCTAGACCTAACTCTAGTGATAAATCTGGGTTTAACCCTAACCCTAGCTATAACCCGAACACTGACTCTGACCCTAACACTAACCCTAGCTCTAAACATCATGAAAATGGTAACCCTAACCCTAACACTTGATCTAGTGTAACACTTACCCAAAAAGCAGCCCTAAACATAACCCTGGTTTATACATTATTTGTAGGCCTAACACTAGCCCCAACCTAACTCAAAACATGGCCCCAATCTGAGTGCTTACCCTAGTTTTAACCCTAACCCCCAAACTAGCCATAATCCATACCCTAACCATAGATCTAACCCTAGCTTTTACCCTATCCTTTACCTTAAGCTAAACCCTAAATCTAATGCTAACCCTAGACCTAACCCTAATTCTTAGCCTAACCCAAAGCCTAACCCTAACCTTCGTTCCAGGTCTAACCCTAACCAAAACCCAAACCTTATCCCTGACACTTATTCTGACCCTAATACTAACAGCAGGTATAAATCTGAACCTAACCTGAAACGGAATCCTAATATTAGCCCTACCTTTAATCATATACTTAAACCTAAATCTATCACTAATCCTAGATTAAACCTAATCCTAAATGTAGCCATATCTCTAGCCCTAGACCTGAACAACAACCTAGCCCTAGCCTTAACAATAACCCTTTACCTAACCCAAACACTAACCCTACCCCTAGACCTAACCCTAGTCCTAATTCTGGCACTAAACCCAACACTAACTCTAACCTGAACACTGGCCCTGACCCTAACATAATCCTAGCTCCAAAGCTCACTCTAAACCAAACCTAATCCTAACACTAGACCTAGCCATAACCTTAACCCCAAAACTAGCCCTAATCATAACCCTAGTTCTTACATTACCCATGGCCCTAACCCTAGGCCTAAACTAGCCCAAAACCTAGCTGTAATTTTAGGCCAGAACATAGCCCAAAGTGTAACCCTAAACCTAACCCTAGCCCTAACCCTAACCCCAAGCCTTGCTTTAGACCTAACCCTAGCTCAAGCCTAAACTTTACCCTTAACATAACCCTAGCCATATCCCAAACCCAAACCTAACACTAGCTCTAATCCAAACATTAAACATAGCCCTAACCATAGCTCTAATTATATGAACTACCCTAACCCTAACCCTAATCATAAACATAAGCCTAGCCCTAAACCTAGCTCTAATTCTATCTACTACGCTAACCACAATCTAACCTAATGCTAATCCTAGGCTTAACACTAACCCTATCACAATCCCTAAACCTATCCATTGCCCTAAAACTAACCTGAACCCTAATCCTAAGCCTATTCATTACCCTAACCCTAACTCTAACCCTAACGCTAATTCGAGCCCTAAACCTAAACATTTACCTAAATCAAACCTTAAGCCAAATACTGACCCTAATAATACACAAAGCTTTAAATTTACCTTTACCCTAAATCTAACCCTTACACTAGACCTAACCATAAACATAAGCCGATACCTATCTCTAATTAAACCCTAAACCTGACAATAGCCCTAGCCCAAATCCTAGCCCTAACCCAAACACAAACACTAGCTCTTATTCTAGCCTAAATCTTAGCCTTAATCATGACCCTAACCCTAATTCTAACCCTTTCCCTAGACCTAAACCTAGTTATAACCACATTGCTTACCCTAAACCTAACCCAGAAATTAACATTTACATTAAACCTAGCCCTAATCTTAACCCTAGGACTAACCCTAACACTAACCCTAGCCGTAATCCTAAAACTAACACTAATACTAGCTTTAAGATTAACTATATCTCTCGCCCTAGCCCTAGCCCTAATTCTAACTCTATCACTTACCATAAACTTATTCCTAGCCACAGCCTAGAATAACCCTAACCCTTATCTTAAAATTTGCCCTAACCATAGATCTAAACCTAACTCTAAATCTAACACTAATTCTAAAACTAAACTTAACCCTAACACTAGCCCTAACCCTAATGGTAATCCTAAAACTAGCTCTAACCATAGGCTTAGACCAAAAACAAAACTGAGCTATAAAAATAACCCTAAACTTTTACCTAAACCAAACCCTAACCTTATATCTAGCCCTAAGCCTAGCCCTAATTTGAGTTCTAATTTTAACCCTAAATCTATCCCTAAACCTGTCTCTGACATTAACACTAACCCTACCTCTAAACATTACCCTAAACCTAAACCTTAACCTAACACTAGACCTGGTCCTAACACTAATTCTAAACCTAGTTCTAATCATAAACCTAGATCATACATTAGCTGTAACCTTAAACCTAAATCTAACCAAACCTAGCCAAATTATGATACCTAACCCTAGTTTTACCCTAATCCTAACCCTAACATAGCCGTGACCCTAACCCAAACCCTAGCTCTAACCCTAGCTCTAACCATATACTTTACCCTAATAAAACCCCAACCATAATACTAACCCTAGTCCTAAATCTAATCATTAGTCTAACCCCAAACCTAACCCTATTACTAGTCCTAATCTTAGCCCTCATTCTTGTTATAACCATAACCCAAATTCTAACCCTAACCCTGACCCTTATTTTGATCCTGAACCTAAACCAAACCCTAAAACTAGCCCTACCCATAACCCTAACCCTAAACCAAACCATAATACTAGCCCTAGAATAAACCTAATCATGAATCTAGACTTATCTTTAACCAAGACCTAAACAAAAAACTAACCTTAGCTCTAATGATAACCCTTAGCCAAAGCCAAACACTAACCTTACCTCTAGACCTAACCAATCTTAATTCTGGCTCTAGCCCTAACCCTAACCCTAATCCAAACACAGACCCTGACACTAACACTAACCCCAGCTATAAAACTGACCCTAATCGAAACCTAAACCTAACATTAGTCCTAGCCATAAACGTAAACATAACCCTTACATTACCATAGCACTAAAACTAGCTCTAATTGTATCACAACACCTAGCCATAATTCTAGGTCTAAATCTAGCCCAAAGCAT
Source organism: Marmota flaviventris (assembly GCF_047511675.1). Taxonomy (NCBI): domain Eukaryota; kingdom Metazoa; phylum Chordata; class Mammalia; order Rodentia; family Sciuridae; genus Marmota; species Marmota flaviventris. The sequence goes on along the minus strand of NW_027288431.1, from coordinate 134,862 downwards.
AACCCTAACCCTAAACTAACATTATCCATTATTGTAAGCCTTACCCTCATGCTAACCCTAACCCTTGCCTTAGACCTAACTCTAGATAAACCCCAAAACTGAACCCTAAATATAAGCCTAGCTCTATCCCTAAACCTAATCCTAATCTTGGCCCTAATCATGATGTTAACACTAGCCCTAATACTATCTATAAATTTATCCATTACCCTAAACAGAACCTTAACCCTAATGATAACACTAGCTCTAATCCTAATTGTAAACCTAATCCTAGACCTAACCCTAAAACTAACCCTCATCATAGCCTTAACCCTAGATAAAACCATAACTTTTATTCTAACACTAACCGTAGCCCAAACCCTAACACTTACCCTAAACCTAAAACTACCCCTTACCCTAACCTGATATCTAACCCTGTCCATTATTGTAACTCAAATGATAATCTTAGCTCTAACCTCAACACTAACCCTAAAGCTATAACTACCCCTAAACCTAACCCAACATCTAATGCTATCCATTAATATAACTCTAAAGACAACCTTTGCCCTAACCCTAAAACTCACAGTAAACTTAACCATGAATCTAACCCTATACATAATCCTAAACCTAACCCTCACCCTAGCACTATCCCTCGCTCAAAACCTAACCTGTACCCTAAACCTAACCCAAACCCAACTTTGGCCTAGCCTTACCCCTAACTCTAGCCCTAATCCTATCCAAAATCCTATCCCTAACCCTAGATCTAATGCTGTTCATTATCCTAACGATAACCCTAAACCAAATGCTAACCCTAGGCCTAACCCTAACCCTGTCACTAACCCAAACCCTACCAATTACTCTAATCTTATCCTGAATCCTAAATCTAAACCTATCCATAAACCTAACCCTAATTCTAAACCTAATGCTAATTTGAGCCCTAACCCTAATAATTAACCTAACACAAACCCGAAACCTAACACTTACTCTAAAAATACCCCTTACTCTTTACCTGGGCATTACCCTAAACCTAACATTAGACCTAGCCATGAACCTAACCTAATACCTATCCCTAGCCATAACCCTAACTCTGACATTTTCCCTATCCCTAAAACTTGCACTAACCCTAACACAAACCCTAGCACTCATCCTATCCCAAAATATAGCCTTAATTCTAACACAAACCTAACCTTAGACCTAAACCTAATTCTAATCATCACCCCAGGCCTAAACCTAGCCATAACACTAACCCTAAAACTGGCCCTAATTGTAACCCTACTTCTTAATTTACCCGTAGTCCTAAAGCTAACACAAAACCTAGCCTAGACCTAATCCAACCTCTAACCCTAGCTTTAACCCTAATCCTAAATCTAACCCTAACCATAACCCAACCCTAACACTAGCACTAACCCTATCCCATACCCTAAGCCAAACTATAACCCTAAGAGTACCCTTTTCCTAAACATAATTCTATAGCCGAACCCAAAACCTAACTCTATTACTAGTCCTAACCCTAATCCTCAATCTAGCTCTATCACTATCCCAAACCCTAACACTAACCCTGACCCTTATTCTGACCCTAACATTAACCATAGGTCTAAACCTGACCCTAACCCTAAACAGACCCCTAACATTAGCACTACCTGTATCCCTATAACTAAACCTTACACTAACACTAGACCTAGATCAATACTTAATCTATTATCTAGTGATAACTCTAGGCCTAGCCCTAAAAAAAAAAAAACCTTAGTACTAGCCCTAATAATTACCCTTAACGTAACCCAAACACTAACCCTAACCCTAGATCAAAGCCTAGTCACTAATGCTGACCCTAACAATAAACCTAACCCTAAACCTAACACTGACCCTTACCCTAACACAAACCCTAAATCTAAACCTTATCCTAACAAAACACATAACCCTAACACTAGACTTAGCCATATCACTAACCCTGAGACTAGATATCACCATAGGCCAAAACCTAGCTCTAACACTATCCATTACCCTACCCTAACCATAACCCTAATGCTAACCCTAGCCCTAACCCTCACACTGACTCTAACCCTAATGCTCATCCTAGTCCAAACCCTAGCTCAATCCCTAACCCTTAAACTTAACCTAACCCTAACACTAACCCATGGCCTAAACCTAAACCTAACCTAAACCCTAGCCCTAATACTGACCTTAACCCTATCTCTAACCCTAGCTCTAAGCCTACATATTACCCTAACTCTAACTCTAAACTTAATGATAACCCTAGACCTAACCCTAGCTCTAACCCGACCCATTACCCTAATCCTAAACCTAATGATAACCCTAGCCCTTACCCTAAATCTAACCTAACCCTAACCCTAGACATAACCAGAAACCTAACCCTTGCCATATACCTAACCCTTGCTCAAACCCTAACCATTACCCTAAACCTAAAACTAAACCTATCCCTAACCATAACCTTAAGCCTAAACCTAACCCTAACCAGAACACGACATCAAACCCTATCCAATACCCTAAACCTAATGATAACCCTAGCCCTAATCTTAACACTAACCTTGAACCTATCCCTAACTATAACCTAGACCTAACCCTAAACCTAACCCTTGCCCTAGTGCTAACCATAGCTCAAACTCTAAACCATACCCTAAACCTAACCCTAACCCTAGGCCTAAACCTAACTCTAGGCCTAATAATAACCATAACCATAGCCCTAACCCTATCCCATACCCTAAGCACAACCATAACCCTAAGGCTAACCCTAGGCCTAACCCTATCCCGTTTGCTAACTCTAACCCTATCAATTACCCTTCACCTAACATGAACCCTAAACCCAAACCTATCATTACGCTAGCCAAACCCTAATGCTAATTCAAATCTAAACCTAAACCCTAACCTAAACCAAACCTGAAACCTAATTCTAACCCTAATAATAGCATAGCTCTAAACCTGACCCTTACCCTAACCCGAACCCTTACACTAGACCTAGCCATAAAACTAACTCTCAATCTATCCCTAATGTAAGCCTAGACCTGACAATAGCCCTACCCCTAATTCTTGCCATAACCCTAAAACAAACCCTAGTCCCCATTCTAGCCATAAACCTAGCCTTATTATTAAACCAAACCCTAACCGTAGCCCTAACCAAAATTCTAACCTTCGATCTAGCTCTAAAACTAGCTCTAACCCCATCCCTTCCCCTAATCCTAACCCTATCCCTAAATCTAAACCTAAGCCTAAACTAGGCCTAACCCTAATACAAATAGTAGACCTAATCCTAGCCCTAATTTAGCTCTAAAACTAACCTAAACCTAGCCCTAAAACTAACTCTAACTCTCGACCTAGCCCTATTTCTACTTCTAACCCTATCCCTTACCATAATCCTATCACTTGCCTTTACATTAGCCCTAACCCTAGCTCTAGCCCTAATCCTATATCAAACCCTAACTCTAAATCTAACCCTAACCCTAAGCTAAACCTCTCACTAACACAAGCTGTAAAACTAATGCTAGTTTAAAACTAGCCCTAACCTAGCCCTAGCCCTACAAAACAACCTAGCCATAGTACTAACCCTAAACTTTAACATAAACCAAAGCCTAAGCCTACACCTAGCCCTAAACCTAGCTTTAATTCGAGTCCTATCCCTAACCCTAAAACAAACCCTGACCCTTACTCTGACCCTAACACTAACCCTAGATCTAAACATCACTCAAAACCTAAACGTGAACCTAATCCTAGACCTAGCCCCAACCCTAACTCTAAAATTAGTTCTAATCATAACCCTAGTACTTACATTGGCTGTAATTCTAAACCTTACCCTAACCTAACCCAAAACCTATCTGTAATCGGAGCTGTAACACTACCCTTAACCATAAGCATAACCCTAAATCTAGCCCTAACCCTTACCCTAAACCTAACCCTAACCCTAACCCTAACCCTGACATAACCCAAAACCTAACCCTAAACCTAGTCTTAATCCTAACCATAAACCTAGACCTAACCCCAGCTGTAACCCTATTCATTACCCCAATCCTAATCCTAACCCTAGTACTAACCCTAGGATAACCCTAAACCTAGTTCTAACCCTAAACTTATACATTGCCCTAAACCTAACCCGAATCCTAAACCTAATCATATCCATTAACATAATCCTAACCTTAATGATCTTAACCCTAAAACTATCTCTAAACATAACCCTAGACTTAATATTAGCCATAGCCCTAATAAAGTCCTAACCCTAAAACAAACTCTAGCCCTAATCCTAGCTCTATTCTTAGCCTTAATCCTAAACCTAACCATAACTATAGACCTAAACTTAATTTTAACCCTCGCTCTAGTTCTAAGCTAGCTATGACATCATACCTAACCATATCCATAACCATAACCCTAATCATGAACCTAGGCTCAGACTTAATACTCACCCAAGCTCTAATTCTAGCTCTAATTAACCCTAACCCTCGTTCTAGCCCTAACCCTAGCTCAAACACTAAACCTTACCATAAAATAACCCTAGCCCAAACCCTAAACCTCACCCTAATTCTAGTCCTAATCCTAACTCTAACCATAGCCCAAACCCTATCTCTAATTCTATCCAGTATGCTAACAACAACCCTAAAAGTAATGCTACCCTAGCCCTTAACCTAACCGTAAATCTACACTAGCCCAGACTGTAAACCTAACCCATACCCTAGCCATAAACCTAACTCAATCCCTAACCCTTACACTTAATCTAAACATAACACTAACCCAAGGTCAAACCCTAAACCTAAACCCAGCCCTAATCCTAACCTTAACCCAAGCCGTAATACTAGCTTGAATCCTATCCATTACTCTAACCCTAAACTTAACCCTAATGATAACACTACATCAAAAGCTAAACCTACCCTAACCCTAAACGTAAATCTAACCCTAGAACTAACAGTGAACCTAACCTAACCCTAACCCTTAACTTAAGATAGATCAAATGCTAACCCTAATCCTAAACCTAAACCTAACGCTAAACTAAACCTAAAACTAATAGACATCTATGCCTATTACCCTAGCCCTAACCATTACACTAACCATGACCATAACCCTAGACCAAACCATAAATTAATCTTAGCCATAGCAAAATTTCTAGCTCAAACCCTAAACCGTACCCTAAACTTAATCCTAAGTGTAACCCTCGCCCTAACCCTGACCCTAACACAAACTCTAGCATTAATCCTAACCATTATCCCAGCCCTAACCCTAGGTCTAAAACTATAAATTACCCTAACAATAACTATAACCCTAATGCTAACCCTAGGCCTAACCCTAAACCTACCACAAACACTATCCATATCCGTTACCTTAAACCGAACCTAACCCTAAACCTAATACTATCCATTACTTAACCCTAAATCTAACCTTAATGCTAATTTGAGCCTTAACACTAAAACTTAACCTAACCCAAACCCAAAGCCTGACCCTGACCATAATAATACCCCAGATCTTAATCTGACCCTTTCCCTAAAAGTAACACTTTAATTTGACCTTGCCATAAATGTAATCCTAAAAATACCAGTAACTATAAACCTAGACCTGACATTATTCCTAGCCCTAATTGTTACCCTAAACCTAACACAAAACCTAGCCCTAATCCTAGCCTTAAATCTAGCTTTAATCCTAAACCTAACCATAACCCTAGCCCTAACCCTAAAGCTAATCATAAAACTAGCCCTAACCCTAATCATAGCACTAAAACAAAACCGAGAAACAGGCCTACACTAACCTTAACTTAAACCAAACCCTAGCACTACACCTAGATCTAACCCTAGCCCTAATTCAAGTCCTAATCATAATGTTAAAATTAACCCTTTATCTGATTTATATCCTAACACTCATCTCGTTCAAAACACCACCATAAACCTAAACCTACCATAATCCTATCCCTAGACTTAACCCTAAACCTAGCCCTAACCCTAGCTCAAAACCTAAACTTTATGCTAAACATAACTCTATACCTAACCCTAAACCTAGTTCTAACACTAACTGTAACACTAACTCAAGGCATATTCCTAACCATAACTCTAGTTCTAACCCTATCAATTACCCTAACCATAACCCTTACTCTAATGCTAACCCTAAGCCTAACCCTAGCCCTATCTCTAACTCTAACCATATAAATTACCCTAAACCAAACCTGAACCTTTAAACAAACCCTAACTATATCCTAACTCTAACACTAATGCTAATTTGAGCCGTAAACCTAAATCCTTACCTAAGCCAAATCCTAATCCTAATAATTCCCTGAGCTCTAAACCTGACCCTTACCCTATACCTAACACTTACACTAGATGTAGCCATAAGCCTAACCCTAAAAATATCATTAACCATACCCTAACCTGATATTAGCCCTAAATCTAAAATGAACACTATCCCTCATCCTAGTCCTAAACCTAGCCTTAATCATAACCCTAACTCCTACCCTAGCCCTAACCCTAACTCTAACCCTCACCCTACATCTAAACCTAGCTATAACACCATTCATTATCCTAAACTTAAACCTAACATAATCCTATCGCTAGGCCTTAACTAAACCCTAACTCTAGCCCTAATCCTAGCCCTAATTTAACCCTATCAGAAACCCTAAATCTAATTTTAGCCCTATCACTAATTCTAACTCTCACACTAGTCCTAACCCTAATGTTAATCCTAAAAGTAGCCCTAACCCATGCCCTAGCCCTAAAATGAAATTGAACGATAGCCCTAACCCGAAACCTTAACCTAAACCAAACCATTAACCTAACCCTAGCCCTAATTTGAGTTTTAAACTGAAATAAAGGCATATTCCTAACCATAACTCTAGTTCTAACCCTGACCCTAACTCTGACCATAACACTAACCCTAGCTCTAAACATAAACCTAATCCTAAACCTAAACCTTAGACTAGACATAGCCCTAACTTTAACTGCAAATTTAGCCCTGAACATAACCCTAGTACTTACATTAGCCATAACCCTAACTCTAGCATTAACCTAACACAAAACCTATCCCTAATCCTAGCCTAACCCAAGTTTTAACCCTAATCCTAACCCTAAACTAGCTCTAATCATAAACATAACCCTAGCCCTAACCCTAGCTCTAACCCTATGCATTGCCATAAACAGGACCCTACCTCTAATGCTAAAACTAGTCCTAAACCTAACCCTATCCCTAATCCTAACCCATTCCATTACCCTAACCAAAACCTAGACTCTAAACCTCACAATATCATTAACATAACACTAACCCTAATGCTAATTTGAGCCCTAACTTTAAAACTTAACCTATCTCAAACCCTAAATGAGACCCTGACTGTAAAAATAGTTCTAGCTCTAAACCTGATTTTAACCCTAAAAGTAAACCTTACACTACATGTAGCCATAAACCTAACACTAAAACTATCTTTAACCATAACCCAAGACCTGATATTAGCCCTAGCCCTAATCCTAGCCCTAAACCTAAATCAAACCCTATCCCACATTCTAGCCCTAAACCTAGCCCTAATCATAACTCTAACCCTAACCATAGCCCTAACCTAATTCTAACACTCACCCTCCCACTAAACCTAGTTATAACACCATCCCTTACACTAAACTTAATCCTAACCCTAACCCTAACACTAGACCTAAGATGAACACTAACTCTAGTCCTAATCCTAGCCCTAATTTAACCCTATCCTTGATTCTAACACTAACCATAGCCCTAAGACAAACTCTACCACTCACACTAGCCCTATCCCTATTTCTAACCATATCCTTTAACTTAACCCTAACCCTAGCCCTAAACATAGCCATAAATCTAGGCATAATACTTGCCAAATCCTTATTTCTAGTCCTAACCCTAGATCTAATTCTAACACTAACAGTAACCCTAGCTCTAAACACCACCCCAACCCTAAACCTAAACCTAAAACTATACCTAGCCCTAACATTAACCCTAAAACTAGCCTGAATCATAACAAGTTCTTTCATTAGCTGTAGCCCTACCCTATTGCAAAACCTAGCCCTAATCCAAGGTCTACCCTAGCTTTAACCCTAAAGCTAATCCAAATCCTAACCATAGCCCTAAGCCTAAGCCTAAGCCTAAGCCTAGACCTAATCCTTTGGATAAACCTAGCACTAACCCTAGCTCTAACTTATCCATTACTCTAAAGATAACCCTAAACCTTATGCTAACACTAGGCCAATCCCTAATCATATACCTAAACTTAACCCTATAAATTACTCTACACTTAACCTGAACTCTAAACCTAAAACTATCATTACACTATCCTTAACAATAATGCTAATTTGAGCCTTAAACCTAAACCTTAACCTAACAAAAACCCTAAACCTGACCCTAACCCTAATAATACCCTAGCTCTAAACTTGACCCTAACCATAAACCTAACCTTTAAATTGGACCTAGCTATAAACCTAACCCTAAATTATCCCTAACTGTAACCCTAGACCTGACTTTTGCACTAGCTCTAATCCAAATCCTACACCTAACACAAACCTTAGCCCATATGCTAGACATAAACTTCACCTTAATCATAAACATAACACTTACCCTAATTATAACCCTCACGCTAGCCATAAAACTAGCTGTAATCCCAACCCTTATCCTAAACCTAACCGTAACCTTAAACCTAATATTAACCCTAGCCCTTACCCTAGGCCTAACTCTAACACTAACCCTTGCCCTAAGACTAATTCTAACTCTCGCCCTAGCCCTATAGTGAGTTCTAAACCAATCCCTTACCATCACCATAAACCTAGCCCTAAACTTAGCCCTAACCCTAACCCTATCCTTCACCCTAGCTCAAACCCTAGATCTAAACCTAATTCTAAATCTAACCCTAAACCTAAGCATAAACGTCACACTAACACTAGCCCTAACCCTAGATCTAATCCTAAAACAAGCCCTAACCCTACCCCTAGCCCTAATACAAAACTGAGCCATAGCATTAATCCTAACCCTTAATCTAAACCAAACCCTAACCTTACACCTATCCCTACACCTATCTCTAATTCCAGTCTTAAATCTAACCTAAAAGGTTATATGGACACTGACTCTGAACCTAACACTAAATCTAGCTCTAAATATTGTCATGGCCATAAACCTAACCCTAACACTAGACCTAGCCCTAACTCTAACCCTATAACTAGTGCCATTCATAACCCTACTTCATACATTACCCGTAGCCTTAACCTTAGCCCTTACCTAACCCAAAATCTAGGCTTAATCCTAGTCCTAAATCTAGCTCTAACCCTAAATTTAAACCTAACCTTAACCTAAACAAAATCCCTAATCCTGTACATATTCCTAGTCCTAATCTTAGCTCTTACCCTATCCATTACCCTAATGATAACCCTAGCCATTATGCTAAACATTAGGCCTAACCTTAACCCTATCCATTACACTAAACCACATCTAAACCCTAAACCTAACTCTGTCATTAACTCTCACCCTAAACCTAATGCTAATTCAAGCCCTAAACCTCTAACATAAACCAAACCCTAAACCCTAAATTTGAACCTGACCCTAATAATAACCCTAGCTCTAAAAATAACCCTTACCCTAAACCTAACCCTTACACTGGACCAAGCCATAAACCTAACACTAAATCTATCCCTAACTGTAAGCCTAGACCTGGCATTAGCCCTAGCCCTAATACTAGCCCTAACCCTAACACAAACACTAGCCTTCATTCTAGCCCTAAGACTAGCCTTAATCATAACCATAACCCTAACCCTAGCCCTAACCCTAATACTAACCCTCACCCTACCCCAAAACTTACTTATAACCTACTCCCTTAACCTGCATATAACCCTAACTCTAACCCTAACCTGAGGTCTCAACCTAACACTAAACCTAGCCCTAATTTAGCCCTATCCCTAAACATAACCCTAGCCCTAGCCCTACGACTAACTCTAACTCTCACACTAGCCTATCACTAGTTCTAACCCTATAGCTTACCCTAACCCTAACCCTAAACCTAACCCTAATCCTATACTTAATACAAACCATAAACTAGCCCTAACCTGAGCTCTAAACCTATCCATTACACTAAACATAACCCTAACCCTAATGCTAATCCTAACCCTATCAATAAAACTAACCCATTCTTTACCCTAAACCTTAACTGAAACCGAAACCTAACCATATCCATTACCCTAACCCTAAACCTAAAGTGACCACTAACTCAACCTTAACCATAAACATTAACCTAAACCAAATGCCAACTCTGACTATAACCCTAATAAAACTCCTAGCTCTAAACCTGACACTTACACTAAATGTAACTCACTAGAACTAGGAATAACCTAATCCTAAAACTATCCCTAACCATAACCTAGACTAGTCCTAGCCCTAAAACTAACAGAAACCCAAGTCATTCTTCTAGCCCTAAACCTAACTTAATCCTACCCTGAACACTAACCCTAACCCTAATCCTAATTCTAACCCTCATCCTAGACCTAAAGCTAGCTATAACACCACCCATTCCCCTAAACTTAACTTTTACCCAAATGCTAACCCTAAACCTAGCCTTACCCCTAGGCCTAACCCTAACACTAACCCTAGCCCTAATCCTAGCCCTAATTAAGCTGTAACCCTAACCCTAACCTAAGCCTGGTACTAAGTCTAAAACTAAATCTCTTCCTAGCTGTATCCCTAGTTCTAACCCTATCCCTTCTGGAACCCTTACTTAGCCCTAACTCTAGTCCTAAATCTAAACCTAAATCTAAATCTAACCCTAACCCTAATCCTAAACCTCATCCTAACACTAGCCCTAAGCCTAACACTAATCCAAAATCTAGGCCTAAAAATAGCCATAGCCCTAAAACAAAACTGAGCCATAGCCCAAACCCTAAACCTTAACTTAAACCAACCCTAACCCTACACTAGCCCTAACTTTAGCCCTAACCCTAAAACTAACCCTTACCCTGACTCTGACCCTAACACTAAACCTAGTCCTATACATCGCCCTCACCCTAAACCTATGCTTTGCATGCTTCAGCATAGGACTACATTAACAAGGAAAAAAATAGAGAGTGCCCAAGAGAAATGATTGAGTGTGTGAAGTTTCAAGCAGCTTACACCAACCCTGTTTGTTATCCAGATCCATTTCCGATTACACATATAAGTCAAGATGAAGTGAAACCTTAAAACACAAACTGTTCTGACAGCGAACCATGAACCGAGAAGGTCCAAACATGGGGAATATAGTAAGGCTAGGTAAAAGATGAATCCTCCCTGGTATCAAATAAATTTGAACAAAATTAACTCTAACCCCAACACTAATTCTACCCTAGCCCTAAACCTAACCCTAACCCTAACCCTAACCTGTTTAGAGAACCTTTGATCATAGAAGACCCAAACTTGGGGTGCCTCGTAGGGCAAGGTAACTGATGAAACCTACCCAGTATAAAAAAACAAAATCTGACAAATTAATTGGGGGAGGTGTTTCAGTACATGCCTATTTCCCCTGTATTTTTCCTAAAGTGCTGTTGGATAATGTTCTTTTCATTGTCATGGCTTTGGAAAACTTTCACTAGGAAGAAACCAGAGAGTGCCCACAGAGAACTGATTGAGTGTGTGAAATTTCAAGCAGCTAGCACCAACCCTGTTTGATTATCAGCTCCATTTCCATTTACCCATATAGGACAACTTGAAGTGAAACTTTAAAATACAAACTGTTCCTGACAGTGAACAATTGAAATTAGAAGGCCCCAAACTGGGGAACATAATAAGGCTAGGTAAAAGAGAAATCCTGCCCAGTATCAAAGAAATTTGAACAAAAATAACTCTAACCCTAACACTAGTTCTAACTCTAGTCCTAAATCTAACACTAATCCTAAACCTACCCTGTTTATAGAGCTTTGATCATAAAATTTCCAAACTTGGGGAACCCAGGGCAGCAAGCTAGTAGATGAATCCTGTGCAGTATCAAACAAATCTGACCAAATAATTGGGGGGGGGGGTAGTTCAGGACATGCACATTTCCCTGATATCTCATAAAGTGCTCTTGGATAAAGGTGTTTTTGCATACTGTGCTTAGAGCTACTTTTACAAGGAAGAAACCACAGAGCGCCCACAGAGAACAGATTGAGTGTGTGAAGTTTCAAGCAGCTAGCAGAAACCCTGTTTGATTTATAGCTCCATTTACATTTATCTGTATAGGTTCAAGTGAAGTGAAACCTTGAAACTCAAACTGTTCCTGACAGTGAACCTTGAACCAAGAAGGCCCCAAACTGGTGAACATAGTAAGGCTAGGTAAAAGATGACTCCTGCCCAACATCAAAGAAATTTGAACAAAACTAACTCTAACCCTAACACTCGCTCTTACACTAGCTCTAACCCTAAAACTAAAACTAACCCTAACCTGTTTAGAGAACCTTTGATCATAGAAGTTCCAAACTTGTGGAGACTAGTGGTGCAAGCTAACAGATGAATCCTGTGCAGTATCAAAGAAATCTGACCAAATGACTAGGGGATGTAGTTCAGTACATGCATATTTTCCTCTTGTCTCCTAAAGTGCTCTCAGATAAAGTTTTTTTTTTTTTTTTTTTTTTTTTTTTTTTTTTTTTTTTTTTTTTTTTTTTTTTTGCATGCTTCAGCTTTGGGAAACATTCACAAGGAAGAAATCAGAGAGTAACAACAGGAAATTGATTGAGTATGTGAAGTTTGAAGCAGCCAGCACCAACACTGTTTGATTTCGAGCTCCATTTCCATTTCCATTTACCCATAGAGATCAAAAGGAAGTGAACCCTTCCCGTCAGTGAACACTTGAACTGAGAAGGTCCAAAATTGGGGAACTTAACAAGGATAAGGAAAAGATGAATACTGCCCAGTATCAAATAAATTTGAACAAATCTTATTGTAACTCTAATGCTATATTTGACTCTATCCTCAACCCTAATGCTAAGCTGTTTAGAGAGCCTATGATCATAGAAGTTCCAAAATTGGGAATCTAGTAGTTCAAGCTAGTAGATGAATCCTGCACAGTATCAAAGAAATATGACCAAATAATTAGGGAAGGTATTTCAATATATTTATATTTCCCCTCCTCTCTCCTAAAGTACTCTCAGATAAACTTGATTTTCATGCTTCAGCTTTGAGCTATATTCACAAGGAACAAAGCAGAGAGTGCCCACAGAGAACTGATTGAGTGTGTGAAGTTTGAAACAGCTAGCTTCAAACTAGGGTTAGATTTAGAGTTAAGATTTGATCTATGGTTTGGGCTAGGACTAAGGATAGGGCAAGGGTTAGGACTAGGGTTAGGGTTAGGGCTAGGGTTATGGTAAGGGATAGGGTTAGAACTAGTGATAGGCTAGTGTGAGAGTTAGAGTTAGTTGTAGGGCTAGGGCTAATGTTATTTTTAGGGATAGGGCTAAATTAGGGCTAGGGTTAGTTTTAGGTTTAGACCACAGGTTAGGGTTAGAGTTAGGGTTACATGTAGGGTAAGGGAGTGGTTTATAGCTCAGTTTTGGGCTAGGGCGAGATTTAGTTTTAGGGTTAGGGCTAAGGTTAGTGTTAGGGTTATGATTAAGCCTAGGCTTAGGGCTAGAATGAAGGCTAGTGTTTGTATTAGGGTTGTGGCAAGTATTAGGGCTATGGCTAATGCCAGGTCTATGGTTACAGTTAGGGATAGATTTAGTTTTAGGTTTATGGCTTGGTCCAATGTAAGGGTTAGGTTTAGGGTAAGGGTTAGGTTTAGAGCTAGGGTTATTATTAGGGTCAGGTTCAAGTTTAGGGTTTGGTTTATGTTAGAGATAAGGTTTAGGGATTGAATTAGCATTAGGTTTAGGGTTAGGGTTAATGACAGAGTTAGGTTTAGGGTTTAGATATGGTTTAGTGTAATGGATGGGGTTAAGGTTAGGCCTAATGTTTAGCAAAAGGGTTAGGGTTATCATTAGGGTAATGGATAGGGTTAGACCTAAGTTTAGGGCTAGGGATATGTATAGGACTCAGGCTTTTGTTTAGGTGAGGGTTAGGTTTGAGTTTAGGGTTAAAGCTAGATTTAGGACTTGGATTAAGGCTAGGTTTTGGGTTAAGTTAGGGCTAGGGTTAAGGCTACGTGTAATGTACAAAGTAGGGTTATGATTAGCGCTAGTTATAGGGTTAGGGTTAGGCTTAGGGCTAGTGTTAGGGTTAGGTTTATGGTTATGACACTATTTAGACCTAGATTTGGTGTTAGGGTCAGAGTCAGTGTCCATATTACTTTTCAGGTTATATTTAGGACTGGAATTAGAGATAGGTGTAGGGCTAGGTGTAAGGTTAGTGTTTGGTTTAGGTTAAGGGTTAGGATTAGGGCTATGACTCAGTTTTGTTTTAGGGCTAGGGTTAGGGTTAGGGCTAGTTTTAGGATTAGTGTTAGGGTTAGGTATAGTGTTGGTGTGAGGTTTAGGCTTAGGTTTAGGGTTAGATTGAGACTTAGGTTTAGATCTAGGGTTTGAGCTAGGGTGAAGGATAGGGCTAGGGTTAGGGCTAAGTTTAGGGCTAGGATTAGGGTGATGGTAAGGGATTGTGTTACAACTCGGTATAGGGCTAGGGTGAGAGTTAGAGTTAGTCTTAGTTCTAGGGCTAGTGTTAGGGTTAGGTTTAGGTATAAGTTTACCAGAAGGGGTACTTTTAGGGTTCAGTTTAGGGTTAGGTACAGGTTTAGACTTACGATTAGTTTTAGGGTCAGAATAAGGTTCAGGGTTAGGGTTAGGATTTGGGTTATGGTTAGAGCTAGAATGAGTGCTAGTGTTAGGACTAGTAATAGGGTTAGGGTTTGTGTTAGGTTAAGGATTAGGGTTAGCATTAGGGTTAGGGTTTGGCTTAAGGTAAGGGATAGGGTTAGAGCTAGGGTTTGGGCTTGGAATAGGGCAAGGATTAGGTTAAAGCTAGGTTTAGGGCTTCGATTAAGGCTAGTTTTGTGTTAGGTTTAGGGCTAGGCAACGGCTAATGTAAGAACTAGGGTTACAATTAGGGTGAATTTTGGGGTTATGGTTAGGGGTTAAACCTCTAGTGTTAGGATTAGGTTTAAGGTTAGGGTGGTATTTAGAGCGAGTGTTAGTGTTAGGTTAATAGTCAGGGTCAGAGTTAGTTTTAGAGTTAGGGTTAGGACTCCAAATAAGGGCAGGTTTACTGTAAGGGTTTCGTTTAATGTTAGGGTGTTGTTTAGAGCTAGGGTGAGTGTTAGGATATGAGTCAGAGTCAGGGTTAGTATTAAGGTTAAGGATAGGACTCGAATTAGGGCTAGGGTTAGTTCTAGGTGTAGTATTAGGTTTTGGTTTAAGTTAAGGTTTAGTGTTAGGGCTATTACTCGGTTTTGTTTTACTGCTAGGGTTAGGGTTAGGGCCAATTTCATGATTAGTGTTAGGGTTAGTGCTAGTATTAATATTATGCTTAGGCTTAGGGTTAGTGTTAGAGTTAGAGTTAGATCTAGGGTTAGGAGTAGAAATAAGTATTAGGCAAGTGTTATGGCTAGGTTTATGGCTAGGTTTAGGGCTAGAGTTAGGGTTAAGTTAAGGGCTATGGTTAGAACTAGGTATAGGGTTAGTGTGAGAGGTAGAGTTAGTCTTAGGGCTATGGTTAGTGTTAGAATTAGGAATAGGGTTAAATTAGGGCTAGGATTAGGGCTAGGTTTAGTGTTCAGCTTGGGTCTAGTGTTTGGGTTAGGGTTAGGATTAAGTTTAGGGTAAGGGATGGTGTTATATCTAGGTTTAGTGGGAGGGTGAGTGTTAGAATTAGGTTAGGGCTATGGTTTAGGTTAGGGTTATGATTAGGGCTATGTTTAGGGCTAGAATGAGGGCTAGGGTTTGTTTTATGTTTAGGTATAGGATTAGGCTAGGGCTAATGTCAGGTCTTGGGTTATGATTAAAGATAGTTTTAGTGTTTGGTTTATGGCTACGTATAATGTAAGGGTTAGTTTTAGGGTTAGGGTCAGGTTTAGAGCTAGGAATATTTGTATAGTCAGGGTCTGGGTTAGGGTTTGGGAAAGGTTAAGTTTTAAAGTTAGGGCTCAAATTAGCATTATGTTTAGTTTTAGGTTAATGATAGGGTGAGGTTTAGAGTCTAGGTTTGGGTTAGAGTAATGGAATGCATTAG
Source organism: Marmota flaviventris (assembly GCF_047511675.1). Lineage (NCBI taxonomy): Eukaryota > Metazoa > Chordata > Mammalia > Rodentia > Sciuridae > Marmota > Marmota flaviventris. The sequence continues at coordinate 118,812 of NW_027288431.1, read as the reverse complement.
AATTAGGGATAGGGTTAGGTTTAGGACTAGGTTTAGCATTAGAGTTAGGGTTATGTTTATGGCAATGGATAGTGTTCGAGCTAGGTTTAGGGCTAGGGTTATGTTTATGAATAGGGCTAGGGTTAGTGTTAGGATTAGGGTTAAATCATGGGTTACAGCTTGGATTAGGGCTAGGTTTTGTGTTAAGTTAGTGCTAGAGTTAGGGTTATGGCTAATGTGAGTACCAGGGTTATGTTTAGGGCTAAATTTAGGGTTAGGATTGGGGCTATGTCTAGTGTTAGGTTTAGGTTTAGGATTAGGGTTATGTTTAGAGCTAGGGTTAGTGCTATGGTCAGAGTCAGGGTCAGGGTTATTTTTAGTGTTCAGATTAAAACTCAAATTAGGGCTAGGGTTAGGGTAAGTGTTTGGTTTATGTTAAGGTTTAGGGTTAGGTCTATCATTCAGTTTTGTTTTAGGGCTAGGGCTATGGTTAGGGCTAGTTTTAGGATTAGCATTAGGGTTAGGGCTAGTGTGAGAGTTAGAGTTAGTGATAGGGCTAAAATTAGATTTAGGTTTTGGTATAGGGTTAAATTTGTGCTAGGATTAGGGCTAGGGTTAGTGTTTAGCTAAGGCCTAGTGATAGGAATAGGGTTAGGTTTAAGTTTAGGATAAAGAATGGTGTTATAGGTAGGTTTAGACATAGGGTGAAGGTGAGAGTTAGGGTTAGGGCTAGGTTTGGAGTTAGGGTTATGATTAAGGCTAGTCTTAGGGCAAGGATGAGGGATAGTGGTCACTTTAGACTCAGGGCTAGGATTGGTGCTAGGGCTAATATCAGGTCTAGGGTTATGGTTAAAGATATTTTTAGGGTTAGGCTTATGGCTACGACTAGTATAAGGGTTAGGTTTAGGGTAAGGGTCAGGTTTAGAGCTCAGGGACTTATTAGGATTACATTTGGCTTAGGTAAGTATTCAGGTTCTCAGATTAGCATTAGGGTTAGGGTTAGGGTACAGTTAGGGTATGTTTTAAGGTTCAGGTTTGATTTAGGGTAATTGATCCAGTTCACATTAGAGATAAGGCTCGGGTTAGGCTTAGGGTTAGCATTAGGGTAAGGTTTATGGTTAGGGTAATTGATAGGTTTAGAACTATAGTTATGTTTACATATATGCCTTGAGTTAGGATTAGATTTAGTGTTAGAACTAGGTTTAGGGTTAGGTTTAGGGTTATGTTTAGCATAAAGTTTAGGTTTTGAGATAGGTTTAGGGCTAGGTTTAGGGTTAAGTCTAGGGATAGGATTACGGTAGGTTTAGGGTTAGGGTGGTGTTTTGAACTAGGATGAGTGTTAGGATATAAGTCAGGAACAGGGTTATTTTTAAGATTATGATTAGGACTTGAATTAGGGCTAGGGTTAGATCTAGTGCTAGGGTTTGGTTTAAGTTAAGGTTAGTGTTAGGCCTGTTGCTTGGTTTTGTTTTAGTGCTATGGTTAGGCTTAGGGCTAGTTTTATGATTAGCTTTAGGATTAGGGCTAGAGTTATGGTAAGGTTTAGGATTAAGGCTAGATTTAAGGCTAGGATTAGGGTAGGTTTTGTGTTAGGTTTAGGGCAATAATTAGGGCTATGAATAATGTCAGGTCTAGGTTTATAGTTAGTGATATTTTTAGGATGAGGTTTATGGCAAGGTCAAATTAAAGTGTTACTTTTAGGGAAAGGGTCAGATTAAGACCTGGGGTATTATTAGTGTCAGGGTCAGGCTTTGGGTTTGTGTTAGGTTAAGTTTTAGTGTTAAGGCTCAAATTAGCATTAAGGTTAGAATTAGGGTTAGGGTAATGGGTAGTGTTAGGTTTAGGGTTAGGTTTGGTTTAAGGTAATGGATATGGTTAGGGTTAGTGATAGGTTTAGGTTTAGGTCTAGTGTTAGGATTAGGTTTAGGTATAGGGTAATGTGTAGAGCTAGGGTTAGCATTAGGGTAATTTATAGGTTTATACCTAGGGTTAGGGGTAGGATAAAGGTTAGGATTAGGGCTAGAGTTAGCATTAGGATCAGGTTTAGGGCGAGGGTTACACTTATGATTAGGTTTAGGGTATGGTATACGGTTTGAGCTAGGATTTTTGATATGGCTAAGATTAATTTATGGTTTGGTCTACAGTTATGATTATAGTTAGTGTAACAGTTAGGGCTAGGGTTATCATTAGGGTTAGGTTAATAGGTTTAGATGTCAGGTTAAATGTAGTGTTAGGTTTAGGTTAGCATTAGATTTACGTTTAGAATTAGGGTTATCATTTGAGCTAGCTTAGGTTTAGGGTTAGGGTTAGGTTCACAGTTAGTTCTAGGGTTAATTTCGTTTAGGGTTAGGGTAGGTTTAACTTTAGGTTTAGTGTCATCATTAGGGTTAAGTTTAGGGTTAGATTAATGGGTAGGGTTCAAGCTAGGTTTAGGGCTTGGGTTAAGGTTAGGATTAGGGCTGGGGTTAAGTTTAGTTTTTGACCTTGGGTTAATATTAGGGTTAGATTAAGTGTAAGGGTTAGGGATTGAGCTAGTTTTAGGCCTAGGGCAATGAATAATGTAAGAATCAAGATTACAATTTGTTAGATTTAGGGTTAGTGTTTAAGATTATTGTTTATGGTTATTCATTGCCCTAACGCTAGCCATAATTCTAATCCCAAAACTAGCCATAATCTGAGCCCTAAACCTAGCTTTAAAACTAACTCTAGGTTTTAGATTAGGTTAGGGATAGTGTAGGACTATGGCTAATATAAGAACTAGGGTTACGATTAAGTCTAGTTTTAGGGTTAGGTTTAGGGCTAGGTCTAGTGTTAGGGTTAGGTTATGATTAGATTGATGATTTGAAATAGGGTTAGTGTTAGGGTGAGAGTCATGGTCAGTGTTAGATTTAGGGTTAGGGATAACACTAGAAATAAGGCTAGAGTTATGGGTAGGTGTAGGGTTAGGTTTTGTGTTAGGGTTAGGGCAAGAATTAGGACTAGGTCTAATGTCAGGTCTGAGGTTACTGTTAGGTTAGTGTTAGGGTTACGGCTAGAGCTCAGTTTTGTTTTAGAGCTACAGCTAGGTTTAGAACTAGTTTTAGGATTAGCGATAGTGTTCGGGCTAGTGGTAGGGTGATGATCAGTTTTAGGATTATATTTAGAGTTATAGATAGATCTAGGGTGAGGACTTGGGTTAGGTTTAGTGGTTAGGTTAGGGCTAGTGTTAGGGTTATGGTAACAGATGAGTTAGCACTAGAAATAGGTCTGGGGCAAGATTTAGAGTTAGTATTAGGGGTAGGGTTAGAGTTAGGGTTACAATTAGCAGTAAATTAGGGCTAGTATTAGAGCTAGGTTTAGTGTTAGGGTTAGGGTTATGGATAGTGTTAGTGTTAGTGTTGGATTAGGGTTAGGATTAGGGTTAGGGGAAGGGATGTGGTTAAACCTAGGTTCAGAACTAGGGCGAGGGTTGAAATTACAGATTGGACTAGGGTTAGGGTTCAGGTTAGGATTAAGTCTAGGTTTAGGGCTAGGATAAGGGCTTGGGTTTGTGTTAGGTTTAGGGCAAGAATTAGGTCTATGTCTAATGTCAGTTAGGGTTCCGCTTAGGGATAGTGTTAAGGTTAGGTTTATGGCTAGGTCTATTGTAAGGGTTAGGTTTTGTAAAGGGTGCGGTTTAAAGTTAGTTGTATTGTTAGGGTAAGTGTCTAGGGTTTGGTTTAGGTTATGGTTTAGGTTTAGGGCTTGATTTAGCATTAGGGTTAGGGATTGGGTTAGAGTAATTAATAAGGTTAGGTTTAATGTTCAGGTTAGTTTTAGGAAATGGATAGGGTTAGTATTAGGGATAGGTTTAGAGTTAGGCCTAGGGTTAGCTTTTGGATTAGGCTTATGTTTAGGGTAATGGATAGGTTTAGGACTAGGGTTATGTGGTTAGGATTAGGGCTAGGGTTAGGGTTAGGGTTAAGCCTAGTGTTAGTGTTAGGGTTAGGTTTAGGGTAAGTGTTAGGGTTTGCTCTATGGTTAGGGCTAGGACAATCGTTAGGGTTAATGTGACATTTAGTTTTAGGGTTAGGGTTAAGTTTAGAGCTAGGTTTAGCATTAGGTTTGGGTTATGTTTAGGTAAATGGATAGAGTTAGAACTAGGGTTTGGCCTTGGTTATGGTTAGGATTAGGACTAGGGTTAGGGTTAGTTTTGGGTTAGGTCTAGATTTATATTTGGGCAAGGGTTATTGTTTGAGCTAGGGTTAGGGTTAAGGCAAGGGTTAGGGTTAGGATTAGGTCTAGGGTTAGGGTTAGGGTTACGCTTAGAGCTAGGTTTTGTGTGAGGTTTGGGGCTAACATTAGGGCTATATGTAATGTAAGACCTAGAGTTAGGGTTATGGGCTAGGTCTATTGTTAGGGTTATGGCTAGATTTTGGGTTAGCATAAAATTTAGAGCTAAGATTTGTGTTAGAGAAAGAGACAGTGGTTGGGTTAGGGTTATTGCCAGAATTAGGACTAGGTTTAGGTCTACATGTAGAGGTAGTGTTTCGGTTAGTTTAAGAGTTATTGTTAAGGCTAAGGCTATGTTTTTGTTTAGGTCTAGAGCTAGAGTTATCATGATATTTTGGAGTAGGTTTTTTTTCTAGTTCGAGTGTTAGGGTTAGGTTTATGTATAGGGTTACCCATAGGGCTAGTGTTAGGGTTCAGTTTAGGGTTAGGGTCAGTTTTAATCCTAGGGTAAGAGTTAGGGTCAGATTAAGGGTCAGGGTTAGGGTTAGTATTTGGGTTAAGGTTAGAGCTAGAATGAGGGCTAGGTTTAGGACTAATAATAGTGTTATCATTTGGGGTAGGTTAAGGATTAGGGTTAGGACAAGGGTAGCATTCGGGTGAAGGTTTGGCTTATGGTAAAGGAGAGGGTTAGAGCTAGGGTTAGGTATAGGTCTAGGTTTTGTTTAGGGTTATGTTTAAAGCTAGTTTTAGGTCTCGGATTTAGCTAGCTCTTTTGTTAGCACAGGGCTATGGCTAATATAAGAACTGGTGTTATGATTAGGGCTAGTTTTAGGGTTAAGGGTAGAGCTAGGTCTAGTGTTCGGGTTAAGTTTAGTGTTAGTGTGATGTTTAGAGCTAGGGTTATTGTTAGGGTCTGAGTTAGGGTTAGAGTAAATTCTAGAGTTAGGGTTAGTACTAGGGCTAGTGTTAGGGCTAGGTATAAGCTTAGGTTTTAGTTTAGGTTAAGAATTAGCATTAAGCCTATGACTCGGTTTTGTTTGATTGCTAGGGCTAGGGTTAGAGCTAGTTTTCCAATTAGCATTAGGGTTAGGGCTAGTGTTAGGGTGAGGCTTAGACTTAGGATTAGGGTTTGATTGAGATTAGGGTTAGGTCTAGGTATAGGGCTATGGCAAAAGTAGGAATGGGGTTGGGGCTAGGTTTAGGTCTAGGGTTTGTGTTATGGTAAGGGAGAGATTTAGAACTAGGGTTAGTGCTAGGGTGAGAGATAGGGTTAGGGTTACAGTTAGGGTTAGGTTTAGGACTAAATTTGTGCTAGGATTAGCACTAGGGTTAGTGTTAGGGCGAGGCCTACGTTTTGCGCTAGGGTTAGGATTAGGATTAGTGTAAGGTATGATGTTATAGCTAGGTTTAGGGCGAGGTACAAAATAGGGTTAGGGCTAGGGTTGGGGTTAGGGTTAGTATTAAATCTAGGTTTAGGGCTAGGATTAGGGCTAGGTTTGGGGCTAGGATTAGGGTTAGGTTTTGTGTGAGGGTTATAGTTAGAATTAGTGCTAGCACTAATGTCAGGTCTAGGTTTATGGTTTAGTTTTAGGGTTAGGTTTATGGGTAGTTCTAGTGTAAGGTTTAGGTTGAGGTTTAGGGTCAGGTTTAGAGATAGGTTTTATAAGGTCACTGGCATCATTAAGGTTTGAGTTAGGTTAAGGTTTAGGATCTGGGCTTTCATTAGTGTTAGGGTTAGTATTAAGGTTAGGGTAATGTTTATGTTTATGTTTAGGTTTCAGGTTAGGTTTAGGGTAATGGACAAAGTTAGGGTTAGAGAGAGGGTTAGGGTTATCCTAAAATTAGCATTAGGTTTAGGGTTATGGTTAGGGTAATGGATAGGGCTAGAGCTAGGTTTAGGGCTAGGATTATGGTTAGGATTAAGGCTAGGGTTAGGTTTAGGGTTATGGCAAGTTTTAGTGTTAGGGTTAAGTTTAGGGTAATGGTTAGGGCTCTGGTTAAGGTTAGGAGTAAAACAGGCGAAGGGATCAGATTAGGGCTAGGTTTTGGGTTAGGTTAGGGCAAGGATTAGGGCTACAACTAACATAAGAACTAGGGTTGTGATTAGGGCTACTTTTAGGGTTAGGGTTAGGGGTAGGTGTAGGTTTATGGTTAGGTATAATTTTAGGGTGATCGGAGAGCTATAGTTAGTGCTAAGGTCAGAATCAGGGTCAAGGTTAGTTTTAGGGTTAGGGTAGGATTTGAATTAGGGCTCGGGTTAGGGCTAGGTGTGGGTTAAGTTTTGGTTTATGTTAAGGGTTGGAGTTAGGGCTATAGCTCGATTATTTTAAGGCTAGGACTAGGTTAGGGCTAGTTTTAGGATTAGCATTAGTGTTAGGGCTTGATTTATTGTGAGGTTTAGGTTTAGGGTTGGGGTTAGATTTAGAGTTATGGTTAGATCTAGGGTTAGGACTTGGGCTAGGTTTAGGGCTAAGTGTAGAGCAAATGTTAGGGTTATGGTAAAGGATAAGGTTAAAACTAGGAATAGGGCTAGGGCTATAGATAAAGTTAGTATTAGTGCAAGAGTTAGGATTAGGTTTAGGGCTAAATTAGGGCTAGGATCAGGTCTAGGATTAGTGTAAGACTTAAATCTAGGGTTAGAGTTAGGGTTAGATTTAGGGGAAGGGTTGGGGTTATATCTAGATTCAGATATAGGGCGAGGGATAAATTTAGGGATAGGGCTAGAGTTAGGGTTCGGGTTGGGATCAAGACTAGGTTTAGGGCTAGAATGAAGGCAAGCATTTGTGTTAGGGTAATGGCAAGAATTAGGGCTAGGGCTAATATCAGGTATAGGGTTATGGTTAGGGATAGTTTTAAGGTAAGGTTCATGGCTAGGTCTATATTCAGAGTTAGGTTTAGGGTAAGGTTCAGGTTTACACCGAGGGGTATTATAATGGTCAGGCAGGTTTGGGTTTGGATTAGGTTGAGGTTTAGGGTAAGCGCTCAAATTAGCATTAGGGTTAGAGTTAGGGTTAGTGTAAGGGATAGGGTGAGGTTTTGGCTTCAGGTTAGGTTTAGGCTTCATGTTAGGTTTAGGTTAATGGATAGGGTTAGGGTTAGGCCTAGGGTTAGCATTAGGTTTATGGTTATTGTTTGGGTAATTGATCAATTTAGAGCTATGTTTAGGGCTAGGATTATGTTTAGGATTAGGGCTAGAGTTAGGGTTAGGGTTATTGTTAAGGCTAGGGTTAGGGTAAGGGTTAAGATGAGGATATGAGTTAGGGTTTAATCTAGTGCTAAGGCTAGAGTTCGGTTTAGGGTTAGGTCAAGGGTTCGTGTTAGTATTAGGTTTAGGGCTAGGTTTAGGCTTAGTGTTAGGCTTAGTTTTTTTTCTTACTGTTAGGTTAAGGGTAAGGCTCATGGATTTAGTAAGTGTTAGGGCTAGGTTGAGGGTTCAGGTTAGAATCAGAGCTAGGGATAAAGGTAGATTTAAAGTTATTAGAGCTAGGGTTAGCATTAGGTTTATGGTTATGGTTAGGTTAAGGATAGAGTAGAGCTAGGATTTGGGCTATGTTTACGGTTAGGATTAGGGCTAGGATTAGGGTTAGGGTTTGGGCTAGGGTTTGTTTTCCATAAGGATTAGGGTTTGAGCCAGAGATAGGGCAAGGGCTAAGTTTTGGGTTAGGATCAGCATTAGGTCTAGGGATAAGATTACAGTAGGTTTAGGGTTAGGGTTAGGGTTAGGGCTACGTTTATCATTGGCTTAGGTTAAGGGTTAGGATAACGGATATGGTTAGATGTAAGTTTAGGTTTCGGTTTAGGGTTAGATTTAGTTTTAGGGTTAAGGTGAAGGCATGGTTAGGTTCAGGTTTCTAGTACAGATTAGGGTTTGAGCTAGAGTTAGGGCTATGGCAAGTGTTAGGTTTAGTGTTAGGTCTAGGGTTAGTTTTCCAGTTAGGGTTAGGGTTAGGTTTAGGGTTATGGCTAGGGTTATCAATAGGGTTAGTTATAGGGTTAGTGTAATGTGTATGTTCAGAGTTAGGTTTAGGGATAGGGTTAAGTTTAGTGTTAGGGATAGGGTTAGGGTTAGAGTTAGGGATAAGTCTAAGTTTATATTTATGGAAAGAGTTAGGCATTGAGTAAATTTAGGACTAAGGCTACATTTAGGATTAGGATTAGGATTAGGGCTAGGGTTAGGGTTAGTGTTGCACCTAGGGCTAGGTTTAGGCCTAGGATTCACTCTAGGTTTTGAGTTAGGTTAAGGTGTAGGGTTAGGGCTATGGGTAATGTAAGAGCTATGATTATGATTAGGGCTAGTTGTAGGGTTAGGGTTATGGCTAGGTCTAGTGTTAGGTTTAGATTTTCAGTTAGGGTCAGGTTTAGAGTTAGCTTAGTGTTAAATGAAGGGTCCATGTTCAGGTTAGCGTTAGGGTTAAGGTTAAAGCCAGAATTAGGACTAGGTTTATGTCTAGGGGTAGGGTTAGACTTTGCATTAGGTTAAGGGTTATTGTTAGGGTTAGAGTTAGTGTTAAAGGTAGAATTAGGGCTCAGATTCTGGCTAGTTTTTGGGTTAGCATTAGGGCTAGGGTTAGGGCAATGAATAATGAAAGAATCAGGATTGCAATTAAGTTAGATTTAGGGTTAGTGTTTAAGATTATTGTTTATGGTTAGGTTTAAGGTTAGGATGAATTCAGAGTTAGGGTTATTGTTAGGTAGGAGTCAGGGACAGGGTTAGTTTTAGGATTAGGACACAAATTAGGGCTGGGTTTACTGTTAGGGTTTGGTTTAAGGTAGGAGTGGTGTTTTAGAGCTAGGGTGAGTTTTAGCTTGTAAGTCAGGGTCTGGGTAAGTTTTAAGATTAGGGTTAGGACTCAAATTAGGGCTAGGATTTGTTCTAGATGTAATTTAGGATTTGTTTTAAGTTGAGGTTTAGGGTTAGGTTTATTGCTCGGTTTTGTTTGAGTTCCAGGGTTAGGGTTAGCACTAGTTTTATGATGAGTATTAGGGTTAGGTCTACTGTTATGCTTATCCTTATGGTTACAGTTATATTTAGAGTTAGGCTTAGATTTAGGGTTAGGCTAGGACTAAGGATAGAGAAAGGGTTAGGTCTAGGCTTAGGGCTAGGTTTAGTGTTACGGTAAGGGATAGGGTTAGAACTAGGACTAGGCCTAGTGTGAGAGTTAGAGTTTGTCTTAGGGCTAGGATTAGGGTTAGGGTTTAGATAAGGGTTAAGTTAAGGCCAGGATTAGGGCTAGAGTTAGTGTTTAGTTTAGGTCTAGCAGTAGGGTTACAGTTAGTTTTATGTTAAGATAAGGGATGGTGTTATACCTATGTTTAGAAGTAGGGTTAGGGTTAGAGTAGGGATAGGGATAGGTGTAGAGTTATGGTTATTATTAAGGCTAGGTTTAGGGCTAGGATGAGGGCTAGGGTTGTTTTTTTTTTAGGTTTAGGGCTGGGATGAGGGCTAGGGCTAATATCAGATCTAGGGTTATGGTTAAAGATAATTTAGGGTTAAGTTTAGTTCTACAACTAGTGTAAGGTTTAGGGTTAGGGTAAGGGTCAGGTTTAGGGCTAGGGGAAATTTTAAGGTTAGACTCAAGGTTAAGGCTTGGTTTAAGTTAGGATTTAGGTTTAGGGCTCGAATTAGCATTAGGGTTAGAGGTAGGGTAATGATAGTGTTTAGTTTAGGGTTCAGGTTAGGTTTAGGGTAATTGATAGGGTTAGCATTAGCTATAGGGTTAGGGTTAGGCTTAGGGTTAGCATTAGGGTAAGGGTTATAGTTATATTAGTGGGTCGGATTAGAGCTTAGGTTAGAACCAGGGTTAAGGTTAGGAATAGGTCTTGAGTTATGGTTAGGGTTAGGTTTAGAACTAGGGTTAGTTTTGGGTTATGGTTAGTGTAAGGGCTCGGGTTTGAGCTACGGTTATGGCTAGGGAGAGGGTTAGTTTTAGGGTTAGGTCTAGGGATAGGATTATGGTAGAGTTAGTGTTAGGGTTAGGGTTAGGGCTAGGGTTATCATTAAGGTTAGGTTTATGGTTAGGATAATGGATAGGGTTAGATATAGGGTTAGGTTTAGAGTTAGATTTTGGTTTAGGGTTAGGATTAGGGCTATGGTTATGTTTAGGCTTATGGTGAGGTTTAGGGTTTGAGTTAGGGTTAGGGCTATGCCGAGTGTTAAATTTAGGATTATGTCTAGGGTCAGTTTTCCAGTTAGTTTAGCCCCTAATCCTATAACTAGCCCAAATCATAACCCTAGTCTGTACATTGGGTGTAACTTTAAACCTAGCCCTAACTCTAACCAAAACCTAGCTGTAAACTGAGACCTAACCTTAGCTTTAACCCTTACACTAACTTTAACACTAGCCCTAACCCTAACCCTAAACCTAGCCCTAACCCTAGTTCTAACCCTATCCCTTACCCTATGTTAATGCTAACCCTAATGATAACACTAGTCTTAACCTTAAACCTTACTTTAATCCAAACCCTAAACCTATTAGTAGTCCTAAACTTAGCCCTCATTCTAGCTCTAACCATAACCCAAACCTGACACTTATTCTGACCCTACGGTAACTGTAGGTCTAAACCTGACCCTAACCTTAAACCGAACCCTAACACTAGCACTAGCAATAAACCTATACCTTAACCTAATCCTAACCCTAACCCTAGAACTAATCCTATCCCTTACCCTAAGCCAAACTCTAACCTTTATGCTAACCCTAGTCCTAACCCTAATCCTTAGCCTAACACAAAATCCTAACTTTATTACTAGTCCTAATCCTAGCCATCATTCTAGTTATAATCATAACCCAAACACTAACCATAACCCTGACCCTAACCATAAACCAAACTCTAACATTAGCCCTACCTGTAAACCTATACCTAAACCTAATACTAATTCTAGCCATATCTCTCACCCACAACCTAAACAAACCTAGCCCTAGCCCTAATGATAACCCTTAACCTAACCCAAACACAAACCCAACATCTAGATCTAACCAATCCTAATTTAGGCTCTATCCCTAACCATAATCCTAATCCAAATACAGACCCTGACACTAACACAACCTTAACTTTAAAACTGACCCTAACCAAAACACAAACCTAACACTAGACCTGGCCATAACCCTAACCATAACCCTAGTCCTTAAATACCCATAGCCCTAACCCTAGATCTAAACCTAACACAAAATCTAGCCCTACTCCTAGGCCTAAACCTAGCCCTAAGCATAACCCTAACCCTAATGGTATCCCTCATGCTAATCCTAACCCTCAACTTAGACCTAAACCTAACTAAAACCCTAACCATAACTCTAAACATAACCCTAGCCCTATTCCTAAACCTAACGCTAACCCTAGCCATAATCATAATGTTAATACTAACCCTAATACGATCTCTATAATTATCCATTACAATAAACCTAACCCTAAACCTAATGATAACCCTAGCTCTAACTCTAACTGTAAACCTAATCCTAGACCTAACCCTAAACCTAATGATAACCCTAGCTCTAACTCTAACTGTAAACCTAATCCTAGACCTAACCCTAAACCTAAATCTCATCATAGCCCTAACCCTAGATCAAATCCTAAACTATACTCTAACTAACCCTAGCCCAAATCCTAACAGTAACCCTAAACCTAAAACTACCCCTAACCCTAACTTCACATCTAATCCTATCCATTAACCTAACTCTAAAGGTAACCTTAGCCCTAACCCTAACTCTAACCCTAACCTTAATTGGAAATCTAACCCTAGACATAACACTAAACCTAACTCTCACCCTAGCACTAACCTTAGTTTAAAACCTAACCTATATCATAAACCTAACCCAAACACTAACCCTAGTCCTATCCCTAACCCTAACCCTAACTCTAGCCCTAATCCTAACCAAAACACTAGCACTAACCCTAGCTCTAATGTTATCCATTACCCTAACAATAACCATAACACAAATGCTAACCCTAGGCCTAACCCTAACCCTATAACTATCCCTAACCATACCCATTATCCTAATCTTAACCTGAATCCTAAATTTAAACCTATCCATTACCCTAAACCTAACTCTAACCCAAACCCTAATTTGAGCCCTAACACTAAAACTTAACCTAACCCATAACCGAAACCTGAAGCTGACCTTAAAAAACACCTAATTCTAAACTTGATCCTTTCCCTAAACACAACCCTTATACAAGACCTAGCCATGAAACTAACCCTATAACTACCCCTAGCCATAACCCTAAACCTGAGATTATCCCTATCCCTAAAATTTTCCCTAAAACCAAAAAAAGCCTTAGCCCTCATCCTAACACCAAATCTAGCCCTAATCTTAACCCAATCCTAACCCTCTCCCTAAACCTAATTCTAATCATCGCCCTAGCCCTAAACCTAGCTATAACCCCATCTCTTCCCCTAAACCTAATCCTAAATCTAACCTTAAACATAACCCTAAAATTAGGCCTAACCCTAACACCAATCCTAGACCTATTCCTAGGCCTAGTTTAGCCCTAACCCTAATCCTAACCCTAGCCTTAAGACTAAATCTAATTCTTGCCTGGCCCTATTTCTAGTTCTAACCCTATCCCTTATCATAACCTTAGCCTTAGCCCTAAAACATAACTGAGATATAGCACTAACCCTAATCCTTAACTTAAACCAAATCCTAACCCTTCATCTAGCCCTAAGCCTATCCCTAATTCAAGTCCTATCCCTAACCTAAAACTAACCCTGAACCTGACTCTGAACCTAACACTAATTGTAGCTCAATACATCAACCTAAAATTAAACCTAATCCTAAAACTAGACTTAGTCCTTACTGTAACCCTAAAATTAGCCCCAATCATAACCGTAGTTCTTACATTAGCCATATCACTAACACTAGCCCTAACAAAACCCAAAACCTAGCCCTAATCTGAGCCCAAACCCTAGCTTTAACCCTAGCTCTAAACCTAAATGTAGCTCTAACCCTTACCCTAAACCTAACCCTAACTTTAATCCTTACACTAACCCTAAACCTAACCCTAAACCTAGCCCTAATCCTAACCAAAACCCTAGCCCTAACCCTAGCTCTAACCCTTTCCAATTCCCTAACCCGAACCCTAACCCTAATGCTAACCCTCAGCCTAACCCTAACACATTCCCTAACCCTAACCTATCCATTTTCCTAAACATAACCCTAATGCTAAAGCTAACCTAATACTGGACCTAGACATAACAATAACCCTAAAACTAGCCCCAATTTTAACCCTAGTTCTTACATTAGCCGTAGACCTAAGGCTAACACAAAACATAGCCCTAATCCGAGCCCTAACACTAGCTTTAACACTAACCCTGGCCCTAATGCTAACCCTCACCCTAAGCCTAGCCCTAACCCAAGCCCTACCCCTAGCACTAACCCTGTCCCATACCCTAAGCCAAACTCTAACCCTAAAGCTACCTAGTTTTAACTTAATCCTTAGCTTAACCCAAACCCTAACTCTATTACTAGTCCTAACACTAGCTCTCAATCTAGCTCTAGCCCGATCCAAAACCCTAAATATAACCCTGACCCTTATTCTGACCCTAATACTAACCATAGGTCTAAACCTGACCCTAGCCCTAAACAGACCCCTAACATTGGTGCTACCTGTAACCCTATACCTATACCTAACCCTAACACTAGATCTAGATCTACACCTAATCCTTCATCTAGCAATAACTGTAGCCCTAGCCGAAAACAAAAACCTTGCCCTAGCCCTAACAATAACCCTTAACCTAACCCAAACACTAACTCTACCCCTAGACCTAACTCTAGTCCTAATGCTGGATCTACTCATAAACCTAACCGTAACCCAAACACTGACCCTTACCCTAACAAAAACCCTAGCTCAAAACCTTTTTCTAACCGAAAACCTAACACTAAACTAGACCTAGCCATATCACTAATGCTAAAACTAACCATAACCATAAGCCAAAGCCTACCTCTAACTCTGTCCATTACCCTAACCCTAACACTAACCCTAATGCTAATGCTAGCCCTGACCCTAACCATGACTCTAATCCTAAACCTCATCCTAGTGCAAATCTTAGCTCAATCCCTAACCCTTAAACATAACATAAAGCTAACACTAACCCTTGGCCTAAACCTAACCCTAGCCCTAATCCTAACCTTAAACCTAGCCATAACTCTAGCTCTAACCATACCCATTACCCTAACCCTAACCCTAACCCTAATGATAACCTTAACCCTAACCCTAGACATAGCCATAAACCTAAACCTTTTCATAGACATAACCCTAGCTCACACTCTAACCATAACACTAAACTTAACCCTACACGTATCCCTAACACTACCCTTAAGCCGAAACCTAATACTAAACTTAACCCTAACCTGACACCAAACCCTATCCAATACCCTAAACCTAATGATAACACTAGCCCTAATCCTAACACTAACCTTGATGCTAACCTTAACTGTAACCTAGGCCTAACCCTAAACCTAACATTCGCCCTCTTGGTAACCCTATCTCAAACCATAAACCATACTCTAAACCTAAACCTAATGCTATCCCTGGACCTAACCCTTGCCCTAACCCTACCTCAAGACCTCATACTAACAATAACCCTTGTCCTAACCCTAGTTCTAACCCTCTCCATTACCCTAAACATAACCCTTACTCTAATGCTAACCCTAGGACTACATCTAACCCTTTTACTAAATCTAAACCTATCTACTACCCTACACCTAACCTGAACCCTAAACCTAACCCTATCATACCATATCCCTAACCCTAATGCTAATTGGAGCCCTAATCCTAAACCCTAACCTAAACCAAAACCGAAACCTGATTCTAACCCTAATCATACCCCCAGCTCTAAACCTAACCCTTATCCTAGCCCTAGCCATAAATCTAAGCCTCAATCTATCCCTAACTGTAACCCTAGATTTGACACTAGCCCTAACCCTAATTCTTGCCATAACCCTAACACAAAGCCTAGCCCTCATTCTAGCCCTAAACCTAGCCTTATTACTAACCCAAAACATAATCCTAGCCCTAACCATAATTCTAACCTTCGACCTAGCCCTAACACTAGATATAACCCCATCCCTTCCCCTAAACCTAACCCTATCCCTAAACCTAAACCTAAGCCTAAAACTAGGCCTAAACCCAGCACAAAGCCTAGACCTAATCCTAGCCCTAATTTAGACCTAAACCTAACCTAAACCTAGCCTTAAAACTAACTAACTCTCACCCTAGTCCTATTCCTAGTTCTATCCCCAACCGTTACCATAACCCTAAAACTTGCCCAAACGTTAGCCCTACCTAAAGCCCTAGCCCTAATCCTACATTTAATCCTAACTCTAAATGTAAGCCTAAACCTAAGCCTAAATCTCTCACTAACACAAGCTATAACACTAACACTAATGCTAAAACTAGCCCTAACCTAGCCCAAGCCCTACAACAAAACAGAGCCATAGCCCTAACCCTAACACTTAACCTAAACCAAACCCAAGGCCTACACAGAGCCCTAAACCTAGCTCTGTTTGAGTCCTATCCCTAACCCTAAAACTAACCCTGACCCTTACTCTGACCCTACACTAACTCTAGCTCTAATCATCACCCAAAATCTAAACCGAACCCAAACTCTAGACCTAGCCCTAACCCTAACCCTAAAACTAGTCCTAATAGTATCCCTAGTTCTTACATTAGCTGTAGCCCTAACCCTAGCACTACCCTAACCTAAAACCTATCCTAATCAACGCCCTAACACTAGCTTTAACACTAACAGTAACTGTAACCCTAGATCTAACACTTACACTAAATCTAATGCTAACCTAACCCTTGAAATAACCCAAAACCTAGCACTAACCCTAGCCCTAATCCTAACAATAATCCTAGCCCTAAACCTACCTCTAATCCTATCATTACCTTAACACTAACCCTAACCCTAATGCTAACCCTAGGATAACCCTAACCCTATTCCTAACCCTAAACCTACCCATTACACTAAAACTAACCTGAACCCTAAACATAACCATGTCCATAAACCTAAACCTAATGTTAACTCCAATGCTAATTTGAGGCCTAACCTTAAACATTAACCTAATCCAACCTAGAACCCTGTACCTTACCCTAATAATGCCCCTAGCTCTAAACCTTATCCTAAACCTTAACCTAACCCTTACACTATATCTACTCATAACCCTATCCCTAAAACTATCTCTAACCATAATCCTAGACCTGACATTAGCCTTAGCACTAATGATGCCCTAACCCTAACACAAACCCTAGCCCTAATCCTAGCCCTAAACTTAGCTTTAATCCTAACACTAACCCTAACACTATCCCTAACCCTAACTTTAACCCTCGCTCTAGATAACATCATGCCTAACAATAACCATAACCCTAACCCTAGCCCTAAACCTAGGCTTAGCCTTAATACTAACCCTAGCTCTAAACCTAGCCCTAATAAAGCCCTATCCCTAACCCTACCAAACCCTAATCCTAAGACTAACTCTAACTCTCACCCTAGCCCTATCCCTAGATAAAACCCTATCCCTTATGATAACCCAAACCCTAGCACAAACCCTAGCTATAACCTAGATTTAATCCTAACTCGAAATATAACCCTAACCATAAGCCTAAACCATACCCTATCACTAGCTTTAACCCTAATGCTAATTTAAAAACAAGCCCTAACCCTAGCCCTAGCGATCAAGCAAAACTGAGCCATAGCACTGACACTAACACTTAACCTAAACCATAGCCTAAACCTACACCTAGCCCTAACACTAGCCCTAATTCAAGTCCTAACCCTAATCTTAGAAACAGTACTAACCCTGACTCTGACCCTAACACTGACCCTAGCTCTATAAATTACCTAATCCCTAAACCTAAACCTAACACTACACCTCAACCTAAACCTAACCTTAATAGAGCCCTAATTGTAATGCCAGTTCTTACATTAGACATACCACTAAACCTAACACAAAACCTAGCACTAATCCAAGGCCTATCCCTAAGTTTAACCCTAACCCTAGCCCTAACGCTAACCCTAACCCTATCACTAGTCTTAACCCTAGCTCTAACCCTATCCTTTACCCTAAGACAACCCCTCAGCCTATTGCTACCCTAGTCCTAATCCTAATCTTAAACCTACTCCAAACCCTGACGTTATTACTAGTTCTAACCCTAGCCCTCATTCTAGCTCTAAACTTAACCCAAACCCTAACCCTAACCCTGACCCTTATTCTGACTCTAACACAAAAGCTAGGTTTAAGACTGACCCTAACCCTTATCCAAAACCTAACACTAGCCCTACCAGTAACCCTATAACTAAACTTAACACTAACACTAGCCCTAGACTTAATTCTAATTCTAAATATAGCCATAAACCTAGCCTTAGCCCTAACAATAACCCTTAACCTAAACCACACACTAACCCTACCCCTAGACCTAACCCTGGTCCACATTCTGGACCTAACCCTAAACCTAATCTTAACCTGAACCCTGACACTTACCCTAACAAAAACCCTAGCTCTAAACCTTATCCTAAGCCAAAAACTAAACCTAAGATTAGAAAAAACCAAAATCTAGCCATAACCATAACTCTAGTTCTTAAATTACAAATACACCCAACACTAGCCCTAAACCTCACACAAAACCTAGTCCTAATTGTAGCCCTAGCCCTAACCCTAAGAATAACTCTAACCCCAAACCTAGCCCTAAACCTAACACTAACCCTCGTCTTAGCTCTAACCCTCACTCAAACCCTTAACCTTACCATAAACATAACCCTAGCCCAAACCCAAAACCTCACCCAAACCCTAGACCTAATCCTAACCTTAACCATAGCACAAACCCTAGCTCTAACTCTATCCACTACCTTAACCATAACACTAAACCTAATGCTAACCCTAGCCCTAACCCTAATCCTAACCCTACCTTAGCCCTGACTGTAACCCTAACCCTCACTCCAGCCCTAACCCTAACTAAATCCCTAAACCTTAAACTTAAGCTAACCCTAACTCTAACCGAAGGCCTAACCCTAATCTAACCCTAGCCCTACTCCTAACCTGAACCCTAGACAAAACCCTAGCTCGAACCCTACCTGTTACCCTAACCTTAAACTTTACCCTAATGATAACACTAGACATAAAGCTAAACATACCCTAAGCATAAACATAAATCTAACCCTAGAATTAGCAGTGAACCTAACCCTAACCCTAAACTATGCTACTTCAAATCCTAACCCTAACCCTAAACCTAACCCTAACTCTCACCTAAACTTATCCATAACTCCTACCTGACATCTAAATCTATTACCCTAACCCTAATGATAACCCTAGCCCTAACCCTAACAATAACCCTAACTCTAACCATGACCATAACCCAAGCACTAACCTTACCCTAGCACTAACCCTAGCTCAAACCCTAAACCATTTCTGAAACCTAATCCTAAATCTAACCGTCGCCCTAACCCTGACCCTAACCCGAAATCTAGCCCTAATCCTAACCATAATCCTAGCCCTAACCCTAGGTCTAACCCTATGAATTACCTGAATGATACCATAACGCTAATGCTAACTCTAGGCCTAACCCTAAACCTATCACAAACCAAAATCATATCTATTACTCTAACCCTAACATGAACCCTAATCCCAACCCTATCAATTACCCTAACCCTAACTATAACCTTTAGGCTAATTTGAGCCCTGAATCTAAACCTTATCCTAACCCAAACCCGAAGCCTGACCATGACTCTAATAATACGCCTAGCTCTAAACCTGACCCTTTCCCTAAACGTAACACTTAAATTTGACCTAGCCATAAACCAAACACTAAGACTCCAAAACTGTAAACCTAGACCTGACATTAGCCATAACCCTAATTCTTGCACTAAACCTTACACAAAACCTATCTTTAATTCTAGTGTTAAACCCAGCCTTAATCCTAACCCAAACCATAACCCTGGCCCTAACCCTAAAGCTAATCGTAAAACTGCCCTAACCCTAATCATAGCACAAAAACAAAACTGAGCAACAGGCCTAACACTAAAACTTAATTAAACCAAACACTAGCACAACACCTAGAACTAACCCTAGCCCTAATTCAAGTGCTATTCCTAACCTTAAAAATATCCCAGAACCTGATCCATATCCTAACACTCACCCTAGCTCTAAACAACACCCTAAATTTAAACCAAACCCTAACAGTACCCCTAGCCCTAATTCAAGTCCTAACCCTAACCATAAAACTAACCCTGAAACTGACTCATATCCTAACGCTATCTCTAGCTATAAATATCAATCTAACTTTAAACCTAGCCCTAACACTGATCTAAGCCCTTACCTAACCCTAAAACTAACCCTAATTATAACCCTAGTTCTTATATTTGTCATTGCCCTAATCCTAGCTTTAAAACTCACACAAAAACTAGCCCTAATCTGAGCCCTAAATCTAGCTTTAACCCTAACCCTAACCCTAACCCTAGCCCTAAACCTATGTCTAAACCTATCCCTTACCCTAAGCAAAACCCTAACCTTGATGGTAACCCTAGACCTATTCCTAATTCTTGGGCTAAACAAATATTAACCCTATTAATAGTCCTAAACCTAGATCTAACTCTAGCTCTAACCCTATCCAAAACCCTAAACCTAACCTTCACCCTTATTCTAACCATAACACAACTGACCATAACCTTAAACCAAACCCTAACACTAGCCTTACTGGTAACCTTATACCTAAACCTAAACCTACCATTATCCCTAGGTCTAAAAATAATTTAAAATCTAGCCTTATCTTTAGCTCTAGACCTAAACAAAAACGTAGCGTTAGCCCTCACAGTAACCCTTAACCTAACCCAAACACTACCTCTACTTCTAGACCTAAACCTAGACCTAATTCTGGAAATAACCCTAACCCAAACACTGTCCCTTTCTGTAACACAAATACTAGCTCTAAATGTTATGCTAACCCCAAATCTAGCCATAACCCTAACAAGACCTAATTATAACCCTAACTCTAGATCTTACATTACATATACCCCTAATGTTAGCCCCAAACCTCACACAAAATCTAGCTCTAAGCGTAAGCCTAACCCTAACCCTAGACCTAACACTAACCCTAACCCTTGCCTTAATCCTAACCCTAGCTCAAACACTAACCCTTGACCAAATATAAATATAGACCTAACCCTAACCCTAACGCTAACCCTAGTCTTAATGCTAACCATAACCAAGGCCAAACCCTAGTTCTAACTCTATCCATTTACCTAAACATAACCCTAACCCTAACACTAAACCTAGCTCTAAACTTAACCCTAAACCTAGATGTCACACTAAGCCTAACCATTGCCTTAGCCCTGATCATAGCTCAAACCCTAACACTTACCCTAAACCTAACCCTAACACTAACCCTAGGCTTAAACCTAACCCTAACCCTAGCCCTAATCCTAACCACATAACCCTAGACCTAAACCTATCCATTACCCTAAACATAAGCCTAATCCAAATACTAATCCTAGGCCTAACTCTAAACCTATCTCTAACACTAACCCTATCCATTTCCTAAAACTAACCTGAACACTAAACCTAACCTTATTAATTATTCTAACCCAATCCCTAACCCTAATGATAAATCAAGCCCTAAACCTAAAGCAAAACCTAAACCAAACCCTAAACAAGCCACTTACCCTAACAATACACCTAGCTTAAAACTGCATCCTTTCCGGAAACCTAACCCTTACAATAGACCTAGCCAGAAACCTAACCTTAACACTATCCCTAAGCATAACCCTAACTGACATTACCCATAGACCTAATTCTCACCCTAAACCTTACACAAACCCAAGCCCTCATCCTAGCCCTAAACCTAGCCTTAATCCTAATCTGAACCCTAACCCTAGCCCAATCCGTAATTTCAACCCTCAACCTAGTTCTGAACCTAGGTATAACCACATCCCTTCCCCTAACCCTAACCCTAACACTAATCCAACACTAACACTAGTGCTAACCATAAACCTAAACCTAACACTATCCTTAGCTCTAATCCTAGCCCTAATTTAGTGCTAATTGTAGCCCTAACTCTAACCCTACCCCTAAGACTAACTCTAACTCTTGCCCTAGACCTATTTCTAGTACTAATTCTATCTGTTACCATAACACTAACACTAGCCCAAACCTAAACCCTACACCTAGCCCAAGTCCTAACCATAAATCTAAACATAACTCTAAATATAATCCTAAACCTAAGCCTGAACCTCACCATACCACTAGCCCTAAAACTATTGCTAATCCTAAAACTAGTTCTAAACCTAGCTGTAGCTCTAAAACAAAACTGAGCCCTAGCCCTAACCCTAACACTAACCTAACAGTAACCTCAGACTTGATATTAGACCTAGCCCTAATACTTGCTCTAACCCTAACACAAAACCTAACCCTACACCTACCCATAACTCTAGAATTATTTATAGGGTTATCCCTAACCCTAAAACTAACACTGACCTTGACTCTGACCATAACACTAACCCTATTTCAAATCATCACTCTAATTATAACCTAACCCTAACACTAGACCTAGCCCTATACCTAACCCTAAAACTAGCCGTAATTGTAACCCTAGTTCTTATATTAGCCATAGCCCTAATTTAACCCTAACCAAATATAAATCCTAGCCCTAACCCTAACCCTAACACTAGCTTTAACTCTAACCTAACTCTAAACATAATTCTAACCCTAGCCTTAATCCTAACCATAACCCTAGCCCTAACTCCAGCTCTAATGCTATCATTACCTTAACCCTAACTCTAACCCTTATACTAATCTTAGGAAAACCCTAACTCTATCCATAACCATAACCCTATTCATTACTATAAACCCAACCTGAACACTAAATGTAACCATATCCATTATTCTAACCCTAAACATAATTCTAACCTAATTTGAGCCCTAAACCTAAACCTTGACCTAAACAAACCCTAACAGTTACCCTGACCCTAATAATACCCCTATCTACAAAGTGACCCTAACCCTCAAACTGAACCTTACATTATACATAGCCATAAACCTAAGCCTGAAACTATCCCTAACCATTACCCTAGACCTAACATTAGTCCTAGCCCTAATGTTAGCCCATATGCTAAAAAAAGCCATAATCCTGGCCCTAAGCCTAGACTTATTCCAAACCTTAACCCTATCACTAGTCCTAATCCTAAAGTGAACCCTAACCCTAGCCCTTAACCTAGCTATATTATAACGTACCCTAACCCTAATTCTAACCCTAGCTCTAAAACAAGACCAAGCCCTGATACTAAACCTAGCTCTAATCCTAGACCTAATTTAGCCCTAACCCTAAATCTAATCATATCCCTAGCCCTATAACTAACTCTAAATCTTGCCCTAGCCCTATCCCTAGTTCTAACATTATCCCTTACCATGACCCAAAGCCTAGCCCTAACCCTAGCCCCAAACTTAGCCCTAGCCCTAAACCTAGATCTAACCCTCACTCTAAATCTAACCCTAAACTGAAACGTATAACTCACCCTAACACTATCCCTAATCCTAATGCTAATTTGAAAACTATACCTCACCATAGGCACAACATTCAAGCAAAACTGAGCTACAGCTCTAATCCTAAATCTTAACGTAAACCAAACACTAACACTACGCCTAGCCCTTACCCTAGCCATAATTTGAGTCCTAAACCTAACTGTACAACTAATAATGACCCTGACTCTGATCCTAAAACTAAACTTAGCTCTAAACATCACCCTAACCCTAACCTAACCGGAACACTAAACCTAGCCCTAACCCTAATCCTAAAACTAGACCTAATTGTAATGCCAGGTCTTACATTAGAAATAGCCCTAACCCTAACACAAAACCTAGCCTTAATCTGAACCCTACACCTAGCTTTAACCCTAACACTAACACTAAACCTAACCCTAAACCTAGCTCTAACACTATCCCTTACCCTATGCCAACCCTCACCCTAATTCTACTCTAGTCTTAACCCTAATCATTAGCCTACCCTAAAACCTAACTCTGTTACTAGTCCTAAACCTAGGCCTCATTCTATCTCTTACCCTAACCCCAAACCCTAAGCCTATCCCTGACCCTTATTCTGACCCTAACACTAACCCTAGATCTAAGCCTTAAACTAACCCTAAACAAAATACTAACACTAGCCCTATAGGTAAACCTATACCTAAACCTAACCACAACATTAATACTAGACCTAAACTTAATCCTAAATATAGTCATAACTCTAGCCATAGCCCTAAACAATAACCTACCTCCAGCTCTAACAATAACCCATTAGTCTAATGCAATGACTACCAATACCCCTAGAACTAACCCTAGTAAAATTGTGCTACTAACCATAAATTCAATGCTAATCTGAACACTGACCCTTACCCTAACACAAACCCTAGCTCTAAACCTTATCCTAACCCAAAACAAACCCTAACACTAGACCTATCCTTAACCCTAACCTTAAAACTAGACATAACCATAATCCTATTTCTTACATTACCCATAATCCTAACACTAGCCATAAACCTCCTCCAAAAACCTAGCCCTAAATGTAGCACTAAAATTACCTGTAAGCCTAATCCTAACCTTAGCCCTAGTCCTAACCGTCACACTTGTCTAGCCCTAAACTTAGCTCAAACTCTCTTACCCTAACTGTAACCCTAACGCTAACCCTAACCCTAAAACTTGCCCTAATCCTAACTGTAACCATAGCAGAATTCCCACCTCAAATTCTTTGCATTACCTCAAATATAACACTAAAACTAATGCTAACCCTAGCCCTAACTCTAACCCTAATTCTAACCATATCCCTGACTTTAACCCTAAAACTCGCCCTAGGCCTAACCATAAACATTTAACCTAAACCTAACCCTAACACTAACCCTAGGCCTAACCCTAACCCTAGTCCTAATCCTAACTTTAACCCAATCCCTAACACTAGCACTAACTCTATCCATTACCCTACACATAAGCCTATCCCAAATGCTAACCCTAGGCCTAAACCTAGCACTAACATTAAAACTAACCCTATACATTATTCTATACCTAACCTGAACCCCAAAACTAATCCTATTCATTACTCTAACCCTAACCCTAATGCTAATTTGAGCATTAAACCCTAAACTTTAACCTAAAGAAAAAACTAACCAGGATTTGACCCGAATAATACGCCCAGCTCTAAAGCTGACCCTTACCCTAAACCTAACACTTACATTAGACCTAGCCATAAACCTAACCCTAACCATAACCCTAGACCTGACATTAGTCCTAGCACTAATTCTAGCCCTTACCTTAACACAAAACCTAGCCCTCATCCTAGCCCTAAACCTAGCCTTAATCCTAATCCAAACCCTCACCCTGGCTCTATCCTAATTTTAACCCTCGAATGAACCCTGAAACTAACTATGAGCCCATCACATCCCCTAAAACAAACCCTAACCCTAACAATTACACAAACCCTAACCATAGCCATAACCATAGGCCTAACACTAACTCTAGTGCTAATCCTAGCCCTAATTTAGGGCTAACCATAACCCTACCCCTACCCCTAGTCCTAAGACTAACTCACTCACACCCTAGCCCTATTTTTATTTCTAACCCTATCCATTACCTTAGCCCTAACCTTAGCCCTCATCATAGCCATAGCCCTCACCCTAGATCTAACCATATCTATAAATCTAATCCTAAAATTAAGCCTAAACCTCACCCTACCACTAGCCCTAATACCATTGCTAATCCTAAAACTAGCCCTAACCCTAGTCCTAGCCCTAAAACAAAACCGAGTCATTGCTCTAACACTAATCCTTAACCTAAACCAAACCCTAATCCTACAACTAGCCATAACCCTACCTCTAATTCAAGTCCTAGGCCTAAAACTAACCATAGCGCTAAATATCGCCCTAACCCTAAATCTAATGCTGACAGCAGACCAGCCCAAATCCCATTCCAAAAACTAACCCTAATAATAAACATAGTTCTTACATTGGAATAGCCCTAACTCTAGCCTTAACCCTAACACAAAATAGCCCTAATCTGAGCCCTAACACTAGATTTAACCCTAACCCTAACCCTAACCCTAGTCCGAAACCTAACCCTAATTCTAGCCCTAACCATATCCCTTACCCTAAGCCAAAACCTATCTATAATACTAACCCTAGTCCTAACCCTAATCCTTAGCCTAACCATATTTCTAGTCCTAACACAAGCACTCATTTTAGCTCTGATTCTAACCCAAAACCTAACCTTCACCTTCACCCTTATTCTGACACTAACACTAAGTATAGGACTAAACCTGAACCTAAACTTAAACCGAACCCTGAAACAAGCCTTATAGTAACCATATACCTAAACCTCACCCTAACCTAGGGTGAGGTTTAGGTATAAACCAAATCCTAAATCTAGCAATAATTTTAGTCCTAGACCTAAACAAACTTAGTCCTAGCCCTAACAATAACCCTTAACCTAAAACAAACACTAACCCTACCCCTAACCTAACCTTGTCCTAATTCTGGCTTTCACCCTAACCCTAACTCTAACCTGAACACTGACCTTGCCTTTAACAGTAAACCTATCTCTAAACCTGAGCCTAACCAACATCTAAACCTAACACTAGACCTAGATATAACTCTAACCCTAATACTTGCCCTAATCATAACCCTAGCTCTTATATTACCTATAGCCCTAACCCTAGGCCTAATCCTAACAGAAAACCTAGATATTATCGTAGGCCTAAACCTAGCCTTAGGCATAACCCTAACACAAACCATAGCCCTAACACTACCCTAACCTTCGCCTTAGTCCTAACCCTGGCTCAAAACCTAACACTTATCCTAAATGTAAACCTACACCTATCACTAAGTCTAACCCTACACCTAGCCCTAATCCTAACCTTAACTCTAGCACTAAACCTAGCTCTAAAGATACCCATTACCCTACACATAACCCTAACTCTATTGATAACCCTAGGACTAACACTAACTCTAAACCTAACTAGAAAAGTAATCCTAGACCTAACCCTAAACCTTACCATCAACATAGACCTAACCCTAGCTCAAACCCTAACCCTTATCATAAACCTAACCATAGACCTAACCCTAGCTCAAACCCTAACCCTTATCATAAACCTAACCATAGCCTAAACCTCAATCTACCTCTAACCGTAAACCTAAACCTACATCTAAACATATCCATTATCCTAAGCCTAACACTACCCCTAGTGATGACTGTAGCCCTAATCCTAACCCTAACCTTAACCGTATTGTAATCTTATCCCTAGACCTAACCCTAAACCTAACCCTCGCCCTAGCCCTAAACCTAGCTCAAAATACAACTCTTACACTAAACATAACCCTAACCCTAACCCTAGATCGAACCCTAACCCTAACCCTAACTCAAGACCTATTTCTAACCATATACCTCCCACTAAGCTTAGCTCTAACCCTATCCATTATCCTAACCATAACTCTGACCCTTATGCAAACTCTGGACCTATTGCTAACCCTAAACTTATCAATAACCCTAAACCTAAACTGAGCCCTAAACAAAATCCTATCATTACCCTAACTCTGACCCTAAAGCTAATTAGAGCCCTAACCCTAAACCCTAACTTCAAACAAAATCTAACCCTGAACCTTACCCTAATCATTCCCCTAGCTCTAAACCTGACCCTTACCCTAAACCTAACCATTACACTAGAACTAGCCATAAAACATTCTAAATCTATCCCCAACCCTAACCCTAGACCTGATATTAGCACTAGCACTAATCCTAGCTCTAACACTAACACAAGCCCCAGGACTTATCCTAGCCCTAAACCCAGCCTTACTCCTAACCCTAAACCTAACCTTCAGCCTAACCCTAACTCTAACCCTAGCCCTAATCTTATCCCTAATTTACACCTATCCCTAACATTAGCCCTAACCCTAGCCCTACCACTAACTCTAACTCTCACCCTTGCCCCATCCCTATTTCTAAACCTATACCTTACTGCAACAATAATCATAGCCCTAAACCTAGCCCTATCCTTAGACCTAGCCCTAACCTATGTCTAACTCTAACTCTACATCTAACTTTAACCCTAAGCCTAAACCTAAACCTAACACTATCCCTAACCTTCATGCTAATACTAAAACTAGTTCCAATCATAGCCCTATCCCTAAAACAAATCTGAGACATAGCCCTAAACCCAAACCATAACCTAAACCAAACCCTAAGCCTAACCCTAAACTTATCTCTAATTCGTGTTTTAACCTGAACCAAAAACTAAACCCTGACCCTGAATCCGACCATAACACTAACTCTACCTCTAAATGTCACCCTAACCCTAAACCTAAACCTAACACTAGACCTAGCCCCAACCCTAAACCTAAATTTAGCTTTAAATATAACCCTGGTACTTACATTAACCATAACCCTAACCCTAGCACTAACTTAACAAAAAACCTAGCCCTAATTCAAGACCTAACCCAACCTTTAACAATGAGACTAATCCTAACCCTAGTCCTAATCATAACCATAACCTTAGCCCTAACCCTAGCTTTAACCCTATCTATCGCCATAACTATAACCCTAACACTAATGCTAACCCTAGGCCTAAACCTAACCCTATCCCTAATTCTAACCCTATCCATTACCCTAAACCAAACCTAAACCCTAAATCTCACCCTATCATTACCCTAACCCTAACCTTAATGCTAATTCAAGCCCTAAACTTAAATCATAGCCTATCCCAAACCCTAACCAAGGCTCTGACCCTAATTATAGCCCTAGCTCTAAACCTGAGCTAAAACTAAGCATAACCCTTACACTACCTGTATCCATAAACCTAACCATAATTCTATCTTTAACTATAACCCTAGACCCTAGACATGATATTAGTCCTAGCCCTAACACTAGCCCTACCCTAAAAAACACCCTATCTCTCATCCTAGCACTAAAATCATAACCCTAACCCTAACCATATGCCTAATCCTAATTCTAACCCTCACCCAAACTCTGAACCTAGATATAATGCTAACCCTTACCCTAAATTCAATGCTAATCTGAACACTAACCCTAAACCTAATGCTAGGCCTAAGATGAACAATAACTCTAGCCCAAATTCTAGCCCTAATTTAACCCTATCCCTAACCCTAACCCTAGCCTTAAGACTAACTCTAACTTTCACACAAGCCCTATCCCTAGTTCTAACCCTATCATTACTGTAACCCTAATCCTAGCTCTAATCCTAGCCATAAACCTTGCCCTGTCCTTATTCCTAGCCATAACCTAGATCTATCCCTAACTCTGAATCTAACACTAACCCTTAAAGCTTAAGCCTAAAATAAACACTAGCCCTAACCCTAATGCTACTCGAAAAACTAGCCCTTATATTGACCCTAGCAGTAAATCAAAACCAAGCAATAGCCCTAATACTAAACCTTAACTTTAACCAATTTCTAATACTACACCTAGACCTAACCCTAGACCTAATTCAAGTCCTAATTTTAACCTTAATTCTACCCAGACTCTGACTCATATCCTAACACTCACCCTAGCTCTAAACACCATCCTAACCTTAAACCAAACACTTACAGTAACCCTATCTGTAATTTGAATCCTAACCCTCTCACTTGCCTAGCCCTAACCTTAGCTCAAACTCTAACTCTTACCCTAAATGTAACCATAACCGTAAGCCTAATGCTAATCCTTTACCTAATCGTAACTGTAACCATATCACAAATCCTACCTCAAATTCTATCCATCATCTTAAATATAACCCTAACTCTATGCTAACCCTAGCCCTAACCCTAACCCTAATTCTAACCATAGCCCTGACTGTAACACTAACCTTGCCCTAGCCCTAACCATAAACACTTAACCTAATCCTAACCCTAACACTAACCCTAGGCTTAACCCTAACTTTAACCCAATCCCTAACACTAGCACTAACTCTCTCGATTACCCTACACATAAGCCTATCCCAAATGCTATCCCTAGGCCTAAACCTAGCACTATCCCTAAAACTAACCCTATACATTACTCTATACCTAACCTGAACCCTAAACCTAATCCTATTCATTACTCTAACCTTAACCCTAATGCTAATTTGAACCCTAACCCTAAACCTTAACCTAAAGTAAACCCTAACCTGGAATTTGACAATAATAATACACCAAGCTCTAAAACAGACCCTTACCCTAAACCTAACCCTTACACTAGACCTAGCCATAAATCTAACCCTAATCATAACCCTAGACCTGACATTAGTCCTAGCCCTAATTCTATCCCTTACCCTAACACAAAAACTAGCCCTCATCCTAGCCCTAAACCTAGCCTTAATCCTAATCCAAACCCTCACCCTGGCTCTATCCCTAATTTTAACCCTCGAACGAGCCCTGAACCTAACTATAAGCCCAACACATCCCCTAAAACTAATCCTAACCCTAACAAATACACAAACCCTAACCATAGCCTTCACCATAGGAGTAACACTAACACTAACTCTATCTAGCGCTAATCCTAGCCCTAATTTAGCCCTAACCCTAACCCTACCCATAACCATAGTCCTAAGACTAACTCACTCTCACCCTAGCCCTATTTTTATTTCTAAACCTATCTGTTTCCTTAGCCCTAACCTTAGCCCTCATCGTAGCCATAGCCCTCACCCTAGATCTAACCATATCTATAAATCTAAACCTAAAGTTAAGCCTAAACCTCACCCTACCACTAGCCCTAATACCATTGCTAATCCTAAAACTAGCACTAACCCTAGTCCTAGCCCTAAAACAAAACGGAGCCATTGCTCTAACACTAAT
The DNA here is from genome assembly GCF_047511675.1 of Marmota flaviventris. Taxonomy (NCBI): domain Eukaryota; kingdom Metazoa; phylum Chordata; class Mammalia; order Rodentia; family Sciuridae; genus Marmota; species Marmota flaviventris. Next base: position 88,856 of record NW_027288431.1, on the reverse strand, counting down.
CCTTAACTTAAACCAAACCCTAATCCTACAAGTAGCCATAACCCTAGCTCTAATTCAAATCCTAGGCCTAAACCTATCCATAGCTCTAAATATCACCCTAACCATTAAGCTAATGCTGACACTAGAGTAGCCAAAATCCCATCCCTAAACTAACCCTAATCATAAACATAGTTCTTACATTGGAATATCCCTAACTCTAGCCTTAACCCTAACACAAAAATAGCCCTAATCTGAGCCCTAACACTAGATTTAACCATAACTCTAACCCTAGACCTAAACCTAACCCTAATTATAGCCCTAACTTTATCCCTTACCCTAAGCCAATCCCTATCCATAATTCTAACCTTAGTCCTAATCCTAATCCTTAGCCTAACCCTATTTCTAGTCCTAACACAAGCACTCATTCTAGCTCTAATTCTAACCCCAAACCTAACCCTAACCTTCACCCTTATTCTGACACTAACACTAATTATAGGCCTAAACCTGAACCTAACTCTAAACTGAACCCTGAAGCAAGCCTTATAGTAACCTTATAACTAAATCTCACCCTAACACTAGCCCTAAATGTAAACCAAATCCTAAATCTAGCAATAATTCTAGCCCCAGACCCCCCAAAAAACTTAGTCCTAGCCCTAACAATAACCCTTAACCTAAAACAAACACTAACCCTACCCCTAACCTAACCTTGTCCTAATTCTGGCTTTCACCCTAACCCTAACTCTAACCTGAACACTGACCTTGCCTTTAACAGTAGACCTATCTCTATACCTGAGCCTAACCAACATCTAAACTTAACACTAGACCTAGCCATAACTCTAACCCTAATACTAGCCCTAATCATAACCCTAGCTCTTATATTACCCAGAGCCCTAACAATTGGCCTAAACCTAACACAAAACCTAGATCTTATCCTAGGCCTTAACCTAGCCTTAGGTGTAACCCTAACAAAAACCATAGCCCTAAAAATACCCTAACCTTCGCCTTAGTCCTAACCCTGGCTCAAATCCTAACCCTTACACTAAATATACACCTACACCTATCCCTAAATCTAACCCTAAACCTAGCCCTAATCCTAACCTTAACTCTAGCACTAAACCTAGCTCTAAAGATACCCATTACCCTAACCATAACCCTAACTTTATTGATAACACTAGGACTAATTCTAACCCTAAACCTAACCATAAAACTAATCCTCGACCTATCCCTTAACCTCACCCTCACCATAGACCTAACCCTAGCTCAAGCCCTAACCCTTATAATAAACCTAACCCTAACCATAGCCCTAACCTTAAGCCTAAACCTCAATCTAACTCTAACCATAAACCTAAACCTATATCTAATCATATCCATTACCCTAACCCTAACATTACCCCTAATGATGACTGTAGCCCTAATCCTAACCCTAACCCTAACCATACTGTAATCTTCTCCCTAGACCTAACCCTAAACCTAACTCTCACCCTAGCCCTAAACCTTGCTCAACACCCCACTCTTACACTAAACATAACCATAACCCTATCCCTAACCCTAGATCGAACCCTAACCCTAACCCTAACTCAAGACCTATTTCTAACCATATATCTCGCCCTAAGCTTAGCTCTAACCCTATCCATTATCCTAACCATAACCGTGACCCTTATGCCAAGTCTAGACCTATTGCTAACCCTAACCTTATCAATAACCCTAAACCTAAACTGAACCCTAAAAAAAATCTATCATTACCCTAACCCTGACCCTAAAGCTAATTAGAGCCCTAACCCTAAACCCTATCCTCAAACAAACTCTAACCCTGAACCTTACCCTAATAATTCCCTTAGCTCTAAACCTGACCCTTACCCTAAACCTAACCATTACACTAGACCTAGCCATAAAACATTCTAAATCTACCCGACCGTAACCCTAGACCTGACATTAGCACTAACTTAATCCTAGCTCTAACACTAACACAAACCCCAGGGCTTATCCTAGCCCTAAACCTAGCCTTAATCCTAACCCTAACCCTAACCTTCGGCCTAACCCTAACTCTAACCCTAGCCCTAATCTTACCCCTAATTTACACCTATCCCTAACCTTAGCCCTATCCCTATCCCTAAGACTAACTCTAACTCTCACCCTTGTCCCATCCATAGTTCTAAACCTATACCTTACTGGAATAATAATCCTAGCCCTAACCCTAGCCCTATCTTTAGCCCTAGCCCTAACCTAGATCGAACTCAAACTCTAAATATAACTCTAACCCTAAGCTTAAACCTAAACCTAACACTAACCTGAAACTTCATGCTAATCTTGAAACTAGCCCTAATTCTATCCCTATCCCTAAAATGAATCCCAGACATAGCCCTAAACCTAACCCTTAACCTAAACCAAACCCTAAGCCTAACCCTAAACTTAGCCCCAATTTGAGTTTTAAGCTGAATCAAAAACTAACCCTGACCCTGAATCCGACCATAACACTAACCCTACCTCTAAAGATCACCCTAACCCTAAACCTAAACCTAACACTAGACCTAGCCCCAACCCTAAACCTAAATTTAGCCTTAAATGTAACACTGATACTTACATTAGCCATAACCCTAACCCTAGCACTAACTTAACACAGAACCTAGCCCTAATTCAAGACCTAACCCAAGCTTTATCCCTAAAACTAACCCTAACCCTAGTCCTAATCATAACCATAACCCTAGCTCTAACCCTAGCTTTAACCCTATCTGTCGCCATAACTATAACCCTAACACTAATGCTAATCCTAGGCCTAAATCTAACCCTATGCCTTATCCTAACCCTATCTATTACCCTAAACCAAACCTAAACCCTAAACCTCACCTTATCATTACCCTAATCCTAACCTTAATGCTAATTCAAGCCCTAAATTTAAACCATAGTTTATCCCAAACTCTAACCAAGACTCTGACTTTAATAATACCCCTAGATCTAAACCTGACCTAAAACTAAACATAACCCTTAAACTACCTGTATCCATAAACTTAACCCTAATTCTATCTTTAACCATAACCATAGACCTGATATTAGTCATAGCCCTAATCCTAGCCCTACCCTAAAACAAACCCTAAACTTCTTTCTAGCCCTAAAACCATACTTAATCATAACCCTAACCATAATCATAGACCTAACCCTAATTCTAACGCTCACCAACCTCTAAACCTAGCTTTAATGCCAATCCTTACCCTAAACTTAACCCTAACCCTAAACCTAATGCTAGGCCTAAGCTGAACAATAACCATAGCCCTAATTCTAGCCCTAATTTAACCCTATTCCTAACCCTAACCCTAGCCCTAAGACTAACTCTAACTTTCACACTAGCCCTACCCTAGTTATAACCCTATCCATTACTGTAACCCTGACCCTAGCTCTAATCCTAGCCATAAACCTTGCCCTGTCCTTATTCCTAGCTGTAACCCTAGATCTATCCCTAACTCTAAATCTAACACTAACCCTAAGCCTAACATAAACACTAGCCCTAACCCTAATGCTACTCAAAACACTAGCCCTATCCCTGACCCTAGCAGTAAATCAAAACCAAGCAATAGCCCTAATACGAAACCTTAACTTTAACCAAATTCTAATACTACACCTAGATATAACCCTAGCCCTAATTCGAGTCCTAATTTTAACATTAATTCAACCCAAACTCTGACTCATATCCTAACACTCACCCTAGCTCTAAACACTATCCTAACCTTAAACCAAACACTTACAGTAACCCTAGCTGTAATTTGAGTCCTAACCTTAACCTTAAAACTAACCCTAACCCTGACTAAAACCTTACACTAACAGTAGCTGTAAATATCACCCTAACATTAAACCTAATCCTAACACTAGAGGTCTAACTGCTAACCATAACCCTAAATTTAACCCTAATTTTATCCCTAGTTCTTATATTAGCTGTCACTCTAACCCTAGCCCTAAACCTAACACAAAACTTGCCCTAATCTGAGCTCTAAACCTAGCTTTACCCCTAACCCTAGCCCTAACCATAGAACTAGCTCTATCCCTTACCCTAAGACAAACCCTAACACTAATTCTAATCCTAATTCTAACACTAATCCTTAATGAAACCTAATTTTAATCCTATTACTAGTCCTAACTCTAGCCCTCAATCTAGCTCTAACCATAACCGAAACCCTAACCCTAACTCTGACCCTTATTCTGACCCTAACACTAATCGTAGGTCTAAACCTTAACCTAACCCTAAACCAAACACTAACACTAGCCCTAGACCTAAACCTAATTCTAAATCTAGCCATAATTCTAGCCCTAGACCTAAAAAAAAAAAAAAAAAACAAAAACAAAAAAAAAAAAAAAAAACATAGACCTAGCCCTAATAATAACACTTAGCCTAAGCCAAACACTAACTCTTCTCCTAGACCTAACCCTAGTCCTAATTCTGGCTTTAATTCGAACCATAATCCTAATCTGAACACTGACCCTGACATTAACGCTAGCTCCAAACATCACCCTAACCTGAAACTATACTTAGCCCTAACATTAACCCTAAAACTAGCCCTAATTATAACAAGTTCTTAATTTAGTCATAGCCCTAACCTATTGCAAACCTAGTTCTAATCCTACCCCTAACTTGTCTTTAACCCTAAAGCTAACCCTAATGCTAACCATAGCCCTAACCCTAAGCATAAGTCTAACCTTAGATCCATTCCTAAGCATAACCTAAGCCAACTCTAGGTCTAACCCTATCCATTACCCTAAGGATAACCCTAACCCTTATACTAACCCTATACCAAACCCTAATCCTATGCCAATCCCTAAACCTATCCATTTCCCTACACCTAACTTGAACCCTAAACCTAAAACTATCGTTAACTTATCACTAAACCTAATGCTAATTTGAGCCCTAAACATAAACCATAAACTAACGTAAACCCTAATGCTGACCCTAATAATATCCCCAGCTATAAACCTGACTCTAACCATAAACTTAACCCTTAAAATAGACCTAGATATAAGCCTAATGCTAAAACTATCCCTAAATCTAACCCTAGACCTGACATTAGACCTAGCTCTAACCCTAGTCCTAACCCTAACACAAACCTTAACCCACATCCTAGACTTAATCCTCACCTTTATCATAACCCTTACCCTAACCTTAACTCTAATTCTAAATCTCATCCTATCCCTAAAACTAGGTATAAATTCATCCCTTACCCTAAACCTAACCCTAATCCAAACCCTAACACTAAACCTAGCCCTAACCCTAGGCCTAACTCTTAATATTAACACTTGCCCTAATCCCAGACCTAACTTATGCCAATCCCTAACACTAAACATAACTCTAGCCCTAAGACTAACTATAATTCTTGCCTTAGACCTATAGAGTAGTTCTAAACTTTTCCCTAACCAGCACCCTAAACCTAGACCTAAACTTAGCCCTAACCCTATCTCTAGCCCTAATACAAAACTGAGTTATAGCCCTAATCTTAACCCTTAACCTAAACCAAACTCTAAACTTGCACCTAGCCCTAACCCTACCATAACCCTATCCCTAATTCTAGTCCTAACCTGAAAACTAACCCTGACCCTGACTCTGACCCTAACACTAATCCTAGCTCTGAAATCATTGTAACTGTAAATCTAACCCTAACACTAGACCTAGCCTTAACCCTAACCTTATAACTAGTCCTAATCAGAACCTTACATTGTACATTAGCCATAGTCTTAACCCTAGCCTTAACCTAACCCCAAACCTAGCCTTAATCAGAGTCCTTATCCTAGCTTTAACCCTTAACTTAAACCTAACACTAACTCAAACAAAATCCCTAATTCTATACATAACCCTAGCCCTAAACTTAGGTCTAACTCTATCCATTACCCTAATGAAAACCCTGACACTTATGTTAACCCTAGGCCTAACCCTAACCCTTCCCATTACACTAAACAAAAACTAAACCCTAAACCTAACACTGTTATTACTCTAACCCTAAATCTAATGCTAATTTGACCCCTAAACTTAAACCCTAACCTAACCCAAACCCTAACCTTGATTCTGACCCTAATAATAACCCTAGCTCTAAAACTGACCCTTACACTAAACCTAACCCTTACACTGGACCAAGCCATAAACCTAACAATAAATGTATCCCTAATTGTAACCCTAGACCTGACATTAGCCCTAGACCTAATACTAACCCTGAACCTAGTACAAACACTAGCCCTCATCCTAGCCCTAAACCCTAGCCTTCATCAAAACCTTAACCCTAACCCTTGCCCGAACTCTAATACTAACCCTCGCCAAGCCCTCAATCTTGCTATAACCCATTCCTTTAAACTAAACCTAACCCTACACTAACCCTAATCCTAGGCCTAAACCTAACACTAACCATAGACCTAATTTAGCTCTATCCCTAACCATAACCCTAAACCTAGCCATAAGATGAACTCTCTCACACTAGCCCTATCACTAGTTCTAAACCTATTCCTTACCATAAACATAACCCTAACCCTAACCATTGTCCTAACCCTTGCCCTATTCTTAGCCCTAGCACTAACCTTAGATCAACACCTATCTCTAAATCTAACCCTAATCTGAAGCCTAAGCCTAATCCAAACACTAGCCCTAAGCCTAACACTAATCCTAAAACTAGCCCTAACCCTAGCTCTAGCCTAAAACAAAACTGAGCTATAGCTCTAACACTAATCCTTAAACTAAACGAAACCCTAACACTAGACCTAATTCGAGTTTTACGCCAAACCCTAAAACTAACTCTGACCCTGACTCTGACACTAATATTAACCCTAGCTCTAAACATCACCCTGACCTTAAACCTAACCCTAACACTCAACCTAGCCCTAACCTTAACCCTAAAATTAGCACTAAATGTAACTCAAGTACTTACATTAGCCATAACCCAACCATAGCACTAACTTAACCTGAAACCTAGCCATAATCTGACCCCTATCCTGTGCTTTAAACCTAACCCAAGCTCTAATCATATCCCTAGTCCTAATCATAACCATAACCGTAGCCCCAACCCTAGTTTAACCCTATCCATTAAATAAACATAACCTAACACTAATGCTAACCCTTGGTCTCAACTTAATGCTATCTCTAATTCTATTTCTATCCATAACCCTAAACATATCCTGGGCCCTAATACTAACCCTATCATTACTCTAACCCTAACCCTAATGCTAATTCAATCCCTAACTTTAGACATTAACCTATCTTAATCCTTAACCCAAACCTTGTCCATAAAAATACCCCTAGCCCTAAACCTAAACATATCCCTAAACCTAACCCTTAAGCTAGACATAGCCATAATTCTAAACATAAAATTATCTTTAAACATAATTCTAGACCTGAAATTAGCTGTACTCCAAATCCTAGCCCCAAACCTAAAACAAGCACTAGCCCTCATCCCAGCACTAAACCTAGCCTTAATCATAATGCTAACCATAACCAAAGCTCTAACTCTAATTCTAAATATTACCCTACCTCTAAACCTAGCTATAACATTATCCCTTAACCTAAACTTAATACTAACTCAGACCCTAATCTTTATTTAAGCTGAACACTAACAGTAACACTAATTCTAGCCCTAATTTATCCATTTTCCTAATCAAGACCTAAGACTAACTCTAACTCACACTAGCCCTATCCCTAGTTTTAACCCTATTACATACCATTATCTCACCCTAGCCCTAATCCTTGCCCTATCCTCAGTCCTAACCCTAAACCTAGATATAACCCTAAATCTAAATCTAACCCTAAACCTAAGCTTAAGCCTAACACTAACACCAGCCCTAACCCTAACGCTAATCATAAAATTAGCACTAACCCTAATCCTAGCAGTAAAATAAAATCAAGCATTGGCCCTAAGCCTACCTTAACTTAAACCACAGTAACACTACAACTAGAATTAATCCTAGCCCTAAATTCGACTCCTAACCCTAACCTTAAAAGTAACCCTGACACAGACTCGTATCCTAACACTCACCCTAGATCTAGACCCCATCCTTACCTTAAACTGAAACCTACCAGTAACCCTATCCCTAATTCGAGTCCTAACCCTAACTCTGACCCTAATTCATATCTTAACACTAACCCTAGCTCTAAATATCACTCTAACCTTAAACCTAACCCTAACACTAGACCTACACTTAAACCTAACCCTAAAACTAACCCTAAGGGTAACCCTAGTTCTTACATTAGCCATTTTCCTAACCCTAGCCCTAACCCTACAACAAAAACTTGCCCTAATTATAGCTCTAAACTTAGCTTTAACCCTAAACCTAACCCTAACCCTAGCTCTATCCATATCCTTTACCCTAAGCAAAACTGTAACCCTAATGGTAACCCTAGAACTATTCCTAATTATTAGGCTAACTAAAATTTGAACCCTTTTAATAGTCCTGACTAGCCCTCATTCTAGCTCTAATCTTATCTGAAAACCTAACGCTAAAGCTGACCCTTATTCTGACACAAACAATAACCCTAGGTCTAAACCTGAACCTAAGCATAGAGCAAAACCTAACACTGGCCCTACCAGTAACCTTATAATTAAACCTAACCCTAACCCTATCAATAAGACTAAAGCTAACTCTCACACGAGCCCTATCCCTAGATTTAACACTATTCCTTACCATAATCCAAAACCTAGGCCTAAAGGTAGCAATAATGCTTGCCCTACCCTTAGTCCTTGCCCTAACCCTATTTCTAACCCTAATGCTAAATCTAAACCTAACACTAACACTAGCCCTAACCCTAAGCCTAACACTAACAATAGCCCTAACACTAATGTTAATCATAAAACTAGACCTAACCCTAACCCTAGAAGTAAAACAAAACTGAGCAAGGGCCCTAATCCTAAACCTTAACTTAAACCACTCTAAAAGTACATCTAGACCTAACTCTAGCCCTAAATTCAACTCCTAAACCTAACCTTAAATCTAAACCTGAAACAGACTCATATCCTAAAGTTCACCCTAGCTCTAGACCCCATCCTAACCTTAAACAAATCCTAACAGTAACCCCATCACCTATTCAAGTCCAAACCCTAACCCTGACCCTGACTCATATCCTAACACTAACCCTAGCTCTAAATATCACCCTAACCTTAAACCTAACCCTAACACTAGACCTACCCCAAACCCTAACCGTAAAACTAACCCTAATTGTAACCCTAGTTCTAACATTAGCCAATGCCATAACCTTAGCCTTAACCCTACAACAAAACAAGCCCTAATCCAAGCTCTAAACCTATCTTTAACCCTAACCATACCTCTAACCCTAACCCTAGCTGTAACATTATCCCTTACCCTAAGCAAAACCCTAACCCTAATGGTAACCCTAGACCTATCCCTAATCCTTAGGCTAACCAAAATCCTAACCCCATTAATAGTTCTGACCCTAGCCCTCATTTTAGCTCTAATCCTATCTGAAACTCTAATTCTAACCCTGACCCTTATTCTGACCCTAACAATAAACTTAGGTCTAAACCTGACCCTAACCCTAGACCAAACTCTAACACTGGCACTACCAATAAACTTATTCCTAAACCTAACTCTACCACTAGCCTTAGATCTAAATCTAATCCTAAATCTAGCCTTAACTCTAGCCCTAGACCTAAACAAAAACCTAGTCCTAGCCCTAACAATAACACTTACCCTAACCCAAACACTCCCGATACCCCTAGACCTAAAACTAGTCCTAATTCTGGCTATAACCCTAACACTAACTCTAACCTGAACACTGACCAGACTTTAACTGTAAACCTACCTCTAAACCTGACCCTAACCGAAAACATAAACCTAACACTAGACTTAGCCATAACAATAACCCTAAAACTAGCCCTACTCATATCCCTAGTTCTTACATTACCCACAGCCCTAACACTATGCCTAAACCTAACACAAAACCTAGAGCTTATCCTAGGCCTTAACCTAGCCCTATGCATAACCCTAACCCTAACCCTAACTTAACCCTAGCCTTAGTCCCAACTCTAGCTCAACGCCTATCACTTACCATAAACATAAACCTAGAAATATCCGTAAATCTAACCCTAAACCTAGCCCAAATACTAACCTTAACCCTAGCCCTAACCCTAGCTCTAAACCTTGAAAATACTCTAAACTTAACCCTAAACCTATTAGTAACCCTAGCCTTAACCCTAACCATAACCCTAACCCTAACCAGAAATCTAAACCTGGACCTAACTCTAAACCAAACACTCGCTATAACCCTAACCCTAGCTCAAAACCTAACTTTTACCATAAACCTAAACATAATCATAGCCCTAAACTTAACCCTAAACTTAAATCTAACCCTAACCCTAAACCTAAACCTAAATCTAACCTTATCCATTACACTAAACCTAACACTAACCCTAATGATAATCCTAGCCCTAACCCTAACTCTAACCCGAAAACTTCCGTAATTCTATCCCTAGACCTAACCTTTAACCTAACCCTTTATCTAGCCCTACTGATAGCTTATAACCTAACCCTTACACTACACATAACCATAAACATAACCCTAATTCTAACCCTTACCCAAACCCAAACTCAAGACCTAATCCTAACTATAAACCTAGCCCTAAACTAAACTCTAATTGTACCCATTACCCTAAACATAAATCTTACCCTAATGCTAACCCTAGGCGTAACACTAACCCTATTACTTACCCCAACCCTATCAATTTTCCTAAACCTAACCTGAAACCTAAACCTAACCCTATTATTACAATAACTCTAATCCTAATGCCAATTTGAGCACTAACCCTAAACTCAAACCTAAAATAAACCCTAACTCTGAAAATGACCCTAATAATTTCCCTAGCTCTAAACCTGACCCTTTTCCTAAACCTATCCCTTACACTAGACCTAGCAAAAAACCTAAGCTTAAAAATTATCCCTAATGGTAACCCTAGACCTGACATTAGCCATAGCCACAATCCTAGCCCTAACATTAAAACAAACCCTAGCTCTTGTCTTAGCCCTAAACATAGCCTTAATCCTAACCCTAACCCTAAACCTGGGCCTAACCCTAACAATAATCATAACCCTAATCTTAGCCCTAATTTAGCTGTGTCCCTAACCCTAATCCTAACCGAGCCCTAAGATTAAGTCTAACTCTCACCCTTTCCCTAAAACTAGTTCTAACCCTATCCCTTACAGGAACCCTAATCCTACCTCTAACCTTAGGCCTAAATCTAGACCTTTTCTTAGCCTTAGCCCTAACCCTAGATGTAAATTTAAATCTAAATCTAACCCTAAATATAAGTCTAAATCTAAACCTAACACTAGCCCTAACCCTAACCCCAATGCTAATCCTAAATCCAGTCCTAACTCTAGCCTTAGCCCTAATACAAAACCAAGCCATAGCCCTAACCCTGACCCTTAACCTAAACCAAACCTTAACCGTAAACCTAGCCATAACATTAGCCCTAATTTGAGTTATAAGCCAAAAACTAAAACTAACCCTAACCCTGACCTAACCCTAAACCTGGCTCTAAACATCACTCTAACCCTAACAATAAATCTAACACTAGACTTAGCCCTAGCCCTAACCATAAAACTAGCCTTAATCGTAACCTTTGTACTTATATTAGACCTAACCCTAACCCTAGCCTGAAGTTAACCCAAAACCTAGCCAGAATCTCTGCCCTAACTGAAGCTTTAACCTTAAAACTAACCTTAACTATAACACTAGCACTAATTATAACCATAACCCTTGCCATAACCTTAACTCTAAACTTATCCATTACCATAACCCTAACCATAACCCTAATGCTAACCCTAGGTTTAACCTAATCCTATCCCTACTCATAACCCTATTCATTACCCTAAACCTAACCTGAAACCTAAACCTAATCCTATCAACATCCAAATTTTAACCCTAATGCTAATTCGAGCCCTAACTTAAAACCTTAACCTATCCCAAACACTATTAGTGTTTATTATTAGTGACCCTGGCCCTAATAATACCCTTAGCTCTAAATCTGACCTTAACCTTAAACCTACCATTACACTAGATGTAGCCGTAAACCTAACCCTAAAACTATGTTTAACCATAATGCTGGATTTGAAATTAGCCCTAGCCCTAAACCAAACCATAACCCAAGTTTTAACCCTAATTCTAACCCTTGCCCTAGCCCTAAGCCTAGCTATAACCCTATCCCTTACCATAAACCTAACCATAACTCTAAACCTAACCCTAACCCATCGCCCTAACACAAGGCCTAAAAATAACACTAAGCCTAGCACTAATCCTAGCCCTAATTTAGTCCTATCCAAAACCTAGCCTTAGCCTTAAGACTAACTCTTGCCCTAGCCCTATCGCTAGTTCTATCCCTAGTCCTAGCCCTAATCCTAACTCTAAATATGAACCTAACTCTAAATTTAACTGCAAACATAAGCCTAAACCAAACTCTAACTTAGTCCTAACAATAATGCTAATCCTAAAATTTGAATTACGCCTAGCCCTAGTCATAAAACAAAACCAAGTCATAGCCCTAACACTAAGCCTTATTCTAAACCAAACTCTAACCCTACAATTAGCCCTAACCCTAACTCTAAAACTAACCCTGAACCTGATGCTGACCCTAATACTAATACTAGCTCTAAACATTACACTAACCTTAAATTCAGCCTAGCACTGGACCTAGCTTTAACCCTAACCATAAAATTAGCCCTAATCATAACCCTAGTTCATACATTATTCATTGACCTAAACCTACTCCTAACCCTAACACAAATCCTTCCAGTAATTTAAGCCCTAACCCTAGATTTAACCCAAATCTTAACCCTCACACTAGCCCTTACCCTAACCCTAGCCCTAACCCTTTCCCTTTCCCAAAGCAAAACCCTAACCCAAATGCTAACCCTAGTATTAATCCTTAGTCCAACTTATACTCTAACCATATTACTAGTCCTAACCCTAGCCCTCATTCTAGCTCTAAACCTAACCCTGATCTTTATTCTGACCCTAACACTAACCCTGGGTCTAAACCTGACCCTATCCCTAAACCAAACCCTAACACTAACCCTACTGGTAACCCTATATCTATATTTAACCCTAACACTAGCCCTAGACCTAAAGCTAATCTTAAAAATAGCTATAACTCTAGGCCTAGACTTAAACGAAAACCTAGCTGTAGCCCTAACAATAACCCTTAAACTAAACCAAACACAAGCCCTATGCCTAGACCTAAAACTAGTCCTAATTCGGGCTATAACCCTAACCCTAACCCTAACACTGACTCTTACCCTAACACTAAACTTAGCTCGAAACCGGACCATAACCCAAAACCTAGACCTAACAATAGTCCTAGCCATAATCCTAACCCTAAAACTAGCCCTAAACACAACCCTAGCTCTTTTTTTTAGAATACTTTTTTTCTTTAATTTTTATTGTTGGTTGTTCAAAACATTACATAGTTCTTGACAAATCATATTTCACACTTTGATTCAAGTGGGTTATGGACTCCCATTTTTACCCCGTATACAGATTGCAGCATCACATCAGTTACACATCCACTGTTTTACATATTGCTATACTAGTGTCTGTTGTATTCTGCTGCCTTTCCTATCCTCTACTATCCCCCATCCCCTCCCCTCCCATGTTCTCTCTCTACCCCATCTACTGTAATTCATTTCTCCCCCCTTGTTTTTTTCCCCTTTCCCCTCAATTCCTCTTGTATGTAATTTTGTATAACCATGAGGGTCTCCTTCCATTTCCATGCAATTTCCCTTATCTTTCCTTTTCCCTCCCACCTCTCACCCCTGTTTAATGTTAATCTTCTTCTCATGTTCTTCCTCCCAACTCTGTTCTTAGTTACTCTCCTTATATCAAAGAAAACATTTGGCATTTGTTTTTTTAGGGATAGGCTAGCTTCACATAGCATAATCTGTTCTACTGCCATCCATTTCCCTGCAAATTCTATGATTTTGTCATTTTTTAATGCAGAGTAATACTCCATTGTGTATAACTGCCACATTTTTTATCCATTCGTCTATTAAAGGGCATCTAGGTTGGTTCCACAGTCTTGCTATTGTGAATTGTGCTGCTATGAACATTGATGTAGCAGTATCCCTGTAGCATGCTCTTTTTAGGTCTTTAGGGAATAGACCGAGAAGGGGAATAGCTGGGTCAAATGGTGGTTCCATTCCCAGCTTTCCAAGAAATCTCCATACTGCTTTCCAAATTGGCTGCACCAATTTGCAGTCCCACCAGCAATGTACAAGTGTACCCTTTTCCCCACATCCTCGCCAGCACTTGTTGTTGTTTGACTTCATAATGGCTGCCAATCTTACTGGAGTGAGATGGTATCTTAGGGTGGTTTTGATTTGCCTTTCTCTGACTGCTAGAGATGGTGAGCATTTTTTCATGTACTTATTGATTGATTGTATGTCCTCCTCTGAGAAGTGTCTGTTCAGGTCCTTGGTCCATTTGTTGATTGGGTTATTCGTTTTCTTATTGTTTAATTTTTTGAGTTCTTTGTATACTCTGGGTATTAGGGCTCTATCTGAAGTGTGAGGAGTAAAGATTTTTTCCCAGGATGTAGGCTCCCTATTTACCTCTCTTATTGTTTCTTTTGCTGAGAAAAAACTTTTTAGTTTGAGTAAGTCCCATTTGTTGATTCTAGTTATTAACTCTTGTGCTATGGGTGTCCTATTGAGGAATTTGGAGCCCGGCCCCACAGTATGTAGATCGTAGTCAACTTTTTCTTTTATCAGATGCCGTGTCTCTGATTTGATATCAAGCTCCTTGATCCATTTTGAATTCACTTTTGTGCATGGCGAGAGAAAGGGATTTAGTTTCATTTTGTTGCATATGGATTTCCAGTTTTCCCAGCACCATTTGTTGAAGATGCTATCCTTCCTCCATTTCATGCTTTTAGCCCCTTTATCAAATATAAGATAGTTGTAGTTTTGTGGATTGGTCTTTGTGTCCTCTATTCTGTATCATTGGTCCACCTGCCTGTTTTGGTACCAGTACCATGCTGTTTTTGTAACTATTGCTCTGTAGTATAGTTTGAGGTCTGGTATCACTACACCCCCTGATTCACACTTCCTGCTTAGAGTTGTTTTTGCTATTCTGGGTCTTTTATTTTTCCATATGAATTTCATAATTGCTTTACCTATTTCTACAAGAAATGCCGTTGGGATTTTGATTGGCATTGCTTTAAACCTATAGAGAACTTTTGGTAATATCGCCATTTTGATGATGTTAGTTCTGCTTATCCATGAACAGGGTATATTTTTCCATCTTCTAAGATCTTCTTCTATTTCTCTCTTTAGGGTTCTGTAGTTTTCATTGTATAAGTCTTTCACCTCTTTTGTTAGGTTGATTCCCAAGTATTTTATTTTATTTTTTTGAGGATATTTGAATGGAGTGGTTGTCCTCATTTCCATTTCAGAGGATTTGTTGCTGATATACAGGAATGCCTTTGATTTATGCATGTTGATTTTATATCCTGCCACTTTGCTGAATTCATTTATTAGCTCTAATAGTTTCTTTGTAGACCCTTTTGGGTCTGCTAGGTATAGAATCATGTCACCTGCAAATAGTGATAATTTAAGTTCTTTTTTCCTATTTTTATGCCTTTAATTTCTTTCATCTGTCTAATTGCTCTGGCCAGTGTTTCGAGAACTATGTTGAACAGAAGTGGTGAGAGAGGGCATCTCTGTCTTGTTCCAGATTTTAGAGGGAATGCCTTCAATTTTTTTCCATTCAGAATGATGCTAGCCTGAGGCTTAGCATAGATTGCTTTTACAATATTGAGGTATGTTCCTGTTATCCCTAGTTTTTTTAGAGTTTTGAACATAAAGCGATGGTGCACTTTGTTGAATGCTTTTTCTGCATCTATCGAGATGATCATTTGGTTCTTATTTTTAAGTCTATTGATGTGGTGAATAACATTTATTGATTTCTGTATATTGAACCAGCCTTGCATCATCCCAGGGATGAATCCTACTTGGTCATGGTGCACAATTTTTTTTGATATGTTTCTGTATCAATTCGCCATAATTTTATTGAGGATTTTTGCATCTAGGTTCATTAGAGATATTGGTCTGTAGTTTTCTTTCTTTAAGTATCTTTGTCTGGTTTAGGAATCAGGGTGATGTTGGCCTCGTAGAATGAATTTGGAAGTTCTTCCTCTTTTTCTATTTCCTGAAATAACTTGAAAAGTATTGGTATTAGTTCCTCTTTAAAGGTTTTGTAAAACTCTGCTGTATAATCATCCAGTCCTGGGCTTTTCTTAGTTGGTAGTCTTTTGATGGTTTCTCCTATTTCCTCAATTGATATTCAACTGTTTTGGTTGTCTATATCCTCCTGACTCAATTTGGGCAGATCATATGACTTAAGAAGTTTATCTATGCCTTCACTATCTTCTATTTTATTGGAGTATAAGGATTCAAAATAATTTCTGATTATCTTCTGTATTTCTGACGTGTCTGTTGTGATATTGCCTTTTTCATCCTGTATGCTAGTAATTTGAGTTCTCTCTCTTCTTCTCTTTGTTAGCATGGCTAAGGGTCTGTCGATTTTATTTATTTTTTCAAAGAACCAACTTTTAGTTTTATCAATTTTTTCAATTGTTTCTTTTGTTTTGATTTCATTAATTTCAGCTCTGATTTTAATTATTTTTTGCCTTCTACTTCTTTTGCTGTTGTTTTGCTCTTCTTTTTCTAGGATTTTGAGATGAAGTATGAGATCCTTTATTTGTTGTTTTTTTCTTTTTTTAAGGAATGAACTCCAAGCAATGAATTTTCCTCTTAGAACTGCTTTCAATGTGTCCCATAGATTCCGATATGTTGTGTCTGTGTTTTCATTTATCTCTAAGAATTTTATAATTTCCTCCTTGATGTCTTCTATAACCCATTGATCATTCAGTAACCTATTGTTCATTCTCGAAGCGATGTATTCTTTTTCCTTCCTTCTTTTATTGTTGATTTTCAGTTTCATTCCATTATGATCAGATAAGATCCATGGTATTATCTCTACTCCTTTATATTGTCTAAGAGTTGCCCTGTGACATAATATATGATCTATTTTTGAGAAGGATCCATGTGCTGCTGAGAAAAAAGTGTAACTGCTTGATGTTGGGTGGTATATTCTATATATGTCTATTAAGTCTAGGTTATTAATTGTGTTATTGAGTTCTATAGTTTCCTTATTCAACTTTTGTTTGGAAGATCTTTCCAGTGGTGAGAGAGGTGTGTTGAAGTCTCCCATGATTATTGTATGGTGGTCTATTAGACTCTTGAACTTGAGAAGAGTTTGTTTTGTGAAGATAGCTGCACCATAGTTTGGGGCATATATATTTGTGATTGTTATGTCTTGTTGGTGCATGGTTCCCTTGAGCAGTATGTAGTGTCCCTCTTTCTCCCTTTTGATTAACTTTGGCTTGAAATCTATTTTATTTGATATGAGTATAGACACTCCTGCTTGTTTCCAAAGTCCATATGAGTGATATGATTTTTCCCAACCTTTCACCTTCAGTCTATGTATGTCTTTTCCTATCAAACGCATCTCCTGTAGGCAGCATATTTTTGGGTCATGTTTTGTGATCCATTCTACTAGCCTGTGTCTCTTAATTGGTGAGTTTAAGCCATTAACATTTAGGGTTATTATTGAGATATGGGTTGTTCTTCCAGCAATATTTGTTTATTTATGTTAGTAAACATGGTTTGTTTCCTATTTGATTACTTTCCCCCCTTTACTGTACTATCTCCCACTGTTGGTTTTCATTGTTATTTTCCATTTCCTCTTCCTGTAATATTTTGCCAATAATGTTTCGAAGAGATGGTTTTCTAGCTGCAAATTCTTTTAACTTTTGTTTACCATGGAAGGTTTTAATTTCATCCTCCATCCTGAAGCTTAATTTCGCTGGATACACAATTCTTGGTTGGAACCCATTTTCTTTCAGTGTTTGAAATATGTTATTTCAGGATCTTCTAGCATTCAGAGTCTGTGTTGAAAGATCAGCTGTTATCCTGATTGGTTTACCCCTAAATGTAATCTGCTTCCTTTCTCTTGTAGCTTTTAAAATTCTCTCCTTATTCTGTATGTTGGGCATCTTCATTATAATGTGTCTAGGTGTGGATCTCTTATGATTTTGCACATTCGGCATCCTGTAGGCTTCTAGGATTTGGGATTCTGTCTCATTCTTAAAGTCTGGGAAGTTTTCTCATATTATTTCATTGAATAGATTGCTCATTCCTTTGGTTTGAAACTCTGTCCCTTCCTGTATCCCAATGACTCTTAAATTTGGTCTCTTGATGTTATCCCATATTTCTTGGATGTTCTGCTCATGGTTTCTTAACAGTCTTGCTAAGCTGTCTATGTTCTTTTCATGTTGAAATACTTTGTCTTCATTGTCTGATGTTCTATCTTCTCAGTGTTCTACTCTGCTGGTAGTATTCTCAATTGAGTTTTTAAGTTGGTTTATTGCTTCCTGCATTTCTAGGATTTCTGTTTGTTTGTTTTTTATAACCTCTATCTCCCTGTATAGTTGATCTTTTGCTTCTTGGATTTGTTTATGTAATTCATTGTTGATGTGATCTTTGTTTGTCTGATTTTGCTGTCTAATGTCTTCCTTGATACTCCAGATCATCTGAAGCATATATATCCTGAATTCTTTATCTGACATTCCATGGGCTGCAGATATTACCTCTTCTAACATTGAGTTGACCTGCATTGCTTGTGGTCCTTTCTTTCCTTGTCTCTTCATACTGTTCACGTTTCTTTCTACTTCGTGAAACTGTTGTGTTACTGAATTTTCCCCCTATATATTTATATTGCTCTTGTATAGTTGCAAAGTGTCCCTCGCAGGTGCGGGTGGTGACTCTGCCCCTTTTCCAATTGGGGCAATGTGCCTACCATGCTGGTAGGCCGCTGGGCCTGTTCTGCTGGTCGGTAGCAGGTCTGCCTGTCTTGCAGGCGCAGGCGGCGGCTCTGCCCCTCTGTGGTTGCTGGGCCTGTTCTGTCGGTGGTCACAGTTCTGCCTACTTTGCAGGTGTCGGCAGCAGCTCTGCCCCTCTGCAGGCCCCTGGGCCTGTTCTGCCAGTGGGTCGCAGGTCCGCTTACCTTGCAGGCGCGTGGGGCGGCTCTGCCAGTCCTCGGGTTGCTGAGCCTATTCTGCCGGTGGGTTGCAGGTCCGCCTACCTTGCAGGCGTGGTTGGCAGCTCTGCCCCTCAGCAGGCCGCTGGGCCTGTTCTGTCGGAGGTCACAGTTCTGCGTACCTTACAGGTGCTCCACAAGCCTAGCTCTTATGTTACCTATAGTTCTAACCCTAGCTGTAAACCTAACATAAAACCTAGCCCTAATCCTATGCCCAAACTTAGTCCTAAGCATAACCCTAACCCTGATGATTGCTCTAACACTAACCCTAACCCTAACCCATGCCTTAGACCTAACCCTAGCTAAAGTAAAACCCTTTCTCTAAACATAACACTAGCCCCATCCTAAACCCTAACCCTAATTCTAGCTCTAAATCCTAACTTTAATCCTAGCCCAAACTTTAGCTCTAACCCTATCCATTACCCTTACACTAACACTAATTATAACCCTATCCCTAACACTAAACCTAACCTTAAAAATAAATGTAACCCTAGAACTAACCCGAAACCTAAACTTTGCAATAGCCCTAAACTTAGCTGAAACATTAAGCCTTACACTAAACCTAATCCTAACACTAGCCCTAACCCATACCCTAACCAAAACCCTAACCCTACCTCTAATATTATGCATTACCATAAACTTAACCCTAACCCTATTTAAAACACTAGCCATAACCCTAACCCTTAACCAAACCATAACCTTAAACATAACCCTAGACCTAAACTTAAACCTAACCCTCACCCTAGCTCTAACCCTAGCTCAAATACTAATCTTTACTCTAACCTAACCATAAACCTAGCCCTAACCCTAACACTTACCCTAACCCTAATACTTACCCTAAACCAAACCCTAGCCCTATCCATCAACCTAACCCTAATCCTAGACTTAATCCAAACCATAACCTATGCCTAACCTGAGCTCTAAACCTATTCATTTCACTAGACATAAGCCTAACTCTATTGCTAATCCTAACCCTATCACTAAACCTAACCCATTCTTTACCCTAAACCTTAACAGAAACCGAAACATAACCATATCCATTACCCTAACCCTAAACCTAAACCGACAACTAACTCAAGCTTTAACCGTAAACTTTAACCTAAACCAAATGCCAACCCTGACTATAACCCTAATAAAACCCCTAGCTCTAAACCTGACCCTTACACTAAACATAACTCACTAGAACTAGGCATAACCTAATCCTAAAACTAACCCTAACCATAACCCTAGACCTGACATTAGTCCTAGCCCTAGTCTTAGCCCTAAACCTAACAGAAAACCTAGCCATCATTCTAGCTCTAAACCTAACTTAATTCTACACTGAACACTAACACTAATCCTAATCCTAATTCTAACCCTCATACTAAACCTAAAGCTAACTGTAACACCACCCATTCCTCTAAACTTAACTTTGATCCCAATGCTAACCCTAAACCTAGCCCTACCCCTAGGCCTAAACCCAACACTAACCCTAGCCCTAATCCTAACCCTAATTTAGCTGTAACACTAATCCTAACCTAAGCCTGGTACTAAGTCTAAAACTAACTCTCTTCCTATCTGTATCCCTAGTTCTAACCCTATCCCTTCCAGAACCCTAACCTAGCCCTAACCCTAGTCATAGATCTAACCTTAAATCTAAATCTAACCCTAACCCTAATCCTAAACCTCATTCTAACACTAGCCCTAACTCTAACACTAATCAAAAATCTAGCCCTAACACTAGCCCTAGCCCTAAAACAAAACTGAGCCATAGCCCAAACACTAAACCTTAACTTAAACCAAACCCTAACCCTACACCTAGCCCTAAATTTAGCCCTAACCCTAAAACTAACCTTTACCTTGACTCTGACCCTAACACTAAACCTAGACCCATACATCGCCCTCACCCTAAACCTATGCTTTGCATTCATCAGCATAGGGCTACATTCACAAGGAACAAATCAGAGAGTGCCCACAGAGAACTGATTGAGTGTGTGAAGTTTCAAGCAGCTAACACCAACCCTGTTTGTTATACAGCTCCACTTCCAATTACACATATAAGTCAAGATGAAGTGAAACCTTAAAACAAAAACTGTTCTGACAGTGAACCATGAACCGAGAAGGCCCAAACATGGGGAATATAGTAAGGCTAAGTAAAAGATGAATCCTCCCTGGATCAAAGAAATTTGAACAAATCTAACTCTAAACCCAACACTAATTCTAAACCTAGCCCTAAACCTAACCCTAACCCTAACCCTAAGCTGTTTAGAGAACCTTTGATTATAGAAGACTCAAACTGGGGGTGCCTTGTAGGGCAAGGTAACAGATGAATCCTGCCCAATATAAAAAAAAAATCTGACAAAATAATTGGGTGGTGTTTTAGTACATGCCTATTTCCCCTTTATTTTTCCTAAAGTGCTGTTGGATAATGTTCTTTTCATTGCCATGGCTTTGGAAAACTTTCACTAGGAAGAAACCAGAGAGTGCCCACAGAGAACTGATTGAGTGTGTGAAATTTCAAGCAGCTAGCACCAACCCTGTGTGATTACCAGCTCCATTTCCAATTACCCATATAGGACAACTTGAAGTGAAACTTTAAAATACAAACTGTTCCTGACAGAGAACAATTGAAATTAGAAGGCCCCAAACTGGGGAACATAATAAGGCTAGGTAAAAGAGAAATCCTGCCCAGTATCAAAGAAATTTGAACAAAAATAACTCTAACCCTAACACTAGTTCTAACTCTAGTCCTAAATCTAACACTAATCCTAAACCTATCCTGTTTATAGAGCTTTGATCATAAAATTTCCAAACTTGGGGAACCCAGGGCAGCAAGCTAGTAGATGAATCCTGTGCAGTATCAAACAAATCTGACCAAATAATTGGGGGGACGTAGTTCAGGACATGCATATTTCCCTGATTTCTCATAGAGTGCTCTTGGATAAAGGTGTTTTTGCATACTGTGCTTAGAACTACTTTTACAAGGAAGAAACCACAGAATGTCCACAGAGAACAGATTGAGTGTGTGAAGTTTCAAGCAGCTAGCACAAACCCTGTTTGATTTATAGCTCCATTTACATTTATCTGTATAGGTTCAAATGAAGTGAAACCTTGAAACTCAAACTGTTCCTGACAGTGAACTTTGAACCAAGAAGGCCCCAAACTGGTGAACATAATAAGGCTAGGTAAAAGATGACTCCTGCCCAACATCAAAGAAATTTGAACAAAACTAACTCTAACCCCAACACTCGCTCTTACACTAGCCCTAACCCTAAAACTAAAACTAACCCTAACCTGTTTAGAGAACCTTCGATCAAAGAAGTTCCAAACTTGTAGAGACTAGTGGGGAAAGCTAACAGATGAATCCTGTGCAGTATCAAAGAAATCTGAACAAAAGACTGGGGGACATATTTCAGTACATGCATATTTTCCTCTTGTCTCCTAAAGTGCTCTCAGATAAAGTTTTTTTTTTTTTTTTTTTTTTTTTTCATGATTCAGCTTTGGGAAACTTTCACAAGGAAGAAATCAGAGAGTACTGACAGGGAATTGATTGAGTATGTGAAGTGTCAAGCAGCTAGCACCAACACTTTTTGATTTCAAGCTCCATTTCCATTTACCCATAGAGATCAAAATGTTGTGAGCCCTTAAAATATACAGTGTCCCTGACAGTGAACACTTGAATTGAGAATGTCCAAAACTGGGGAATTTAACAAGGGTAAGGAAAAGATGAATATTGCCCAGTATTAAATAAATTTGAACAAATCTAACTGTAACTCTAATGCTAGATTTGACTCTATCCCCAACGGTAACGCTAAGCTGTTTAGAGAAGTTATGATCATAGAAGTCTCAAAATTGGGGATTCTAATGGGTAAAGCTAGTAGATGAATCCTGCACAGTATCAAAGAAATATGACCAAATAATTGGGGAAGGTATTTCAATATATTTATATTTCCCTTTTTCTCCTAAAGTGCTCTCGGATAAACTTGCTTTTCATGCTTCAGCTTAGAGCTATATTCACAACGCACAAATCAGAGAGTGCCCACAGAGAACTGATTGAGTGTGTGAAGTTTGATGCAGCTAGCAGCAACCCTGTTTGATTTCTAACTCCAATTCCATTTAGGTCACAATGAAGTGAAACCTTAAAATAGAAACTGTTCCTGAAAGTGAACCATTGAATCTTGAAGGCCCAAACTTGGGGAGCCTACTAAGGATAGGTCAAGGATGAATCCGGTACAGTATCAAAGTAATCCAACAAAAAATTTTGAAGCTCTTTCAGTACATGAGTATTCTGCTTGCTCCTAAATCACTCAGAGATAAAGCTGTTTCTTTCTAATTCAGATTAGGGCTACTTAGACAGGAAACAAACCAGAAAATCCTCACTGAGAACTGATTGAGTGTGTGATGATTCAAGCAGCTAGCCCAAACCCTGTTTGATTTCCAGCTTCATTTTCATTCACCCCTATAGGGCAAAAAGAAGAGAAACATGAAAATTGAAACTGTTCCTGAAAGCAAACCCTTTATGTAGGAGGCCCAAACATTTGGAGTATACTCAAAATAGGAAAAAGATGAATCCTGAAGAGTATCATAGAAATTTGAAAACAAAACTAACTATAACTTTAACACTAGGTCTAATCCTAGTCCTAACACTAACCTTAATCTGTTTAGAGTCCCTTTGATCCTAGTAGTCCCACACTTGTGAAGCCAAGTGGGGCAGGCTAACAGATGAATCTTTAACAGTATCAAAGAAATCTGACCAAATAATTGGGGGAGGTAGTTCAGCACATGCATATTTCCATTTTCTCCTAACGTGCTCTCACATAAAGTTGCTTTGCATGCTTCCACTTAGGGATACTTTCACAAAGAATAAACCAGAGAATGCCTATAGAGAACTGATTGAGTGTGAGAGGTTTGAAGTAGCAAGCACCAACCCTGTTTGATTTCCAGTTCCATTTCCATTTACCCACATAGGTCAAAATAAAGTGAAAACTTAAAATACAAACTTTTCCAGACAGCTAACCCTTGACCCAAGAGCCCCAAACCTGGGAAATATTGTAAGGCTATGTAAAAGTTGAATCCTGCCCAATATCAAAGAAATTTGAACAAAACTAAATCTAACAAAACACTAGCTGTAAACCTAGCCCTAACCTAATACTAAACCTAACCTAACCTGTTTAGAGAACCATTGATCATAGTAGTCTGCAAATAAAGGAGCCTAGTGGGGCAAGCTAACAGATAAATCCTGTGCAGTATCAAAGAAATCTGACCAAGTAATTGTGGGAGGTATTTTAGTACATTCATATTTCCCTTTTTCTTCCTAATGTGCTCTTTCTTAAATTATTTTTTCATCTTCAGTTTAGGGTACTTTCACAAGGAACAAACCAGAGAATGCCCACAGAGAGCTAATTGAGTGTGTGAAGTTTCAAGCAGCTAGTACTAACCCTGTTTGATTTAAAGCTCCATTTTCATTCATGTTTATAGACCATAATAAAGTGAAACCTAAAAATTCAAACTGTTACTGACAGTGAACTGGGATACTTTGAAGGTCCAAACTTGGGGATCCTACTAAGGCTAATAAAAGTATGAATCCTAGTAAAAGTATGAATCAAGGAAAAAAAGTTGAAGCTTGCTCCTAAAGTGCTCACAGATAAAGCTGTTTCTTTCTACTTCACCTTTGGGCTACTTCCACAAGAAACAAATGAGAGAATGCGCACTGAGAACTGATTGAGTGTGTGAAGTTTCAAGCAGCTAGCACAAACCCTGTTTGAGTTCCAGCTCCATTTCCCTTCACCTCTATAGGGCAAAATGAAATGAAACATGAAAATTAAAACTACTCCTAAGAGTAACTCCTTTTACCTAGGAGGCCCAAACATGGGACATATACTAAGAATAGGAAAAAAGATGAATCCTGCCCAGTATCAAAGAAGTTGAAAAAAACTAACTCTAACCATAACACTAGCTCTAACCCTTGCCCTAACTCTAACCATAACCATAACCATAACCTGTTAAGAGAAGCTTTGATCATAAAAGTTTCAAACTTGGGGAGACTAGTGGGGCAAGCTTACAGATGAATTCTGCACAGTATCAAAAATATGACCAAATAATTGGGGGGTGATATTTCACTACATGCATATTGCCCTATTTTCTCCTAAAGTGATTGTGGATAAATTAGTTTTGAATGCTTCATCTTACAGCTACTTTCACAAGGAAGAAACCAGAGAGTTCCCAAAGACAACTGATTGAGTATGTGAAGTTTCATCCAGCTAGCACCAACCCTCTGATTTCTAGCTCCATTTGCATTTACTCATATAGGTCCAAATGAAGTGAGACATTAAAAACAAACTATTTCCAACAGCGAACCATTGAACAAAGAAGGCCCCAAACTGGGGCACATGATAAGCCTAGGTAAAAGATGAATCCTTCCCAGTATCAAAGAAATTTGAACAAAACAAACTATTACACTAATACTATCTCTAAAGCTAGCCCTAACCCTAATCATAAACCTAATCCTAACCTGTTTAGAAAATCATTGATCCTAGATGTCCCAAATGTAGGGAGCTTAATTGGGCAAGCTAACAGATGAATCCTGTGCAGCATCTAAGAAATCTGACCAAATAATTGGGGGAGATAGTTCAGTACATGCCTATTTTCTTGTTTTCCCCTAAAGTACTCTCAGATAAAGTTGCTTTGCATGCTTCAGCTTAGCGTTACATTCACAAGGAACAAACCAGAGAGTGCACACAGAGAACTTATTGAGTGTGAGATGTTTCAATCAGCTAGCACCAACCCTCTTTGATTTCGAGCTCCATTTCCATTTACCATATAGGTCAAAATGAGGTGAAACTTCAAAACAAAAACTGTTACTGTCAGCGAACCATTGAACTGAGAAGGCCCAAACCTGGGGAACATAGTAAGGCTAGGTAAAAGATGAATCTTGCCCAGTTTCAAGAAAATTTGATCAAAACTAACTCTAAACCTAACACTAGGTCTAAATCTAGCCCTAATCCTAACTATAATCTTAACCCTAACCTGTTTAGATAACCTTTGATCATAGAAGTCCCAAAGTTGTGAAGCCTAGTGGGGTAAGATAAGAGATGAAAAATTCACAGTATCAAAGTAATCTGACCAAATAATTGTGGGAGGTAGTTCATTACATGCTTATTTCCCTGTTGTCTCCTAAAGTGCTCTAGGATAAAGTTGATTTTGCATGCTTCTCCTTCGGCCTATATTCAATAGAAAGAAAGCAGAGAGTGCTCGCAAAGAACTAATTGAGTGTGTGACGTATCAAGCAGCTAGTACCAACCCTGTTTGATTTCCAGCTTCATTGTCATTGACACCTATAGGCCATAATGAAGTGACACCTAAAAATTGAAACTGTTCCTGTCAGTGAACCGTTGAACTTAAAGGCCCCAAATTGGTGATCCTATTGAGGATAGGTAAAAGATGAATCCTGTACAGTATCAAAGTAATTCGACCAAAAATATTGAAGATTGTTCCTAAAGAACTCACAGATGAAGCTATTTCTTTCTATTTTATCATAGGGCTACTTCCTCAAGAAACAAACCAGAAAATACACACTGAGAACTGATTGAGTGTGTGAAATTTCAAGCAAACTTTCAAACCAACTCAGTTTGATTTCAAGCTCTATTTCCATTTACCCATATAGGTCAAAATGAAGTGAAAACTTAAAATACAAACTGTTCCTGGCAGCAAACCACTGAACCCAGAAGGTCCAAACCTGGGGAGACAGTGAGGATAGGGAAAAGATGAAACCATCCCAGTATCAAAGAAATTTAAACAAAAATATCTCTAACACTAGCTTTAAACCTAACCCTAACCCTAACCATAACCATAACCCTTACCTGTATAGAAAACCATTGATCCTAGATGTCTCAAACTTGGGGAGCCCAGTGGGACAAGTTAAAGATGAATACTGCACAGTATCAAAGAAATCTGCTCAAATCATTGGGAGACTTATTTCAATACATACATATTTCTGTGTTTTCTCCTTAAGGGCTCTCAGATACAGTTGCTTTTTCATGCTTCAGCTTTGGCCTACCTTCAAAAGAAAGAGACCAGAAAGTGCCCATTGAGAACTGATTTGTGAAGTTTCAAGCACCTCCTACCAACCCTGTTTTATTTCCAGCTCAATTTTCATTCACATCAATAAGCCATAATGAAGGAAAATCTCAACATACAAACTGTTCCTGATAGCAAACCATTGAACCAAGAAGGCCCAAACATGTGGAGCATAGTATGGCTAAGTAAACGATGAATCTTGCTCAATATCATAGAAATTTGAAGAAAACTAGGGCCATGCTGGAGCTCTCTGTGCAGATGGAAGGCTCGGCTGTGTGGTTGCTCTTGGCTCAGTCAGAAGTTGGAAGTCTCTGCCGCAC
Organism: Marmota flaviventris; assembly: GCF_047511675.1. Classification (NCBI taxonomy): domain Eukaryota; kingdom Metazoa; phylum Chordata; class Mammalia; order Rodentia; family Sciuridae; genus Marmota; species Marmota flaviventris. The sequence goes on along the minus strand of NW_027288431.1, from coordinate 61,382 downwards.
ATGAGCTCTCTGCACAGACAGAAGTCTCAGCTGTGCATGTGCTCTCAGCTCAGATGGAAATCTCGGCCATGCATGAGCTCTCTGCAAAGATGGAAGTCTCAGCTGCACATGTGCTCTCAGCTCAGACGGAAGTCTCAGCCATGTGTGAACTCTTGGTGCAGAGAGAAATCTTGGCTGCGGGTTCGCTCTGGGCTCAGACAGAAGTCTCAGCTGTGCAGGCGCTCTCGGTGCCGAGGATAGGTAGCACAGAACACAGAGGCTTGGCTTGTGGGTCACCAGGCCAAGCTCTGGACACGGCCAAAGGTCACCCAAGAACCACCCACTTCACCAAACACCCTACACAGGTAACAGATGGAATCAATCTTGGAAAACCTTACTCACCATCTATCAATGGCCATGGGTACCAGCTCAGTTCTGTAGCTGCTCAGATACCCGGTTTCCAACTCCCCTACCTCCAGCTGTGATAACTAGGGATAGGGCTAGTGTGAGAGTTAGAGTTAATCTTAGGGCTATGGTTAGTATTAGAATTAAGGATAGGGTTAATTTAGGGCTAGGATTAGGGCTAGGGTTATTGTTCAGCTTAGATCTAGTCTTACCGTTAGGTTTAGTGTTAAGTTTATGGTAAGGGATGGTTTTATAACTAGGTTTAGTGGGATGGTGAGGGTTAGAATTAGGTTAGAGCTATGGTTAAGGTTAGAGTTATGATTAGGGCTAGGTTTTGGGCTAGGATGAGGGCTAGGGTTTGTTTTAGGTTTAGGGCTAGGATTAGGGTTATGGTTAAAGATAATTTTAATGTTAGGTTTATGGCTACATGTAGTGTAAGGGTTAGTTTTAGGGTTAGGGTCAGGTTGAGAGCGAGACCTATTTTTACAGTCAAGGTCTGGGTTAGGGTTTGGGATAGGTTAAGTTTAAAATTTAGGGCTCAAATTATCATTAGGGTTAGTTTTAGGTTAATGATAGGGTGAGGTTTAGAGTCTAGGTTTGGGTTAGGGTAATGGAATGGGTTAGGATTAGGGATAGGTTTAGGACTAGGTTTAGCATTTGAGTTAGGGTTATGTTTATTGCAATGGATAGGGTTAGAGCTAGGGTTAGGGCTAGGGTTATGTTTATGATTAGGGCTGGAGTTAGGGTTAGGATTAGTGTTAAAACTTGGGTTATGGCTCGGATTAGGGCTAGGTTTTGTGTTAAATTAGTGCTAGAGTTTGGATTTTGGCTAATGTAAGTACCAGGGTTATGTTTAGGGCTAAATTTAGGGTTAGAATTAAGGCTATGTCTAGTGTTACATTTAGGTTTAGGATTAGGGTTATGTTTAGAGCTAGGGTTAGTGTTATGGTCAGAGTCAGGGTCAGGGTTAGTTTTAGTGTTCAGATTAAAACTCAAATAAGGTTTAGGGTTAGAATAAGTGTTTGGTTTAGGTTAAGGGTTAGGGTTAGGACAATCATACAGTTTTGTTTTAGGGCTAGGGCTACGGTTAGGGCTAGTTTTAGGATTAGCATTAGGGTTAGGGCTAATGTGAGAATTAGAGTTAATGATATGGCTAAAATTATATTTAGGGTTTGGGATAGGGATAAGTTAGGGCTAGGATTAGGGCTAGAGTTAGTGTTTAGCTAAGCCCTAGCGATAGGGATAGGGTTAGGTTTAAGTTAGGATAAAGAATGGTGTTATAGCTAGGTTTAGATATAGGGTGAGGGTTAGAGTTAGGGTTAGGGCTAGGGCTGGAGTTAGGGTTATGATTAAAGCTAGGTTTAGGTCTAGCCTGAGGGATAGTGTTCATTTTAGATTCAGGGCTAGGATTAGTGCTAGGGCTAATATCAGGTCTAGGGTTATGGTTAAAGATATTTTTTAGGGTTAGGCTTATGGATACGTCTAGTGTAAGGGTTAGGTTTAGGGTAATGTTCAGGTTTAGAGCTCGGGGAATTATTAGGATTAGGATATGGTTTTGGTAAGGATTTATGTTTACAGCTCAAAATAGCATTAGGGTTAGGGTTAAGGTATAGTTAGGGTTTGTTTTAAGGTTCAGGTTTGGTTTAGGGTAATTGATCTGGTTAGCATTAGAGATAGGGCTAGGGTTAGGCTTAGGGTTAGCATTAGGGTAAGAGTTATAGTTAGGGTAATTGATTGGGTTAGAACTAAAGTTATGGTTAGGAATATGCCTTGAGTTATGGTTAGAGTTAGTGTTAGAACTAGGTATAGGGTTAGGTTTGGGGTTATGTTTAGCATAAAGTTTAGGTTTTGAGCTAGGTTTAGGGTTAAGTGTAGGGATAAGATTAAGGTAAGTTTAGGGTTAGGGTGGTGTTTTGAACTAGGATGAGTGTTAGGATATAAGTCAGGTACAGGGTTATTTTTTTTTTCTTTTTTTATTGGTTGTTCAAAACATTACAAAGCTCTTGACATATCATATTTTATACATTAGATTCAAGTGGGTTATGAACTCTCATTTTTACCCCAAATACAGATTGCAGAATCACATCTGTTACACATCCACATTTTTACATGATGCCATATTAGTGACTGCTGTATTCTGCTACCTTTCCTATTCTCTCCTATCCCCCCTCCCCTCCCCTCCCATCTTCTCTCTCTACCCCATCTACTACAATTCATTTCTCTCCTTGTTTTATCCCCATTCCCCTCACAACCACTTATATGTAATTTTGTGTAACAATGAGGCTCTCCTTCCATTTCCATGCAATTTCCCTTTTCTCTCCCTTTCCCTTCCACCTCATGTCTCTGTTGAATGTTAGTCTTTTCCTCCTGCTCTTCCTCCCTGCTCTGTTCTTAGTTGCTCTCTTTGTATCAAAGAAGATATTTGGCATTTATTTTTAAGGGATTGGCTAGCTTCACTTAGCATAATCTGCTCTAATGCCATCCATTTCCCTGCAAATTCCATGATTTTGTCATTTTTTTAGTGCTGCGTACTACTCCATTGTGTATAAATGCCATGTTTTTTTATCCATTCATCTATTGAAGGACATCTGGGTTGGTTCCACAGTCTAGCTATTGTGAATTGTGCTGCTATGAACATTGATGTGGCAGTATCCCTGTAGTACACTCTTTTAAGGTCTTCAGGGAATAGTCTGAGAAGGGCAATAGCTGGGTCAAATGGTGGTTCCATTCATAGCTTTCCAAGGAATCTCCATACAGCTTTCCAAATTGGCCGCACCAATTTGCAGTCCCACCAGCAATGTATAAGAGTACTCTTTTCCCCACATCCTCGCCAGCACTTGTTGTTGTTTGACTTCAAAATGGCTGCCAATCTTACTGGAGTGAGATGCTATCTTAGGGTGGTTTTGATTTGCATTTCTCTTACTGTCAGAGATGGTGAGCTTTTTTTCATTTACTTGTTGATTGACTGTCTGTCCTCCTGTGAGAAGTGTCTGTTCAGGTCTTTGGCCCATTTGTTGATTGGGTTATTTGTTTTCCTATTGTTAATTTATTGAGTTCTTTGTATACTCTGGATATTAGGGCTCTATCTGAAGTGTGAGGAGTAAAAATTTGTTCCCAGGATGTAGGCTCCCTATTTACCTCTCTTATTCTTTCTCTTGCTGAGAAAAAACTTTTTAGTTTGAGTAAGTCCCATTTGTTGATTCTAGTTATTAACTCTTGTACTATGGGTGTCCTATTAAGGAATTTGGAGCTCGACCCAACAATATGTAGATCGGAGCCAACTTTTTCTTCTATCAGGCGCAGACTCTCTGATTTGATATCAAGCTCTTTGATCCATTTTGAGTTAACTTTTGTGCATGGCAAGAGAAAGGGATTCAGTTTCATTTTGTTGCATATGGATTTCCAGTTTTCGAGCACCATTTGTTGAAGATGCTATCCTTTCTCCATTGCATGCTTTTAGCCCCTTTATCAAATATAAAATAGTTGTAATTTTGTGGATTGGTCTTTGTGTCCTCTATTCTGTACCATTGGTCCACCCTCCTGTTTTGGTACAAGTACCATGCTGTTTTTGTTACTATTGCTCTGTAGTATAGTTCGAAATCTTGTATTGCTATACCGCCTGACTCACACTTCCTGCTTAGAATTGCTTTTGCTATTCTGGGTCTTTGTTTTTCCATATGAATTTCATAATTGCTTTATCCATTTCTACAAGAAATGCCCTTGAGATTTTGATTGGCATTGCATTGAACCTATAGAGAACTTTGGGTAATATTGCCATTTTGATGATGTTAGTTCTTCCTATCCATAAACAGGGTATATTTTTCCATCTTCTAAGATCTTCTTCTATTTCTCTCTTTAGGGTTCTGTGGTTTTCATTGTATAAATTTTTCACCTCTTTTGTTAGGTTGATCCCCAAGTATTTATTTATTTTTTTGACGATACTGTGAATGGGGTGGTTGTCTTCAGGACTTGAATTAGGGCTAGGGTTAGATCTAGTGCTAGGATTTGGTTTAAGTTAAGGTTAGTGTTAGGACTGTTGCTCGGTTTTGTTGTAGTGCTATGATTACTGTTAGGGCTAGTTTTATGATTAGCTTTAGGATTGTGCTAGGGTTATGGTTAGGTTTAGGATTAAGGCTAGATTTAATGCTAGGATTAGGGCTAGGTTTTGTGTTAAGTTTAGGGCAACAATTAGGGCTATGACTAATGTCAGGTCTAGGTTTATAGTTAGTGATATTTTTAGGGTTAGGTATATGGCTAGGTCAAATTAAAGTGTTATGTTTAGGGAAAGGGTCAGATTAAGAGCTGTGGTATTATTAGGGTCAGGGTCAGTCTTTGGGTTTAGGTTAGGTTATGTTTTAGTGTTAAGGCTCAAATTAGCATTAAGGTTAGAGTTAGGGTTAGGGTAAAGGTGAGTGTTAGGTTTAGGGTTAGGTTCAGTTTAAGGTAATGAATATGGTTAGGGTTTGTGATAGGTTTAGGGTTAGGCCTAGGGTTAGCATTAGGGTTCTAGTTATCATTAGGGTAATTTATAGTTTTAGACCTAGGGTTAGGGGTAGGATAATGGTTAGGATTAGGGTTAGAGTTAGTGTTAGGGTCAGGTTAGGGTGAGGATTACACTTAGGATTAGGTTTAGGGTAAAGTTTAGGGTTTGAGCTAGGATTTTTGCTATGGCTAAGATTAATTTATGGTTTGTTCTAGGGTTATGGTCATGGTTAGTGTAACGGTTAGGGCTAGGGTTATCATTATGGTTAGGTTAATAGGTTTACATGTCAGGTTAAATGTAGTCTTAGGTTTAGGTTAGCGTTAGGATTAGGTTTAGGATTAGGGTTAGCATTTGTGCTCGCTTAGGTTTAGGGTTAGGATTAGATTCACTGTTTTTTCTAGGGTTAGGTTTATGTTTAGGGTTAGGGTAGGTTTAGCTTTAGGTCTAGTGTTATTTTTAGGGTTAAGTTTAGGTTTAGAGTAATGGGTAGGTTTCAAGCTAGGGTTAGGGCTTGGGTTAAGGTTAGGATTAGGGCTGGGGTTAGGTTTAGGGTTTGACCTTGGGTTAGTGTTAGGGTTAGATTAAGTGTAAGTGTTAGGGATTGAGTTAGTTTTAGGGCTAGGGTGAGCGTTAGATTACAGTCTGGGCTAGGGTAGGTTTATGGTTAGGTTTAGGTCTAGGTTTAGCATTAGTTTTAGGGTTATTGTTAGTATAATGGATAGAATTAGAGCTAGGGTTTGGGCTATGTTTACAGTTAGGATTAGGGCTAGAATTATCCTGAGGTTTAGGGTTTGGGCTAGGGTTATTTTATGGTAAGGTTTAGTGTTTGAGCTAGGGTTAGGGCTAGAACGAGGGTTAGGGTTAGGGTTAGGGCTAAGTTTTAGGGTTAGAGTTATGCTTAGGGTTTGGTTTAGGGCTGTAATTAGGTCTGGGTTTTGTGTGAGCTTTAGGGCTATTGTAAGGTATATGGGTAATTTAAGAGCTAGAGTTATGGTAATGGCTATATTTAGAGTTCATCTCATGTTAGTGTAAGTTTTTGGCATAGGATAAGGTTTAGAGCTAGGGTTTCTCTTAGGGTAAATGCCAGGGTTCAGGTTAGGATTAGGATTAGATTTAGATCCAGAGGAGGACTAGGAATAGGTCTAGGGGTAGAGTTAGTGTTTGGTTTAAGTTAAGGGTTATTGTTATGGCTAAGGCTAGGGTTATGGCTATATTTAGGATTAGGTTTAGGTCTAGGGCTAGTGTTATTGTTAGGTTTAGGTTTAGGGATAATGGTACGGCTAGTGTTAGTTTTCGGATAAGGGTTAGGGTCATTTTTAAACCTATGTTTAGTGTTAGGGTCAGAATAAGGGTCAGGGTACAGTTAGGGTTTGGGTTTAAAGCTAGAATGCGGGTTAGGATTAGGACTAGTAATAGAGTTAGGGTTTGTGGGTAGGCATAGAATTTGAGTTAGGACTAGGGTAGCAACAATGTGAGGGTTTGACTAAGTGTAAGAAAAAGAGTTAGAACTGGGACTAGGACTAGTGATCAGGTTAGGGTTAGGGCCAGGGTTAGGATTAGGGTTAAAACTAGGGTTAGGCTTTGGATTAGGGCTAGGTTTTGTTTAGGTTTAGGGCTATGGCTAATTTAAGAACTGGCATTTCGATTAGGGCTAGTTTTAGGGTGAGGTTTACGGCAATGTCTAGTGTTAGGATTAGGTTTAGGGCTAGGGTGATGTGTAGAGCTAGGGTCAGTCTTAAGGTCATAGTCAGGGTTAGTATTAGTTTTAGGGTTAGGATTAGGACTCGAATTAGGGCTAGGATTAGGGCTAGCTGTAGGGTTAGTGTTTGGTTTAGGTTAAGGGTTAGCGTCAGTAAAATGGTTCGGTTTTGCTTGAGAGCTAGGGCTTGGGTTGGGACTAGTTTTCAAATTAGCGTTAGGGTTAGAGCTAGTGTTAGGGTGTGGTTTAGGCTTAGGATTAGTGTTAGATTTAGAGTTAGGGTTAGATCTAGATTTAGGCCTACAGCAAAGTTTAGGGCTAGTGTTAGGTCTAGAATTTGAGTTGTTATAAGGGATAGGGTTAGAACTAGTGATAGGGCTAGGACGAGAGTTAGAGTTAGTGTAAGGATTAGATTTAGGGTAAGAATTAGGGCTTAATTAGAGCTAGAATTAGAGCTAGGGTTAGTATTAAGGCTGAGCCTAGGTTTATGGCTAGGGTTATGGTTATGGTTATGGTTAGGTATGATGTTATAGCTAGCTTTTGAACTAGGGCAAAGGTTAAAATTAGGTTTAGGTCTACGGTTAGGGTTAGGTTTAGAATTAAGGCTAAGATTAGGGCTAGGATTAGGGCTAGAATTTGTTTTAGTTTTAGGGCTTCATTAGGGCTACGGCTAATGATAGGTCTAGGGTTATGGTTAGAGATAGTTTTAGGGTTAAGATCATTAGGGTTAGGATTAGGTTAATGGATATGATTAGGTTTAGGTTTCAGGTTAGGTTTTGGGTAATGTATAAGTTTAGGGTTAGGAATAGGTTTAGTGTTATCCTAGAGTTAGCACTAGGGTTAGGATTACAATTAGGGTAATGGATAGGGTTACAGCTCGGGTTAGGGCTAGGTTTATGGTTAGGATTAAGGCTAGGTTTATGGTTAGGTACTGGGTTATATCAGGGGTTAGGGTTAGGGTTAGGCTTAGGTTTTCGGTTAGGGTTAGGGCTGGAATTAGGGTTATGTTTAGGGTTAAAGATAGTGTGACAGCTCTGATTATGGATAGGTTTTGGGTTAGGTTGGGGTAAGGTTTAGGGCTACAGCCAATGTAAGAACTAGGGTTACGATTAGAACTAATTTTAGTGCTAGGGTTAAGGCTGGGTCTAGGGTTAGTTTTAGTTTTATGTTTTGAGTGATGTTTAGAGCTAGGGTTAGTGTTAGGTTCAGAGTCAAGGTCAGAGTTTGTTTTAGGGTTAGAGATAGGACTCAAATTAGAGCTAGGTTTAGGCCTAGGTGTAGTCATAGGTTTTGGTTTATGTTAAAGGCTAGGGATAGGGCTATGGCTAGGTTGTTTAGTAGGGCTAGGTCTAGGTTAGGGCTAGTTTTAGGTCATGCATTAGTGTTTCGGCTTGTGTTAGTGAGAGGTTTAGCTTAGGGTTAGGGTTAGATTTAGAGTTAGGGTTTGATATAGGATTAGGGCTAGAGTTAGGGTCAGGGCTAATGTAAAGGCAAGTGATAGGATTATGGTAAGGGATAGGGTTAGAACTAGAAATTGGGCTAGGGCGAGAGTTAGAGTTAGTCTGAAGTCTAGGGTTAGGTTAGGTTTAGGGCTAAATTAGGGCTAGGATTAGGTCTAGTGTTTGTACTAGGGTTAGACCTAGTTTAGGCTTAGGTTTAGGTTTAGGGATAGGTATGGATTAGGAAAAGGGATGGGGTTAAACATAGTTTTAGGGCTAGGTCAAAGGTTAGAATTTTGCATAAGACTAGGGTTATGGTTTGATTACAGATAGTATTAGGGCTAGCATTAACATTATGATTAGGGCTAGAATTAGCATTAGGTTTAGGGATAGGGCTAGGGTTATGTTTAGCGTTCGTTTTGGGGTTTTATCTAGGGTTAGGTCTAAGGCAAGGGTTAGGGTTAGCATGAGGGCTAGGCTTAAGGTAAGGGATAAGGTTAGGTTTGGGTTAGGGTTACAGTTTGGGCTAGATTTAGGCCTAGGATGAGGGCTAGGTTTTGTGTTAGGTTTAGAGCTAGTTTTAGTGCTATGGTCATGTAAGTGTTATGTTTACAGTTATGACTAGGTCTAGTGTTAGGTTTAGGTTTCGGTTAGGGTCAATTTTATAGCTAGGGTTAGTGTTATTGTCAGGGTTGTGTGTTTGGATTAGGGTTAGGGTTAGGGCTAGAGCCAGAATTAGGATTGATTAGGTCTAGAGTTAAGGTTATTTTTTGACTTAGGTTAAGGGTTATCATTAGAGCTAGGGCTAGTTTTTTGTTTAGGTCTTGGTTATAGATATGGCTAGATTTAGGATTAGGTTTAATCTAGGGCTAGTGTTAGGATTAGGTTTAGATATAGGGTTATGGGTAGGGCTAGAGTTAGGGTTTAAGTTCAGTATCAGAATAAGGGTCAGGGTTAGGGTTAGAATTTGGGTTATGGTTATATCAAGAATGAGGGCTAAGTTTAGGACTCATAATAGGGTTATGGTTTGGGTTAGATTAAGGATTAGTTTTAGGACTAGGGTTAGCATTAGGGTTGGGGTTTGGCTAGGGTAAAGTATAAGGTTATAGCTAGGGTTAGAGTTAGGTTTCAGGTTAGGGTTAGGGCTATGTTAGGGTTAGGGTTAGGGTGAAAACTAGGGTTAGTTATCAGAATTGGGCTAGGTTTGTTTAGCATTAGTTTTAAGGTTACGGGTAATGTATGATCTAGGGTTATTATTAGAACTAGTTTTAGAATTAGGGTTAGGACTAGGTCTAGTGTTAGGTTAACATTTAAGTTTAGGGTGATGTTTAGAGTTAGGGTTAGTGTTAATGTCAGAGCCAGGTTTAGGGGTAGTTTTAGGGTTAAGATTCCAACTAAAATTAGGTCTAGGCTTAGGGCTAGATATAAAGTTAGGGTTTGGTTTAGGTAAAAGTTTAGGGTTAGTGTTATGGCTCAGTTTTGTTTTAGGGCTAAGCCTATGTTTAGGGGTAGTATTAGGATTTGCATTAGGGTTAGGGCTAGTGTTAGGGTTAGTTTTAGTTGTAGAATTAGGGTTAGATTTAGAGGTAGGTTTAGATCTAGGGTTAGGGCAAGGTGTAAGGTTAGGGCTAGGGTTATCCTAGGCTATAGCTAGGAATAAAGTTATGGTAAGTGATAGGGTTAGAATTAGGGCTAGGGCTAGGGCTAGGGCAAGAGTTATAGTTAGTCTTAAAGCTATGATTAGGGTTAGGTTTAGGATTAGGGCTAGGGTTAGTGTTAGGGTTAGTCCTAGGGTTAAGGTTAGGGCTAGGTAGAGTGTTAGGGTTAGGGTTTGGTTTAGCTTTAGGGTAAGCAATGGGTTATAACTAGGTTTAGGGCTAGGGAAAGGGTTAGAATTAGGGTTAGTGTTATGATTAAGGCTAGGTTTGGGGCTAGGAGGAGAGCTAGTGTTCATGTTAGGGTTAGGGCTAGGATTAGAGCTAGGGCTAATGTCAGGTCTAGGGTTACAGTTAGAGATAGTTTCCGGTTTATGTTTATGATTAGATCTAGTGTAAGGGTTAGATTTAGGTTAAGGATCAAGTTTACAGCTAATGTGTATTATTAGGGTCAGTGTTTGGCTTAAGGTTTGGCTTAGTTTAAGGTTTAGGTTTAGGGCTCGGATTAGCATTAGGTTTAGAGTTAGGGTTAGTGTAAGGAATAGGCTTAGGGTTAGGGTTCAGGTTAATTTTAGGGCAATGGATAGGTTTAGGGATTGTGACAGGGTTAGGGTTAAGCCTAGAGTTAGCATCAGGGTTAGGATTATGGTTAGGCTAATGGATAGAATTAGAGCTAGTGTTAGGGCTAGGGCTATCATTAGGATTAGGGTTAGGATTAGGGTAGTTGATATAATTAGAGCTATGGTTAGGGCTATGGTTAATGTTAGGATTAGGGCTAGTGTTCGGTTTGGTTTTGGGACAGGGCTAGGGTCATATTAAGGGTAAAGATTAGGCTTTGAACTAGGGTTAGGTCTAAAGGCTTTGGGTTAGGGTTAGGGCTAGGGATAGGTTTAGGGATACACTTAGGCCTATGTTTAGGCCTAAAATTAGGGCTAGGTTTTGTGTTAGTTTAGGCCTAGGTTTAGGGCCATGGGTAATATAAGAGCTAGGGTTATGATTAAGGCTAGTTTTAGGGTTAGGGTTAGGGCTAGGTCTAGTGTTAGGATTAGGTTTGTTTTAGAGTGAGCTTTGGAGCTAGGATTATGTTAGGGTCAGGGCGAGTGTTCAGGTTAGAGATTGGGTTAGTTTTAGTGTTAGTGTTAGGTTAGCATTAGGGTTATGGTTAGGGTTTGTCTTAGTGTTAGGTTTAGGGTTAGGAATAGAGTTATGGTTAGCTTTAGGGTTAGTGTAAGTGACAGAGTTACATTTAGGGTAAGGGTTAGGTTTAGGGTTAGGCTAAGGGTAAAGATTAGAGTTAGGGTTAGCATCAAGGTTAATTTAGGGTTAGGGTTAATATTAGTGTTTGGGTTAAGTTTAGGTTTAGGTTTAGGGTTATGGTTAGGGAGAGCTTTAGGGTTAGTATTATGGTTAGTTTTATGGTTAGGGTTAGTGTTAAAATTAGGGTTAGGTTTAGTGTATGGTTAGGGTTAGGGTTATGGTTATTGCTTGGGTTAGTGTTAAGGATAAAGTATGAGGTAGGGTAGGTGTTATGTTAGGGTTAGGGTTCAGTTAGGGTTAGGGTTATGGTAAGGGTTAGGGTTAAGTTTATGGTTGGGGATAGGTTTGTGGTTAGGATTAGAGTTAGGGTTAATGTTACGGTTAGGTTTAGGGTTAGGGTTAGCATTAGGGTTTGTGTTAGGGTTAGGGTTAGGGTTAGGTTAGGGTTAGTGTTAAGTTTAGGGTTAGGGTTAGGTTTAGGGATGGTGTTAGGGTTTGGTTTAGGGATAGGGTTAGTGTTTGTATTAGGGTTATGTTTAGTGTTTGGTAAGGATGAGGGTTAGAGTTAGATTACAGTGAGGATTAGGGTTGGGTTACAGTTTGTGTTAGGGTTAGAGATAGTTAATGTTAGTGTTAGGGTTAGCGTTAGGATTAGTGTTAGTGTTAAGGTTAGGATTTGGTTTAGGATTAGTGTTAGTGTTAGGGTTATGGTTTGGGTTAGGGTGGGGCTTAGTGTAATGGTTAGGGTTAGTGTTAGGTTTAGTGTTATGATTATGGTTAGGGTTAGGGTTAGTGTTTGGTTTAGGGTAAGGTTTAGGTTTAGGGTAAGTGTTAGTGTTAGGGTTAGGTTTAGTGTTAGGGTTAGGTTTACTGTTTGTGTTAGGATTAGGTTTTGGGTTAAGTTTAGGGTTAGGTTTCGTATTAGTGTTAGGATTAGTGTTAGTGTTATGGTTTGTGCTACGGTTAGTATTAAGGTTAGTGTTAGGTTTAGTGTTAGTGTTAGGGTTTGGGTTAGAGTTAGTGTTAGGGTTAGGGTTAGTGTTATAATTCGGGTTAGGCTTAGGGTTATGGTTCATCTTAGGGTAAGGTTTAGGGTTAGTGTAATGGCTAGGGTAAGGGTTAACGTTAGAATTAATGTTAGTGTTAATGTTAGGGTAAGGTTTAGGGTTAGGGATCGTGTTAAGATTAGGAAGAGGTATGGGTTAGTGTTTGGGTTAGAGTTGTGGTTAGGGTTAAGTTTAGTGTTAGGTTTAGTGTTACTGTTAAGTTTAGTGTTAGGGTATAAGTTAGGATTAGGTTAAGGCTTAAGGTTAGTTTAGTTTTAGGGTTAGGTTTAGAATTAAAGTTAGGATAAGGGTTAGGATTAGTGTTAGCGTTAGGGTTATGGTTAGGATCATGTTAGGGTTAGGCTTAGTGTTAGTGTTAAATTTTGCATTATATTTAGGCTTAGTGTTAATGAAAGGGTAGGGTTAGGATTAGGGTGAGTTTTAGCATTAGGGTTAGGGTTAAGTTTAGGGTTAGTGTTAGGGTTAAGGTAAGGGTTAGGATTAGTGGTAGGTTTAGTGTTAGGTTTAGAATTAGGGTTTTTGTTAAGGTTAGGTTTAGGGTGAGTTTTAGGATTAAGGTTAGGGTTAGGGTTAGTGTTAGTTTTAGAGTTACAGTAAGGGTTAATTATACTGTTAGGGATATGGATAGGTTTAGAGTTAGTGTTATGGTTACAGTTAGGTTTAGGGTTCATGTTATGGTTAGGTTTAGGGTTAGGGTTAAGGTTAGTGATAGGGTTAGGTTTATGGTTAAGGTTCGTGTTAGGGTAAGGGTTAGGGTTAGGGTTAGTGTTAGAATTATGTTTAGGATTTGAGTTAGGATTAGGGTTATAGTTATTGTTAGGTTTAGGGTTACAGTTAGAGTTAGGGTTAGGGTTAGGTTTAGGCTTAAGTTTAGGGTTACTGTTAGGTTTAATTTAAGGGTTCGGTTTAGGTTTAGGATTAATGTTAGTGTTCAAATTAGGGTTTGTGTTAGGATTCGGGTTAGGGTGAGTGTTAATGTTATGGTTATGGTTAGGGTTAGTGTTAGTGTTATGGTTATGGTTAGGGTTAGTTTTATGCTTAGTGTTATTGTTAGGGTAAGGGTTATGTTTAGGGTTAGTGTTAGTGTTAGGGCCAGTGTTAGGGTTTGGGTTGGTTAGGGTTAGGGTTAGGGATAAGATTGGGTTATAATTAGAGTTAAAATTAGGATTAGGTTTTGTGTTTAGATTATGATTAGTTTTGGAGTTAGAGTTAATGTTCATGTAAGGGTTAGGGGTAGAGTTAGTGTGAGTGTTAATGTAGGGTTAGGTTTATTCTTAGGGTTAGGGTTAGGGTTAGGTTTGGGGTTATGTTTAGGGTTAGAATTAGTGATACGTTTTAGTTAGGGGTTAGGTTTATTGTTAGGGTTAGGGTTAGTGTTATGGTTGGTGTTAGTGTTAGGCTTCGAGTTAGGGTTAGTGTTAGGGTTAATGTTAGTGTTAGGGTTAGACATAGGGTTCGTGTTAGAGTTAGGTTTATGTTTTGGATTAGGGTTAGTGTTAGTGTTAGGGTTAGAGTTAGGTTTCAGGTTGCGTTTAGGGTTAGGTTTCAGGTTATTGTTAGTTTTAGAGTTAGGGTTAGCGTTAAGTTTAAAGTTCTTTTTAGGGTTTAGTTTAGTTTTAGGGCTAGTGTTAGGGTTAGATTTAGTGTTTGGGTTAGTGTCATGGTGAGTGTTAGGGTTAAGGTTAGGGTTAGGGTTAGGGTAAGGGATAGCATTAGGGTTAGGTTTAGTGTTAGTGTTTGTGTTAGTGTTAGGGTTAGTGTTTATTATACTGTTAGGGTTAGTGAAATGTTTACAGTTAGTTTTTGGTTTAGGGTTAGGTTTAGGGTTAGTGTTATAATTAGTGTTAGGGATAGGGTTAATATTAGTGATAGGGTTGGGTTTTTTTGAGGTTAATTGATGGTAAGGGTTAGGGTTAGGGGTAGGGTTAGGATTAGAGTTAGTTTTATAGTTATGGTTATTGTTAAGTTTAGTGTTAGTGTTAGAGTAAAAGTAAGGTTTAGGATTAGGGTTAGAGTTAGTCTTAGAGTTTGTGTTGGGCTTCATGTTAGGGTTAGTGTTATTGTTAGGGTTAAGTTTGTGTTAGGGTTAGGGTTAGAGTTAATTTTACTCTTAGGGTGAGGGATAGGTTTAGAGTTAGTGTGAGGTTTAGCGTTAGGGTTAGGGTTCTGGTTATATTTAGGATTAGGTTTATGATTAGTGTAGTGTTAGGTTTATAGTTAGGGTTGGAGTTAGAGTAAGTGTTTGGTTTAGGGTTAGTGTTAGGTTTAGTATTAGGTTAATGTTAGGGTTAAAGTTAGATAGAATTAGGGTTAGGATTATGGTTAGGGTTACAGTTAGGGTTGGGGTTATGGTTTGTGTTAGGGTTAGGGTTACAAATAAGACAAGGGTTATATTCAGGGTTCTAATTAGGATTAGGTTTAGTTTTAGGAGTATGGTTAGGTTTAGAGTTAGAGTGAATGTTATTGTTAGGGTTAGTGTTAGAGTTAGTGTTAGGGTTATGGTTAGGATTAGGTTTAGTGATAGTTTGGGTGATATGGTTATGGTTAGAATTAGTGATAGGATTATGTTTGGGGTTAGGTTATTGTTAGGGTTAGGGTTACAGTTAGTGTTAGTGTTAGGGTTAGGGTTAGTGTTAAGCTTAGGGTTAGAGTTAGACATCAAGTTCGTATTAGAGTTAAGACTACGGGTTGTATTAGTGTTAGTGTTAGGGTCAGGGTTAGCGGTAGGTTTAGCATTGGGATTAGGGTTAGGGTTAGTTTTAGGGTTAGGGATAGAGTTAGGATTAGTTTGGGTATAGGGTTAGGGTTAAGTTTAAGTTTCATGTTAGGGTTAAGTTAAGGGTTAGGATTAGGGTTAGTTTTAGTGATAGGCTTAGAATTATTGTTTGTGTTAGGGTTAGGGTTACAGTGAGTTTTAGTGTTAGGGTGAAAGAATTAGAGTTAGGTTTAGTTTTAGTGTTTGTGTTAGCGTTAGGGTTAGGGCTTATTATAGTATTTGGTTTAGGGATATATTTAGAGTTAGTGTTAGGCTTAGGGTTAGGTTTAGGTTTTGTGTTATGATTAGTGTTAGGGTTATGGTTAAGGGTAGTGATAGGATTAGGGTTAAGGTTAGTGTTAGATTAAGGTTTAGGGTTAGTGTTAGTGTTGGGTTAGGGTTAGTGTTAGGGTTAAGTTTAGGGTTTGAGTTAGGATTTGGGTTATGGGTATTGTTAGGGATAGGGTTACATTTAGGATTAGGATATGGTTAGGGTTAATGTTAGTGTTAAATTTTGTGTTAGGTTAAGGGTTAAGATTAAGTTTAGGGTTAGGGTTATATTTAGGGTTAGAATTAGGGTTAGGTTTAGTGTTAGGGTTACGGTAATGTTTAGAGTTAGAGTTAGTGTTAGTGTTAAGGTTAGGGGTAGGGTTTGTGTTAGTGTTAGTGTTTGGGTTAGGGTTATTTTTAGGGTTAGGATTAGGGTTAGACTTAGTGTTATGGTTAGTGTTACAGTTAGGGTTAAAATTAAAGTTAGTGTTAAGTTTAGGTTAGGTTTAAGATTAGGGTTAGTGTTAGAGTTAGGGTTAGAATTAGGTTTAGGGTTAGGTTAAGGGTTAGAGTTAGTGTTAGTGTTAGGGTTACCTTTAGTGTTAGTGTTAGGGTTAGGTTTAGAGTTATGGTTAGGTTTTGTGTTAGGGTTAGTGTTAGGGATATTGTTAGGGTTAGGGTTATGGTTAGAATTATGATTAGGGTTATGGTTAGTGTTAGCTTTAGGCTTAGATTTAGGTTTAGGTTTAGGGTAAGTGTTTGTTTTAGGGTTTAGGTTACTGTTAATATTAGGGTTAGGGTTCGGGTTGGGATTGTGGTTAGGATTAGCATTAGGTTGGGGTTATGGTTAGGGTTAGTTTTAGGGCCAATGTTAAGGTCAGGGTTAGTGTTAGGGTTCAGGTAAGTGTAGGGTTCTGTTCGGGTTGTTTTAGGGTTAAGGGTAATGTTAGCTTTAGCATTAGGGTTAGGGTTAGTGTTAGGGTTATTGTTAAGTTTAGAGTTAGTGTTAGGGTTAGGTTTAATGTTAGTGTTAGAGTTAGGGTTATGGTTAGGTTTAGGTTCAGTGTTAGGTTTAGGGGTAGTGGCAGGGTTATGGTTAGTCTTAGGTTTAGTGTTAGGGTTACCGTTAGGTTTAAGGTTAGGTGTAGGGTTAGTATTAGGGTTAGTGTTAGGGTTAGTGATAGGTTTAGGTTTAGGGTTTGAGTTAGGGTTATGGTTTGGGTTAGGGATAGTTCTAGGGTTATTGTTAGTATTAGGGTTTGGGTTAGGGTTAGTGTTAGTGTTAAACTTTGTATTAGAGTTAGTGTTAGGGTTAGGTTTATGGTTTTGGTTAGTGTTAGGGTTAGGTTTAGGGATAAGTTTAAGGTTAATGATACAGTTATGGTGAGGGTTATGTTTATGGTTAGGGTTAGAGTTAGGTTTAGGGTTTACCTTCGGGTTAGGTTTAGCGTGTTAGGGTTAGGGTTATGTTTAGGTTTGTCATTACTGTTTGTTTTAGGGTTAAGGTTAGGGTTAAGGATAGTGTTAGGGTTAATGATAGGTTTAGAATTAGTGTTAGGGTTAGGGTTATGGTTAGTGTTATGTTTAGGGTTAGGGTTAGGTTTAGGGTTTGTATTAGTGTTACGTTTATGGTTATGGTTAGCCTTAAGGTTATTGTTAGGGTTAGGATTAGTTTTGGGGTTAGGGTTAGGATTAGGGTTAGTTTTAAAGTGAAGGTTGGATTTAGGTTTTGGGTTAGGGTTAGGTTTCATGTTAGTGTTAGGGTTAGGGTTTTCTTAGGGTCAGAGTTCAGGTTTAAGTTAAGGTTAGAGATAGGGTTAGTGTTAAGGTTACAGATAGGCTTAGGTTTAAATTTTGGGTTAGGGTTAGGTTTAAGTTTAGTGTTAGTGTTAGTGTTAGGTTTAGGCTTAGTGATAGGGTCAGTGTGAGGTTAGGATTAAGGGTAGGATTAGGGTTAGGGTTAGGGTTAGTTACGGTTTGTGTTAGGATTACTGTTAGGGTTAGTTTGAGGGTTAGGGCTTTGGTTGGGTTAGGGTTAATGTTAGAGTTAGGGTTAGGGTTTGTGTTACGGTTAGTGTTAGGGTTATGGTTAGGTTTAAAATTAGGGTTAGTGTTTCTTTCAGGGTTAGGTTTAAGAATAGGGTTAGTGTTAGGTTTAGCTTTAGCGTTATGTTTATGGTTAAAGTTAAGTTTAGCATTAGGCTTCGGCTTAGGGTTAGTTTTAGGTTTAATGTTATTGTTAGGGTTAGTGTTAGTGTTAGGTTTATGATTAGTGTTAGTTTGGTGTTAGCATTAAGGTTATTGTTATGTTTAGGTTTATGTTTATTGGTCGGGTTAGGGTAAGGTTTAGTGTTAGGTAAGATTTAGGGTTAGGGTTAGGGTTAGGGTTAGTGTTAGAGTTAGGCTTTGCATTAGAGTTAGGGTTAGGGTTAGTGATAGAGTTAGTGTTAGGGTTTGTGTTAGGGTTAGGATTAGTAGTAGGGTTAGGGTTACAGTTAGGATCAGGGTTAGGGTTAGGATTAGTGTTACGGTTAGTGTTAGGTTCAGAATTAGAATTAGGTTTAGTGTTAGGTTTAGGGTTATGGTTTGTTTTTGGTTAGAGTTAGGGTTAGTGTTAGTGTTAGGGTTACAGTTAGGATTAGGATTAGTGTTAGGTTTAGTGTTAGAGTTAGGGGTGCATTGGGGTTTGTCTTAGGGTTAGTGTTAGTGTTAGGGTTAGTGTTAGATTTAGAGATAGGGTAAGTGTGAGTGTTAGTGTTAGTTTTAGAGTTAGAGATAATGTTAGGGTTAGGGAGATTTTTAAGTTTAGTCTTAGCTTTAGGATTAATGTTAGGGTTGGTGATACTGTTAGGGTTAAAATTAGCATTAGTCTTAGGTTCAGGGATAGGGTTAGGTTTAGGGTTAGGATTAAGGTTATGTTTAGTGTTGGGGTTAGTGTAAAGGTAAAGTTTAGGTATAAGGGTAGGGTTAGATTAAGAGTTAGGGTTAGTATTAGGGTTGGTGTTAAGGTTAGGTTCAGGGTTAGAATTTGTGTTAGGTTTAGGGTTAGGTTAAGGGATTTTGTAAGGTTTAGGTTTAGGTTTATGGTTAGTGTTATATAAAGGATTAGGTTTAGATTTAGGATTACAATTTGGTTTAGGGTTAGTGTAAAGTTTAGGTTTAGGGTTAGGGTTAGGGTTTGTGTTAGGTTTAAGTTTAGGTTTCGGGTTATGATAGGTTTAGGTTTAGGGTTACAGTTATGAATAAGATTTAGTTTAAATTTAGGGTTACGGTTAGTGTTAGGTTTAGGTTTAGGTTTAGAGTTAGTGATAGTGTTAGGATTGGGGTTAGGTTTTGTGTTAGGATTCAGGTTAGGGTTAGTGTTAATATTAGTGATAGAGTTAAGTTTAGTGTTATTGTTAGGTAAGAGTTACGGTTAGGGTTAGGTTACGTTTAGGGTTATGGTTTGGATTAGGGTTTTTTAGGGTTAGGGTTAGGGTTACTGTTAGGTTTAGGATTAGGGTTAGTGTTAGGGTTAGTTTTAGGGTTAGGATTAGGATAGGTTTAGTGTTAGGTTTATGGTTAGTGTTAGGTTTAGGTTTAGGGTTAGGGTTAGTTTAGGGTTAGGGTTAGGGTAAGGATTTGTGTTAGGATTAGATTTAGGGTTAGGTTTAGATCAGTGTTAGGGTTTAGGTTACGTTTCGGGTTAAGGTACATTTTAGGGTTAGGGTTAGAATTAGAGATAGGGTTAGGGTAAGAGTTAAATTATTGTTAGAGTTAAGGTTAGGGTTATGTTAGGGTTAGGGTTAGGGTTTGTGTTAGGTTTAGGGTTAGTGTTATGGTTATTGTTAGCGTTAGGGTTAGATTTGGGTTAAGGTTGGGGTTAGGTTAGGGTTAGGTTTATGGTTTGGTTAGGGTTTGTGTTAGGTTTATAGTTAGTGTTATGGTTATGGTTAGGGTTAGTGTTAGGTTTAGAATTGGGGTTTGGATTATGGTTTGTGTTATCACTAGGGTTCGGGTTAGGTTTAAATTTATGGTTATGATTATGATTAGAGTTAGCATTATGATTACGGTTAGTATTAGTGTTAGGGTTAGGGTTATTGTTATTGATAGGTTTTGGGTTCAGGATAAAGTTATTGTTAGGGTTAGGGTTAGGGTTAGTATTAGGGTTAGTGTTAGTGTTACGATTTAGTTTAGGGTTAGTGTTAGGGTTGGTTTTAGGTTAGGGTTAGCGTTATAGTTTTTGTTAAGGTTAGGGTTAGAGTTACAGTTAAGCATAGGGTTAGTGTTAGAGTTAGGGTTAGGATTAGAGTTTTGGTTGGGTTAGGGTTAGTGTTAGGTTAAGTGTTCAGTTAAGAGTTAGGGTGACGGTTAGTGTTAGTTTTACGGTTAGGTTTAGGGTTCAATTTATGTTTGGTATTAGGCTTACAATTAGTGTTATTGTAAAGTTTAGGGTTTGTGTTTGTGTTAGGGTTTGGGTTCCGGTTAGGTTTAAAGTTACTGTTAGGATTTGGTTTAGGGTTAGTTTTAGCGTAGGGTAAGGTTGGGGTAAGGGTTAGGATTAGGGTTTGGGTTAAGTTTAGATTTAGGTTTAGGTTTAGGGTTAGGGTTAGGGTTAAGGTTACTTTTCGGGTTAGGGTTAGGTTAGTGTTAGGTTAAAATATGGGTTGTGTTATGGTTAGATTTGGAGTTGGGGTTAGGGTTAGTGTTTGTGTTAGGGTTAGAGTTAGGGTTAAGTTTAATTTTAGCGTTAGAGTAGTGTTATGTTTAGGTTAGGGATAGAGCAGGGTTAGGCTTAGGGATTAGATAGGGTTATGGTTATGGTTAGGGTTATGGTTTCTGCTAGTTTTAGTGTTACGTTTAAGGTTAGTGTTAGGGTTAGTGTTATGATTAATATTAGGGTTAGTGTTAGGTTTAGGGTTTGTCTTACAGTTAGGGTTAGGTTTAGGGTTAGGGTTAAAGTTAGAATTAGGTTTAGGGTTAGGATTAGGGTTTTTGTTAGGGTTAGGGTTAGGTTGAGGGTTAGGATATGTGTTATGATTAGTGTTAGAGTTAGGTTTAGGCTTACGGTTAGGATTAGGGTTAAAGTTAAATTTAGGGTTAGGGTTTGGGTTAGTGTTAGTTTTAGGGTTAGGGTTATGGTGAGTGTAAGGGTTAGGGTTACATTTATTGAACGGTTATGGTTCAAGTTTGGGTTAGGGTTAAAGTTAGTTTTAGCGTTAGGTTTAGTGTTAGTGTTAGGTTTAGTGTTATGTTTAAGGTTGGAGTAAGGGTTGTGGTTAGTGTTCAGGTTAGGGTTATTTTTAGGGTTAAGGATAGGGTTCTGGTTAGGTTTAGGTTTAGTTTTAGTTTTAGGGTTAGAGTTAGGGTTAGGTTTATGGTTAGTGTTCAGGTAAGCATTAGCGTTAGCATTAGGGTTAGTGTTAGGGTTAGTGTTAGGATTAGGGTTAGGGCTAGGGTTAGAGTTAGGGTTAGTGTCAGCGTTTATATTAGGGTTAGAATTAGTGTTATGATTAAGATTACATTTAGTTTTAGGGTTTTTGTTAGTGTTTTGGATAGATTTAGTGTTTCGGTTATGGTTAGGATTAGGGTTAGGTTTAGGGTTAAGGTTAGGCTTTGGTTAGGTTAGGGTTATGTTTTGGTTAGGGTTAGGGTTTGTTTTAGGGTAAGATTTAGGGTAAGGCTTAGGGTTAGTGTTAGTGTTAGTGTTAGTGTTAGGGTTAGGGTTAAATTTAGTTTTAGAATTAGGGTTAAGGTTAGGTTAGGATTAGGGTTAGGGTTAAAGTTATTGTTTGGGTTAGGGTTAGGGTCTGTGTTAGATTTATGATTAGGGTTAGGGTTATGGTAGGGTTAGTTTTAGGGTTACAGATAGGTTTAGGGTTAGTGTTAGGGTTCAGGTTAGTGTTAGGATTAGTTTTAGGGTTAGGGTTAGAGTTAGGGTTAGGGTTAGATTTAGGATTAGGGTTAGTGTTTGTGTTAGGGTTATGGTTAAGGTTAGGTTAGGGTTAGGGTTAGTGTTAGGTTTTGGTTTGGGGTTAGGATAAGTGTTCACATTAGGGTAAGTTTTAAGAGTTTTGTAAGGGTTAAGGTTAGGTTTAGTTTTAGGGCTAGCGTTAGGTTTATTGTTATGGTTAGGGTTAAGTTAAGGGTTTTGTTTATGCTTAGGGTTAGCATTAGTGTTACGGTTAGTGTTATATTTATATTAGTGTTAGAATTAGTGTTAGGATTGAGGTTACATTTGGGATTAGGGTTTTTGTTAGGGTTTCTGATTGCCCTAGGGTTTTGATTATGGATAGGATTAAGGTTAGGGTTAGGGTTAGATTTAGGGTTAGGTTAGGGTTATGGTTAGGGTTTTTATAGGGATAGAGTTAGGGTAATGGTTAGGGTCAGGGACAGAGTTAGTGTTAAGGTTAGGGTTAGGGATTGTGTTAGATTTAGAGGTAGGTTTAGATTTAGGTTTAGGGTCAGCATTATTGTTAGTGTTATTGTTAGGGATAGGGTTATGGTTAGGATTAGCGTTAGGTTTAGGTTTTGGGTAGGAGTTAGTGTTAGGTTTAGGGTTTGGGTTAGAGTTAGTGATAGGGTTATGTTTGGATTAGGGTTAGAGTTAGGGTTAGGATTAGAGTTAGTGTCAGGGTTAAGGGTAGGGTTAGGTTTAGTGTTAGGATTAGGTTTAGGATTAGGGTTAGTGTTAGTGTTAGAGTTAGGGTTAGGTTTAGGGTTAGTGTTAAAGTTAGGGTTAGTGTTAGGTTTAGGGTTAGGTTTATGGTTAGTGTTAATGATAGGGTTAGGGTTAGGTTTAGGGTTAGTATTAGGTAAGAGTTAGGGTTAGTGTTAGGGTATAGTTTTGGGTTAGTTAATGGTTTAGTTTTAGAATTAGGGTGAGGTTCAGGGATATGGATCAGGTTAGTGTTGGTTTAATAGTTAGGATTAGGGTTAGTGTTAGGGTGAGTGTTAGGGTTAGGGTTATGGTTGGTGTTAGGTTGAGGGTTAGGGTTATGGTTTGTGTTAGTGTTAGAGTTAGGGTTACATTTTGATTAGTTTTAGAGTTAGGGTTAAGGTTAGAGTTAGGGTTAGTGATAGGGTTAAGAATAGGTTTAGGCTAAGGGTTAGGCTTAGGGTTAGGGTTAGGGTTAGAGTAAGGGTTAGGGTGTTAGTGTAAGGGTTAGGGTTAGGGATAGGGTTTGGAGTGGGTTTAGGATTAGTGTTAATGATAGGGTTAAAATTAGTGTTAGATAGGTTTAGGGTTAATTTTAGTGTTATTCTTAGGGTTAGGATTAGGTTTAGGGTAAGTTATAGGGGTAGGGTTCGTGTAAGTTATAGGGTTCAATGTAGGGTTTGGGTTAGGGTTTGTGTTAGGGGTAGGGTTCGGGTTAGAGTTAGGGTTTTTGTTAGATTTACTGTTAGGGTTAATGCTAGTGTTAGTGTTATGGTTAGTGTTAGGGTTAGTTGTACTTTTAGGGTGATAATTAGGGTTAGTTTTAGGATTAGGGTTAGTGTTTTGGTTAGTTTTCGTGTTATAGTTAGTGTTAGTGTTAGATTTAGGGTTAGGGATAGGTTTAGGATTAGTGTTAGAGTTAAAATTAGGGTTAGTGTTATGGTAGGGTTAGAGTTAGGGTTAGGGGTACTGTTAGGGGGAGAATTAGTGTTAGGTTTAGGGTTAGGGTTATTGTTTGGGTTAGGGTTCCTGTTATGGTTATGGTTAGGATTAGGGTTAGTCTTAGTGTTAGGTTAAGGGTTAGGGATACATTTAGGATTAGTGTTATGGTTAAAATTAGAGTTAGTGTTATGCTTAGGGTTAGGGTTAAGTTTAAGGTTAATGTTAGGTTTAGGGCAGGTGTAGGGTTAGTGTTAGGTTTAGGGTTAGGTAAGGGATAGAGTTAAGGTTATGTTAGGTTTAGGGTTGTGGTTTGTGTTATGATTTGTGTTAAGATTAGGGTTAGGGTTAGGTTTTGTGTTAGGTTTAGGGTTAGGTTATGGGTTTGTGTTAGGGTTACTCTTAGAGTTAGTGTTAGGTTTCATGTTATGGTTAGGGTAGGTTTAGTGTTAGGGTTAGGTGTAAGTTTTTGGTTAGGGATAGGGTTAGATTTAGGATTAGTGTTGCGCTTAGGGTTAGAATTAGTTTTAGGGTTTGTGTTAGAGTTAGCGTTAGAGATAGTGTTAGGGATAGGGTTAGGGTTAGGGTGAGGTTTAGAGTAAGGATTAGGGTTATGGTTATGGTTAAAATTAGTTATGTTTAGAGTTATTGTTAGGGTTAATGTTAGGTTTAGTTTTAAGTTTAGGGTTAGTGTTAGTGTTTTGGTTAAAATTAGGTTTAGGGTTATGGTTGATGTTAGGGTTAAGTTTTGTGTTATGGTTAGGTTTAGGGTTAATACTAGGGTTTGGGTTAGGGTTATGTTTCCAGTTAGGGTTAGTGTCAGAGTTACGGTTCGGTTTAGGGTTAGAGATAGTGTTAGGTTTAGAGTTATGGTTAGGTTAACGGTTTGTGTTAGGTTAAGGATTAGGTTTGGGATTTGTTATAGGGTTAGGTTTAGGGTTACAGTTGGATTAAGGTTAGCATTAGGGTTAGGGTTAGGTTTAGGTTTAATGTTGGGGTTAAGGGTAGGGTTAGTGTTAAAATTAAGGTTAGTGTTAGGTTTAGGGTTAGGATTAGTGATAGGGTTAGGATTATGTTTAGGGTTACCATTAGGGTTAGGGTTATATTTAGTGTTTGTGTTAGTGTTAAATTTAGGGTTAGGATTAGGTAAAGGTTAGGGTTATGGTTAGGATTATGGTTTGGGTTAGGGTTGGTTTTAGGGTTACGGTTAGGATTAGGGATAGAGGTAGGGTTAGGGTTAGGGTTACGCTTAGGGTGAGGATTAGGGTCCATGTTTGTATATGGTTAGTGTTAGTGTAAAGGATAGGGTTAGATTTAGTGTTTGGTTTATGGTTAGATTTAGGATTAGTGTTAGGGTTATTATATTTACGGTTAATGTTATGGTAAGTGTTAGGGTTAGGATTAGGGTTTGGGATGTGGTTAGGATTAGGGTTAGTGTTAGTGTTAGGGATAGTGTTAGAATTAGGGTTAGAGTTTGTTTTAGGGTAAGGTTCAGCATTAGGATAAGGTTTAGGTTTATGTTATGGTTATAATTAGATTTAGTTTTAGTGTTAGTGTTAGCATTAGGGTTAGGATTAGGGTTAGGGTTAGTGTTAGGTTTAGCCTTAGGTTTAGGATTAGGGTTAGGGTTAAGGTTAGGATTAGGGTTAGTTTTAGGGTTCGTTTTAGGGTTCGGGATAGAGTTCATGTTAGCAATAGGATTAGGGTCAGTGTTAGGGTTAGGGTTAGGCTTTGGCTTAGTGTTAGGTTTAGTGTTAATGTAATGGTTAATTTAGGATTAGGGTTAGTGTAGGGTTAGGTTTAATGTAAATTAAGGTTAGGATTAATGTTAAGTTAGTGTTAGGGTTGTAGTTAAGTTTATGGTTTATGTTATGGTTAGTGTTAGTGTTAGGATTAGGGTTAGGGTTGTGGTTAGGATTACGGTTAGTGTTAGTGTTAGGGATAGTGTTAGGGTTAGGATTAGCATTAGTGATAGGTTTAGGTTCAGTGTTAGGATAAGGTTTAGGTTTAGGGTTATAATTAGAGTTAGTGTTAGTGTTAGGGTTAGGGTAAGTTAGGGTTGGGTTAGGGTTAGTGTTAAGATTAGGGTTAAGTTAGGGTTAGGGTTAGGATTAGGTTTAGGGTTAGGGATAGTGTCAGGTTTGGGGTTAGGTTTGGGTTTAAAATTCGTGTTAAATATCGGGTTAGGTTTGGATTTAGGTTAGGGTTAGGGTTTGGCATAGGGTTGTTTTAGGGTTAGCACTAGGGTTAGTGTTAGGTTTAGGTTTAGGGTTAGTGTCTGGGTTAAAGCTAGGGTTAACGTTAGTGTTTGGTATGGCATTATAATTAGATTTCAGTTTAGAGTTAGGGTTAGGATTAGGGTTAATGTTAGGTTTAGAGTTAGGTTTAGTTTTAATGTAAGGGTTAGGATTATGGATAGTGTTAGGGTTTGGGTTAGTGTTACAGTTAGGGTTATGGTTCAGTTTAGGTTTCGGGTTAGGGTTAGGTTTGATGGTACTTTTAGGTTTAGGGTTACTGTTAGAGTTAGATAAGGGTTGGGGTTAGTGTTAGGGTTAGTGTTATGGTTAGGATTAGGGTTAGGTTTAGGGTTAGTATTATGTTTCGCGTTACCGTTTGGGTTAAGCATAATGTTAGGGTTAGGTTTAAGGTTAGGTTTAGGTTTGGGGTAAGGGTTAGGGTTACTGTTAGGGTTAGATTTAGAGTTCATGTTAGGGTTAGGATTAGTGTAAGGTTTAGGGTTAGAGTTAGTGTTTGGGTTAGGTTTAGGGTTAGGGTTAGGGTTATAGTTTGATTTAGGTTTAGGATTAGTGTTACTGTTAGGATAGTGTTAGTTTAGGGTTAGTATAGGGTTATGGTAATGGTTATGGTTAGGCTTTGTGTTACAGTTAGAGTTAGGTTAGGGTTAGTGTTAGGTTTAGGGTTAGGGTTAGGATTAGGGATAGTGTTAGTGTTAGGGTTAGGGTTAAGGTAAGTTTCAGGGTTAGGGTTAGGGTTAGGGTTATGATTAGAGTTAGTGTTACCTTAGGAGTTAGTGTTAGGGTGAGTTTTAGGCTTAGGGTTAGGGATAGGTTTAAATTTACTGTTAGGTTTAGGTTTAGTGTTATGGTTATGGTTAATGTTATGATTAGGATTAGGGTTAGGTTTTAGTTTAGGGTTACAATTAAGTTAGGGTTAGGGTTAGTGTTAGGGTAAGGATTAGGGTCTGGGTTAAGTTTTGTAGTAGGTTTAGGTTTAGGGTTAGGTTTACAGTTAGTGTTAAGATTTTGGTTATGGTCAGGGTTAGGGTTACAGTTTGTTTTAGGGTTAGATTTAGGGTTAGGGTTAGTGTTAGGTTTAGGGTTAGGCTGAAGCTTAGGGTTAGAAATAGGGTTAGTGTTAGTGTTAGGGTTAAGTTTAGGTTTTGGATTAGCTTTAGTGTTAGTGTTAGAGTAGGGTTAGAGATAGTGTTAGGATTAGGGATAGATTTAGGGTTAGGGTAGGGTTATGGTAAGTGTTATGGTTAGTGTTAGGCTTAGTGTTAGGGTTAGTTTTAGATTTAGGATTAGGGTTATATTTAGGGTTAGTTTTAGGGTTAGGCTTAGGGTTTGGGTTAGGTTTAGGGTTAGTGTTAGAGTTAGGCTTAGGGTCAGGGTTAGTGTTAATATTAGTGTTAGGTTCATGGATATGTTTTGTATTAGGATAAGTGTTAGGTTTAGGGTTTATGTTAGGGTTAGTGATAAGGTTAGTCTTGGGGTTATGGTTAGTATCAGAGTTAGGTTGAGGCTTAGGATTAGGTTTAGGTTAGTTTTAGGGTTACGGGTAGGATAGGGTTAGTGTTAGTGTTGCAGTTAGTGTTAGGGTTAGGGTTAGGGTTACAGTGTTTGTTACGTTTAGGGTTAGGGTGAGAGTTAGGGTTAGAGGTAAGTTTAGGGCATGTGTTAGTGTTAGTTTTAGGGTTAAAGTAAAAGATAGTGTTAGGGTTTGGGATATGTTTAGGGTTACTTTTAGGTTTAGGGTTAGGGCTACAATTAGTGTTACGGAAGGATTAGGGTTTGGTTAATGTTACGGTTAGGGTTAGGGTTAAGTTTAATTTTGGGGTTAGGGTTAGGGTTAGGGTTCGGGTTAGGGTTATGGTTAGTTTTAGAATTAGAGATAGGGTTAGTGTTATGGTAAGTATTAGGTTAGTGTTAGGGTAAATATTATGGTTTGTGGTAGGTAAGGTTTAGCTTTAGGTTTTCTGTAAGGGTTAGGGTTAAAATAGGTTTAGTGTTAGTGTTACGGTTAGGGTTAGTGTTATGTTTAGAGTTATGGTTAGGTTTAGGATTAGTGTTTGGTTTAGTGTTATACTTAGGTGTAGGGTTTGTTAGTGTTAGATTTAGGGTTAGTGTTACAGTTAGGGTTATCTTTAGGAAGAGGGTTAGGTTGAGGCTTATGGTTTGGGTTAGGGTTAGTTTTACAGTTATGGAAAGGATAGGTATAGTGTTAGGTTTAAGGTTAGTGTTAGTGTTAGTTTTAGTGTTAGGGTTAGGATTAGTGACAAGGTTAGTGTTGGGGTTAGGGTTAGTGTTAGATTAGCGTTAGAGTTAGTATTAGGTTTAGTGTTTGTGTTAGGGTTAGGGTTACGGTTAGGTAAGGGTTAGGGTTAGTGTTAGGATATGGTTAGGGTTATGTAAGTTATAGGGTTTTTGTTAGGTTTATGGTTGTGGTTATGGTTAGGGTTAGGTTAACATTATGTTTATGGTTAGGGTTATGGTTAGGTTAGCATTAGGGTTATTGTTAGTGTTAGGGTTAGTGTTAGGTTTATGTTTAGTTTTAGTGTTAGGGTTATGGTTAGTTTTAGTGTTAGAGTTAGTTTTAGGTTTAGTGTTAGGGTTATGGTTAGTTTTAGGGTTAGGGTTAAGGTTAGTTTTAATTTTAGGTTTAGTGTTACGGTTAGTGTTAGGTTTATGGTTATGATTAGGATTCGTGTTAGGGTTAGGTTGAGGGTTAATGTTAGAGTTAGGTTTAGGGATAGGGTTAGGGTTAGTGTTAATTTTAAGTTTAGGTTTAGGGTTAGTGTTAGGTTTACAGTTATAATTAGGATTCGTGTTAGGGTTAGGTTGAGGGTTTTGTTAGGTTTAGGTTTTGGGATAGGGTGAGGTTTCGGTCTAGCGTTACGTTTAGGTTTATGGTTAGGTTTAGAATTAGTTTGGGGATAGTGTTTGACTTAGATTTTGGGTTAGTATAGGGTTAGAGATAGAGTTAGTGTTATGGTTAGGGTTTGGGTTAAGGTGAGGCTTAAGTTTAGTGTTAGGTTAAAGTTAGGTTTAGGGTTACAGTCAGTGTTAGGGTTAGGTTTAGAGTTAGGCATAGAGTTATGGTTAGGATTATGTTTAGGTTTAGGTTTAGGATTAAGGTTAGTGTTGGATTTCAAGTTACTATTAGGATTACGGTTTGTGTTAGGGTTAGTTTTAGGGTTTGTGTTAGGGTTAGGTTTAGGGTTATTGTTAGGGATAGGGCTAAGTTTAGTGTTAGGATTAGGTTTAGGTTTAGGTTTAGGTTTAGGTTATAGTTAGGGCTATTGTTAGGGTTAGGTCCGGGTTGGGTTTAGGTTTAGGGAAAGAGTTAGGGTTAGTGTTAGTGATATGTTAGGGATAGGGTTAGAGTTATTGTTATGGATAGGGTTAGGATTAGGGTTAGGTTTAGGGTTAGGAATAGTGTTATGGTTAGTATTAGGTTTAGTGTTAGTGTTAGGGTAAGTGTTAAGTTAATGTTTAGGGTGAGGGTTAGGATTAGGGTTTGGCTTACATTTAAAATTAGTGTTAGTGTAGGGTTAGGTTTAGGGTTAGTGTTAGGGTTAGGGATAGGATTTGTTTTAGGTTTATGGTTAGTATTATGTTTAAGATTATGGTTACAGTAGCATTAGGGTTATGGTTAGGGTTAGGTTAGTCTTAGGGTTCAAGATAGGGTTAGGGTTGATGTTATGGTTAGGTTTAGAGTTAGGTTTAGGTTTGGGTTAGGGTTAGGGTTAGTATTCTTCTTAGGGTTAAAACTAGGGTTAGCGTCAGCTTTAGATTTAAAGTTAGGTTTAGGGTTAGGGTTAGTGTTAGGGTTAGGATTATATTTAGGTTTAGGATTAGTGTTAGGATTAGGGTTATGTTTAGTGTTACCTTATGGTTAGAATTAATGTGAGGGTTAGAGTTAGGCTTAAGATTAGGGTTGTTGTTAGGGTTAGTTTTATGCTTAGAGTTAGGGCTAGTTTTAGGCTTAGGGTTAGAGTTAAAGTTGGGGTTAGTGTTAGTGTTATGGTTAGGGATGGGGTGTTGTTAGGGTTAGAGTTAGGGTTAGGGTTATGGTTTGTGTTAGGATTAGTTATGTTTAGTGTTAGTGTTATGGTTAGGGTTAGGGTAAAATTTTGGTATAGGTTTGGGTTAAGGTTAGAGTTAGTATTAGTTTTAGGGTTAGTGTTAGTGTTAGGGTTACATTTTAGGTTAGTGTTAGCTTTAGGTTTAGGGTTTGTTTTGGGGTTAAGGTTAGGGTTGTGGTTAGGGTAATGATAAAGTTTAGGATTAGGGTTAGAGTTAGGTGTAGGGTTCGGGTTCGGTTAGGGTTAGTGTTAGGTTTAGGGTTAGTGTTAGGGTTAGGGTAAGGTTTAGGGTTAAGATTATTTCAAGGGTTAGGGATAGAATTTGGGTTAAATTAGGGTTAGGGTTAGATTTATGGTTCATGTTAGCATTAAGGTTAGGGTTCGTGTAAGGTTTAGGTTTAGGCTTAGGGTTAGGGTTAGGGTTAGTGTTAGGGTTAGGTTTAGGTTTAGGGTTATATTTAGTGTTAGGTTTAGGGTGAGGGTTAGTGTTAGTTTTAGGGTTGGAATTAGGGTTAATGTTAGGGTTATGATAAGTGTTAGGGATAAGACTAGTGTTAGGTTTAGGATTAGGGTTTGGTTTACATTAGGGTTAGGGTTCAACTTATGGTTCATTTTAGGATTAAGGTTAGGGTTTGTGTAAGGTTTAGGTTAAGGTTGAGGTTACGGTTAGTGTTTGGTTTAGGTTTGGTGTTAGGGTTATATTTAGTGTTAGTGTTATTATTAGGGTTAGGATTAGGATTTGTGTTAGGTTTAGGATTAGAGTTATTGTTAGTGTTACAGTTAGGATTAAGGTTAGGGTTAAGTTTATTGTTTGGGTTAGGGTTAGTGTTAGGTTTAAGGTTAGGGTTAGGGTGAGGCTTAGGGTTAGTATCAGGGTGATGGTTAGTTTTAGGGTTAGGATTAGGGTTGTGGTTAGTGTTAGGGTTTGGTTAGGTTAAGGTTAGTATTTAGTTTAGGGTAAGTGTTAGTGTTATGGTTAGGGTTAATGTTATGGATAGGGTTAGTGTTAGGTGTTAGGTTTGTGTTTGGGTTAGAATTAGGGTTACGGTTTCTGTTAGGGATAGGTTTAGATTTAATTTTAGGTATTGGTTTAGGATGAGGGTTAGAGTTAGGTTTAGGGTTAGGGTTAATGTTAGTGTTATGTTAGTGTTAGTGTTAGGGTTAGGGTTAGGTTTAGGGTAAGGGTTAGGTTTAGGATTATATTAACTGTTAATATTAGGGTTATAGTGAAAGTTAGGTTAGGGTTAGGGTTAGGGTTAAGGGTAGGGTTAGAGTTAGGGTTAGGGTTAGGATTAGGGTTAGTGTTAGGGTTATTGTTAAGGTTATGGTTATTTTTAGGGTTAGCATTAGTATTTGGGTTTGGGTTATAGTTAGGTTTAGGGTTAGTGTTATTGTTTGAATCAGGGTTAGTATTAGGTTTCACATTAGGTTTAGGGAGTGGGTTAGGGCTAGGGTTCGGTTAGGTAAGGGTTAGTTTAGGGTTAGGTTAGGTTTAGTGTTTGGGTTTGGGTTAGGGTTTGTTTTAGAATTAGGGTTAGGGTTAGGGTTAGGGTTACATTAGAGTTAGGGTGAGGGTTATGGTTAGAATTCAGGTTAGGGTTACTTTTAGGGTTATTGTTATGGTTAGGGTTAATGTCATGTTTAGGTAAGGGTTATTTAGTCTTAACCCTAACTCAAACCCTAACTCTGACCCTAAAATCAACAGTAAACTTAGCCCTAAAACTAAACTTAAACCTAAACCTAACTTTAACAATAAATCTAACTTTACATGTAATCCAATCCATTACCCTAAACCTAATCCTAACCCTAATGAAAACCCTAGCCCTAACCATAAAGCAAACCCTGACCATAACACTAAACCTAACCCTTGTCCTAGACCCAACCCTAGCTCAAAAACCTAAACTTTACCCTATATATAAACCTAACCCTAAACCTAAGTTGGATTAATAGCTCTAACCCAAAACCTAACCTAACTCTAGCACTAATCCTAACCTAACCCTAGCCCTAACAATAGATCTAACCCTATATATTATCCTTATGATAAATCTAATCCTAATGCTAACCCTAGGCATAACCCTAACCCTTTTGCTAACCCTAATGCTCTCCAAACCCTAAACCTACCCTGAAACCTAAACCTAACCTAATCAATTACCATAACCCTAACACTAACCCTAATGCTCATTTGAGCCCTATCCCTAAAACTTAACCTAAAAAAACCCTAACACTGATCCTGATCCTAAAAATACACCTAGCTCTAAACCTGACCCTTACCCAAAGTCTAACCCTTACACTAGGCATAGACACAAACCTAACCCTAAATATACTACCAACTGTAACACTAGACCTGACATTACCCCTAGCCCTAATTCTAGATATACACCTACAACAAACCCTAGCCCTCATCCTAGCCCTTAACCTAGCCTTTATCATAATCCTAACCCTAACCCTAGACCTAACCCTAATTCTAACCCTCACCCTGCCTGTATACCTAGCTATAACACCATAACTTATCCTAAAATTAACTATAACCCTAGCCCTAACACTAGCCAAAGCTGAACACTAACCCTAGCCCTAATCCTAGCCCTAACTTAGCCCTATCCATAAAACTAACCAAAACCCTAGCCCTAAGACAAACTCTAACTCTCACCCTAACCTTAGCCCTACTTCTAACCCTATCTGTTACCGTAAACATAACCCTAGCCCTAACCCTTGCCCAATAGTTAGACCTAGCCGTAATCATACATCTAACGCTAAATCCAAATCTAACCCTAAGCCTAACACTAATACTAGCCCTAACCCTAATGCTAATCTTATAACTAGCCCAAAGCCTAAAACAAAACTGAGCAACAGCCCTAACACTAAACTTTAACTTAAACCAAACCCTAACACTATACCTAGAGAAAACTCTAGCCCTAATTCAAGTCCTAACCCTAACCTTAAAATTTACCCTGACTCTGACTCATATCCTAACACTGACCCTAGCTCTAAAGACCACGCTAAAATTAAACCAAACCCTAACAGTAACCCTAGCCCTAATTTAAGTCATAACCCTAACCTTCAAGCACACCCTGAGCTGACTGATATCCTAAAAGACACCCTAGCTCTAAACACAGCCCTCACCTTAAACCGAACACCAAGAGTAACCCTAGCGCTTATCTAAACTGAACACTAGACCTAACCATAACCCTAACCCTACAGCTAGCCCTGAACATAACCCTATCTCTTACATTACCCATAGCCCTAACCCTAGCCCTAAACGTAACACAAAAGTTACAGCTAGTACTAGGCCTAAATCAAGCCTTAAGCATAAACCTAACCCTAACCCTAACCCTAGCAGTAACCCTAACCTAACCCTCGTCTTAGTCCTAATCCTAGCTCAAAGCCTAAACATTTCTCTAAACATAAACCTAAACCTGTCCCTCATTATAACCCTAACCCTATCCCTAATTCTAAACTTAACCCTAGCCCTACACCTAGCTCTAAACCTACTCATTACTTTAAACCTAAACCTAACCATATTGATAATCCTAGGCTTAATGCTAAACCTAAGACTAACTGGAAACTAACCCTAGACCTAACCTAAAATCTCACACTTGCCATAGACCTAACCCTAGCTCAAACCCTAACCCTTACTATAAACCTAAACATAACCATAGCCCTAACTCTAAGCCTAAACCTCAGTCTAACTTTAAACATAGCCCTAAATCTACATCTAACCATATACATTATGCTAAACCTATCCCTATCCCTAATGATGTCCCTAGCCCTAATCCTAACCCTAACCCTATGAATACTATAATCTTATCTCTAGAAGTAACCCTAAACCTAACCCTCACCATAGCCCTAACCACAGATCAAAACCAACCCCTTATGCTAAACATAAACCTAAGCCTAACCCTAGTTTTAACCCTAACCCTAACCCTAATTCAAGACCTCTTCTTAACCATAAACCTAGCCCTAAACATAACTCTAATCCTATCCATTATAGTAACCATAACCCTTACCTTAATGTGAACCCTAGGCCTAACCTTAAACCTATTGCTAACCCTAAACCTATCAATTACCCTAAACCTAATGCTAACTCTAAACAAAACCTATCATTACCCTAACCCACACCCTAGTGCTAATTCAAGCCCTAACCCTAAAACCTAACCTCAAATAAACTCTAACACTGACCCTGATCCTAATAAATCTCATAGCTCTAAGGATGACTTTTATACTAAACCTAACTCTTACACTAGACCTAGCCATAAACACTAATCCTAAATCTATCCCCAACCATAAGCTTAGACCTGACATTAGCCATAGCCTTAATCCTAGCCCTAAACCTAACACAAACCCCAGCCCTAAACCTAGCCTTAATCCTAACCCTAAAACTAACTTTAGGCCTAACTCAGGAACTAACCCTAGCCCTAATCTTAGCATTAAATTAGTCCTATTCATAACCCTAGCTCAAACCCTAGCCCTACGACTAACTCTCACCCTAGCCCCATCCCTAGTTCTAACCCTATCACTTACAGGAACCCTAATTCTAGCCCTAAATCCAGCTCTAACCGTAGCCCTATCATTAGCTCTAGCCCTAACCTAGATCTAATTTTAACTCTAAAGCAAACCCTAACCCTAACCTTCACCATAACTCTAAATCTAACTTTAACCTTAGCCCTAAAACAAAACTGAGCCATAGCTCTAACTCTAACCCTTAACCTAAACAAACCCTTAACTCTAAACATAACCTTAGCTCTAATTCTAGTTTTAAGCTGAAAGCTAGAACTAACACTGACCCTGACTTGACCATAATACTAACCCTAGTCTAAACATCACCCTAACCCTAACCCTAAACCTAACACTAGACCTACCACTAACCCTAACCCTAAATTTAACCCTAATTGTAACCCTGATACTAACATTCGCCTTACCCCTAACCCTAGCACTAACTTAACCCAAAACCTAGCCCAAATCCAAGAACTAACCCGAGCTTTAACCCTAAACCTAATCCTAATGCTAACCCTCGTCAAAACCATTACCATAGCCCTAAACATATCCCTAAACCTATCCATTGCAATAACCATAACTCTAGGCCTAAACCTAACCCTATCCCTAATCCTAAACATATGCATTATTCTAAACCAAACCTAAACCCTAAACCTCATATTATAATTACACTAACACTAACCATGATGCTAATTCGAGTCCTAACTTTAAACCTTATCCTATCCCAAACTTCTAACCCAGACCTTGACCCTAGATCTAAACCTGACCCTAAACCTAAACCTAACCCTTTCATTATAGGTAGACGTGAACCTAACCCTAAAAGTATCTTTAACCGTAACCCTAGATCTGATATTAGCCCTAGGCTTAATCCTAGCCCTAACACTAAAATAAAGCATAGCCCTCATCCTAGCCACAAACCTAGCCTTAATCATTACCCTAACCCTAACCTAACCATTGCCCTAACCCTAATTCTAACATTCACCTTATCTCTAAGCCTAGCTATAATGCCATTCCTTATCCTAAACTTAAACCTAACCCTAACCCTAACTCTAGGCCTCAGGTAAACACTAAACCTAGCCCTAATCCTAGCCCTAATTTAACCCTATCCCTAACCCTAACCCTAACCCTAGCCCTAAGACTAACTCTAACTCTCACAGTAGCCCTGTCCCTTCTACTAACACTATCCATTACCATAATCCTAAACCTAGCCCTAAACCTAGCCATAACCATTGCCAAATCCTTACTCCTAGTCCTAACCCTAGATCTAACCTTAACTCTAATTCTAACCCTAACCCTAAACCTAAGCCTAACATTAACACTGGCCCTAGCCCGAATGCTAATCATAAAACTAGCAATAACACTAACCCTTCCAGTAAAACAAAACTGAGCAAGAGCCCTAACCCAAAACCTTAACTTAAACCAAACCTTAAAACTACACCTAGACCTTAACCTAGCCCTAATTGGAGTCCTAATCTTAACCCTAATACTATCCCTAACTCTGACTCATATCCTAACAATCACTTAGCTCTAAACACCACCCTAACCTTAAACCGAACCCTTACAGTAATCCTAGCCTTAATTCGAGTCCTAACCCTAATCCTAAAACTAAACCTGACCCTGACTATTAACCGAACACTAACACTAGCTCTATATTTCACCCTACCATTAAACATAATCCTAACACTAGAGATTTAACCCTTAACCATAACCCTAAAACTAACCCTATATACCATAGCCCTCATTCTAGCTCTAACCATAACCCAAACCCTAACCCTAACTCTGACCCTTATTCTGACCCTAACACTAATCATAGGTCTAAACCTGAACCTAACCCTAAACCGAACCCTAACATTAGCCCTCTTGGTAACCTTATACCTAAACCTAACCCTAACACTAGAACTAGACCTAAACCAAATCCTAAACTATCCATAACTCTAGCCCTAGACCTAAAGAAAAACTTAGCTCTAGCCCTAATAATAACCCTTAGCCTAAAGCCAAAAACTAACACTTCCACTAGTTTTAAACCTAGTCCTAATTCTGGCTTTACCATTAACCATACCCTAAACTGAAAACTGACCCTGATATTAACACTAACCCTATCTCTAAACATCACCCTAACCCTAAACCTAACCATAAAACTATACTTAGCTCTATATTTAACTCTAAACTTAGCCCTAATAATAAAAAAGTTCTTACATTTGCCATAGCATTAACCTATTGCAATATCTAGCCCTAACATAAGCCCTACCCTAGATTTAACACTAAAGCTAACCATAACCCTAAACTTAGCCCTAAACCTAAACCCAGGCCTAAACCTAGACCTAATCCTAAGCATAACACTAGCCCTACTACATTACCCTAATGATAACCCTAACCCTTATGCTAACCATAGACTGAACCCTAATCCTATACTTAACCCTAACCCTGTCCATTGCCCTACACCTAACCTCAACTCTAAACCTAAAACTATCATTAACCTATTCATAACCATAATGATAACTTGAGCCTCAACCCTAAAACTTAATTTAATAAAAACCCTATTCTGACCCTTACCCCAATAATACACATAGCTCTAAACCTGACCCTAACAAGAAACCTGACCATTAAAATAGACCTAGCTATAAACCTAACCCTAAAACTCCCCCTAACTGTAACCCTAGACCTGACATTAGCCCTCACTCTAATCCTGGCCCTAATCCTACTAAAAACCTTAGCCCACATTCTAGCTATAAACCTCGTCTTAATCATAAATGTAACCATAACCAAACCCTAACTCTAATCCTCACCCTAGTGCTAAAAGTAGCTATAATCCCATCCCTTAACCTAAACCTAACCCTAACCCTAACCCTAACATTAACACTAACCCTAGCCCTCAACCAAGGACTAACCCTAACACTAACCGTATTCTTAATCCCAGACCTAATTTAGCCCTAACCCTAACCCAACCCTAACCCTAGTCCTACAACTAACTCAAACTCTTGCCCTAGCCTTATACCTATTTCTAACCCTATCCCTTACCATCAGACAATATCTAGCCTTAAACTTAGCCCTAATCCTAGCCCTACCCTTACCCCTAGCTCAAAGCCTAGATCTAAACCTAAATCTAAATATAAGCCTAAACCTAAGAATAAACCTCACACTAACACTAGTGCTAATTCTAAAACTAGCCCTAACTCTACCCTTAGCCCTAAAACAAAACCAAATCATAACCATAACCCTAAAACTAGCCCTAATCCTATCTCTAATTCTAGTCCTGACCCTGACCTGAAAACTAATCTGGACTCTGACTCTGACCCTAACATTAAACCTAGCTCTAAACATCATCATAACCACAAATTTAAACCTAACACTTGACATAGCCCTATCCCTGACCCTACCAATAGCTCTAATCATAACGCTGCTTTGTACATTAGCCGTACCCTTAACCCTAGCCCTAACCTAACACAAAACCTAGGCTCAATCCAAGTCCTAAACCTAGGTTTTTTAATATGTATTTTTTTAGTTTTCGGTGGACACAACATCTTTATTTTATTGGTATGTGGTGCTGAGAATCAAACCCAGCGCCCTGCACATGGCAGGTGAGCACGCTACTTCTTGAGCCACATCCTCAGGCACTAAACCTAGCTTTAACCCTAAACGTAAATGTAACCCTAACGCACGAAAAGCCCTAATCCAATACATAACCGTACCCTAATCTTAGGTCTAACCCCATTCATTACCCTAATGATAACTCATTATGCTAAACCTAGGCCTAACCCTAATCCTATCTATTACACTGAACCACACCTACACACTAAACTACCAAAAACCAAAGCCCTAAACCTATTCATAATCCTACCCCTAAACTTATTTCTAACCCTATCCATTACCCTAATGATAACACTGATGCTAACCCTAGGCCTAACCATAACCCTATCCATTACACTAAACCACACCTAAACCTTAAACCTAATACTTTCATTACCTTAACCCGAATCCCTAATGTTAATTCAAGCCCTAAACATAAACCCTAACCTAACACAAACCCTCACCTTGATCCTGACCCTAAATATAACCCTAGTTCTAAATCTGACCCTTAGTATACACCTAACACAAAATCCATCCCTAACTGTAACACTAGACCTGACATTAGCCCTAGCCCTAATACTAGCCCTAATCCTAACACAAACATTAGCCATCATCCTGGCCCTAAACCTAACTTTAATCATAACAATAAACCTAATCCAGACCTAACCCTAATACTAACCCTTGCCCTAGTCCTCAAACTAGCTATAACCCAATACCTTACCCTAAATGTAATCCTAACTACAACCCTAACCCAAGGCCTAAACCTAACACTAACAGTAGCCCTAATTTAGCCCTATCCCTAACCCTAACCCTAACCCTAACCCTAGCTCTAAGACTAACTCTAACTCTCATACTAGCCCTATCACTAGTTCTAACCCTATCCCTTACCATAATCCTACACCTAACCCAAACATTAGTCTTAACCCTTGCCCTATCCTTAGCCCTAGCCCTAACCATAGATCAAAACCTAACTCTAAATCTAACCTTAACCCGAAGCCTAAACCTAACCATTATAAATACATTTATATTTAGACTCTGTGTCTACAGGTGTTGGCTTCAATTATTATTTAAAATATAGTCATTAGTTTCATAAAATGCATACAATTTCTGGTAGTGTATAGAGAACTGAGGGTCAGGGGTAGGATTCTATGTTAAGGGGGAGAGGAATGAGGGTATGTGATTAATCTAACTTAGCAACTTTGGAGGAGAACTCTAATGACTGGACGGGGGATTCTTGGAAGAAGGTATAAATTCAAACTGCTTGTCTATATTCATAAAATTACCCAATGTATGAATAGTAAAAGTTAGGAGGCTGAAAGTGGGATAGAGGTAGGAAGAAAAAATAA
This sequence comes from Marmota flaviventris, assembly GCF_047511675.1. NCBI lineage: Eukaryota > Metazoa > Chordata > Mammalia > Rodentia > Sciuridae > Marmota > Marmota flaviventris. The sequence continues at coordinate 23,068 of NW_027288431.1, read as the reverse complement.
GAAAAATAACAAGGAAGTAAAGAAAGAGAGGGAGAAAAAAAATAAGAGCAAATAAACAAGTGGTGAGATGGGGCCTATGCAATTCCTCTAAATTATTCAATTCTAGCAATTCAGTTCTTAATGTCCGATTTCATGGAGAGTACTTGGTTTCATATATGTTGAGGTTGTGAGGACCAGAGGGGGAAGGGTAGAGGAGAATGGATGAGAAGAGCAAGAAAAGAAAAGTAAGTAAGAAAAAAAAAAGGCTCTCAGAACTCTGTTTTCTTTTCTTACATTAGATGGAGTTTTCTATTCCTAGCTTGAATATCTTTGCTCAGGGTGGAGGAGGTAGCCAGGGTGAGAGGGCTTGAGCTTCTACCTGGAGCCTCCCTACTTTTGGTCTCTGAATTGGAAACCAGGTGTGTGTACAGTTGCTGTTCCTCATTGATAGCTACACCACCCAAAAGCTTGTGTGAAAAATCTTGATTTATCACAGCTGGAGGTAGGGGAGTTGGAAACCGGGTACCTGATAAGCTGCAGAACCCAGCTGGTAGCCACGCCCAGTGATAGATGGCGAGTAAGGTTTTGCAAGATGGATTCCATCTATTACCCATGTATGGTGTTTGGAGAGGTGGGTGGTTCTGGAGTGACCTTGTGCTGTGTCCACAGCTCGTTCTGGTGATTCTCAAGCAAAGTCTCCGTGTTCTGTGCTGCCTTCCGTGTGTGCAGAGAGCGCCTGTGTGGCTGAGAGTGCTGTCAGCGCCCAGAGAAACTGCACAGCCCAGCCTTCCATCTGCGCCGAGAGCACCCATGTGGCCCTAGATTTCTTCAAATTTCTATGGTACTGGGAAGGATTCATCTTTTACTTAGCCTTATTATGCTCCACAGGTTTGAGCCTTGTCGGTTCAATGGTTCACTGTCAGGAACAGTTTGTATTTTGGGTTTCCCTTCATTATGGCTTATTGATGTGAATGAAAATTGAGCTGGAAATCAAATAGGGTTCGCCAGAGGTGTTTGAAACTTCACACAATTAGTTCTCAGTGGGCACTCTCTAGTTTCTTTCTTTTGAAGGTAGACCAAAGATGAAGCATGCAAAAGAGAGCCCTTAAGGAGAAAACAGAGAAACATGTATGTACAGAAATAAGTCTCCCAAGAATTTGATCAGTTTTCATTGATATTACACACTATTCATCTTTTAGCTTGCTCCCCTAGGCTCCCCACGGTTGGTACTTCTAGGATCAATGGTTCTCTAAACAGGTAAGTGTTAGTGTTAGGTTGAGGGTTAGGGCTAGCTTTAGAGATAGTGTTAGGGTTAGTGTTTGTTTTCTTTAAATTTCTATGATACTGGGAAGATTTATCTTTTACCTAGCCTCACTATGGGCCCCAGTTTGGGGCCTTCTTGGTTCAATGGTTCGCTGTTGGAAATAGTTTGTTGTTAATATCTCACTTCATTTTGACCTATATAAGAAAATGAGAATGGAGCTGGTAATCAGAGGGTTGGTGCTAGCTGGTTGAAACTTCACATACTCAATCAGTTGTCTGTGGCCACTCTCTGGTTTCTTCCTTATAACAGTAGCGATAAGCTGAAGCATGCAAAACAAGTTTATCCAAGAGCACTTTAGGAGAAAACAGGGCAATATGCATGTACTGAAATACCTCCCCCAAATATTTGGTCAGATTTCTTTGATACTGTGCAGGATTAATATGTAAGCTTGTCACACTAGTCTCCCCAAGTTTAAAATATTATGATCAAAAGTTCTTTTAACAGGTTAGGCTTAGTGTTATGGTTAGAGTTAGGGTTAGAACTAGTGTTAGGGTTAGTGTTAGTTTTTTTCAACTTTATGTATACTGGGCAGGATTTATCTTTTTTCTACTCTTAGTATGCTCCCCATATTTGAGCCTCCTAGTAAAAGTGTTTGCTCTCAGGAGTAGCTTTAGTTTTCATCTATCACCTCATTTTGCCCTATAAGGGTTAATGGAAATGGAGCTGGACTCAAACAGGGTTTGTACTACCTGCTTGAAACTTCACACACTCAACCAGTTCTCAGGGCACATGCTCTCCTTTTATTTTTTTTTTTTTCTTGTGGGTCCTAGTCTTAGTATGATCCCCAAGTTTGAGTTTTCAAGGTTTGCCAGTTCACTGTCAGGAACAGTTTGAATTTTTAGATTTCACGTTATTATGGTCTATAGATGTGAATGAAAATGGAGCTGGAAATCAAACAAAGCTAGTACTAGCTGCTTGAAACTTCACACACTCAATCAGCTCTCTGTGGGCACTCTCTGGTTGTTCCTTGTGCAAGTACCTTAAACTGAAGCATGAAAAAATTATTTATCCAATTGCACATTACGAGAAAACAGGGAAATATGCACGTAATGAAATACCTTCCCCAGTTATTTGGTCAGATTTCTTTGATACTGCACAGGATTCATCTGTTAGCTTGCCCCACTGGGCTCCTTTATTTGGGGACTACTCTGATCAATGGTTTTCTAAACAGGTTATGTTAGATTGTGTATTAGTTTAGGGCTAGATTTACAGCTAATATTTCGTTAGATTTAGTTTTGTTCAAATTTCTTTGATACTGAGCAGGATTCAACTTTTACCTAGCCTTACTATATTCTTTAGGTTTGGACCTCTTACGTCAAGGGTTTGCTCTTCTGAACAGTTTGTATTTTAAGTTTTCATTTCATTTTGACCTATGCGTGTAAATGGAAATGGAGCTGTAAATCCAACAGGGTTGGTGCTAGCTACTTCAATGCTCACACACTCTATCAGTTTTCTATGGGCATTATCTGATTTATTCCTTGTAAAAGTATCCCTAAGCTGAACCATGCAAATCAACTTTATGTGAGAGCACTTTAGGAGAAATCAGGGAAATATGCATGTACTGAACTACCTTCCCAATTATTTGGTCAGACTTCTTTGATATTGTGAAAGATTCATCTGTTCACTTACCCAACTTGGCCACCCAAGTGTGGGACTTCTAGCATCAAAGGGACTTTAACAGGTTAAAGTTAGTGTTAGGGTTAGTGTTAGGACTAGGATTAGACCTAGTGTTAAGATAAGAGTAACTTTGCTTTTAAAATTTCTGATACTGTGCAGGATTCATCTCTTTATATTTTGACTATACTCCAAATGTTTGGGCCTCCTACATAAAGGGTTTTCTTTCAGGAACAGTTTCAATTTTCAGGTTTCTCTTCTTTTCTACATGTAGGGGTAAATGTAATAAAGCTGAAAATCAAACAGTGTTTGGGCTATCTGCTTGAATCTTCACACAATCCATCAATTTTCAGTGAGCATAATCTGGTGTTTTCCATGGAAGTAGCCCTAAGATGAAGTAAAAAGTAACAGCTTTAATTCTGGGTGCATTAGGAGAAAGCAGAATACACATGTAATGAAAGAGCTTCAAATTTTTTTGGTTGGACTAATTTGATACTGTACAGGATTCATCCTTGACCTAGCCTTAGTAGGCTCCCCACGTTTGGGCCTTCAAGGATTAATGGTTCAGTGTCAGGGACAGTTTGAATTTTTAGGTTTCACTTTATTAGTGCCTATAGGTGTGAATGCAATGGAGCTGGAAATAAAACAGTGTTGGTGCTATCTGCATGAAATATCACACACTCAATTAGCCCTTGTGGGCACTCTTTGGTTTTTCTTTGTGAAAGTACCTTAAGCTGAAGCATGAAATACAATTTATCCAAGAGCACTTTAAGGAAAAATAAAACAGGAAAATATGAATGTACTAAAATACCTCCCCCAATTTTCCTCAAATTTCTTTGATACTGCACAAGATTTATCTGTTAAGTTGTGCCATTAGGCTCCCCAAGTTTGGGACTTCTATGATCATAGGTACTCTAAACAGGGTAGAATTAGTTTAGGGTTGGGTTAGATACAGTGTTAGAGTGAGTTTTGTTCAAATTCATTTGATACTTGGCATAATTTGTCTTTTACCTTGATTTACTATTTTCCCCAGTTTGGGGCCTTATACCTTCAATGGTTGCTGTCAGGAACAGTTTGTATTTTAAGGTTTCCTTCATTTTTACCGATATGGGTAAATGAAAATGGAACTTGAAATCAAACAGGGTTGGTGCTCTCTGCTTAAAACTGCATACATTCAATCAGTTCTGTGTGGGCACTCTGGTTTCTTCTTTGTGAACGTTTCCCAAAGCTGAAGCATGCAAAAACATCTTTATTCAAAAGTACTGTTGGAGATAACAGGGAAAAATACATGTAATGAACTACCTCCCCAAATTATTTGTTCAGATTTCTTTGACACTCTTTAAACCTAACAGAAAAACTAGTCCTAATCTGAGTCATAACCCTAGATGTAAACATAAACCTAAACCTAGCACTAGCTCTAACCCTACCCCTAATCCTATCCCTAACCATAGCTCTAACTCTATCACTTACCCTAAGCTAATCCCTATATATAATGCTAGCCTTAGTCCTAATCCTAATCCATAGCCTAATCCAAACCCTAACACTATTACTAATCCTAACCCTAGCCCTTATTCTAGCTCTAACCCTAACTCGAATCTTTACCCTAATACAAACCCTCAGTCTAAATCTGATCCTAACCTTAAACCAGACCCTAAAACTAGCTCTACCTGTAACCTTATACCTAAACCCAAGCCTAACACTAGCCCTAGACCTAAGACTAATCCTCAATAGAGCCATAATTCTAGACCTACACCTAAAAAATCCCTGAGCCCTAGCCCTAATGTAATTCTTAACATAAAGTGAACACTAACCCCATCCCTAGACCTAAACCTAGTCCTAATTCTGGCTTTCAGCCTAAACCTAACTCTAACCTGAACACTGACCTTAACACTAACACTAAACCTAGCTCTAAGCCTGAACCTAACCCAAAACCTAAAACTAACACTAGACATAGCCATAACCCTAACCCTAAAACTAGCTCTAAACAGAACCCTAGATCTTACATTACATATAGCCTTTACCCTGGGCCTAAACCTAACAAAAACCCTAGCACTATTTTGAGGCCTAATCCTATGCTAAAAACAACCATAATCCTAAATGTAGCCCTAACCCTAACCCTCGCCTTAGACCTAACCCTAGCTCAAAGCCTAACCCTTATCCTAAACAAAACCCTAGGCCTATTCATAAACATAAACCTAACCCTAGCCCTAATTCTAAACTTAACCCTTGTACTAACCCTAGCTCTAAACCTAACATTACCCTAACCCTAACCCTAACCCTCACCTTAATAATAATCCTAGCCCTAAACCTAACCCTATCCATAACCCTAATCTTAAACCTAACCCTCGACTTAACCCTAAACCTAACCCTTGCCATAAACTTAGCCCTAAACCATAACATAAATAAAAAACTAAACCTATCCCTGAACCTAAATTTAACCATAACCTAAACTTAACCTTAAAACTAATCTTACATCTAATCCCATACATTACTCTAAAACTAGCCCTAACCCTAATGAAAACCCTAGCCCTAACCCTAATCATAACCATAACCCTAACCTAGAACTACCACTAAACCTAAAACTCCCCCTAGCCCTAACCGTAGCTTAAACCCTAAACATTACACTGACCTTGACCCTACCCGTAGCTCTATTCATAACCCTAACACTAGCCCTAACCCTAATATTAAACTTAGCCCTAATCCTAGCCTTAATATAGCCCTATTCCTAACCCTAACTATTACCCTAGAATTAAGATTAACTATGATTCTCACACAAGACCTATGCTTATTCTAATCCTACAACTTACTATAACCCTAACCCAAGCCCTAACCCTAGTCATAATCCTTAGCCCTAGCACTAACCTATCTTTAAAACTAACCGTAACCTAAGGCCTCAGGCTAAACTTGAAAAGAGCTCTAACCCTAATGCTACTCCTAAAATTAGCCCTAACCCTAGCCATAGCCCTAAAAGAAAACTGAGCCATACCCCTAACACTAACCCTTACCCTAGGCCAAACCCTAACCCTACACCAGCCCTAACCCTAGCCCTAATTTGAAACCTAACCCTAACCCTAAACCTAACCATGACCCTGACTCATATCCAAACACTAAACCTAGTTCTAAACATCACCCTAAACTTAAACCTAACCCTAACACTAAGGCTAGCCCTAAAACTAACCATAATCCTAACCCTATTTCTTACAATAGCCATATCCATAACACTAGCCCTAAACCTAATACAAAATTATCCCTAATCCAAGTTCTAACTCGAGCTTTAACCATAAACCTAAATCTAAACCTAGTCCTAACCTTAGCTCTAACCCTATCGCTTACCCTAAGCCAAACACTCACCCTGATGCTAACCGTATTCTTAGCAGTGATCCTTAGCCTAATCAAAACCTAACTCTACAACTAGTCCCAACCCTAGCCTTCATTCTTGATCTAACCATAACCCGAACCCTAACCCAATCCCTGACCATTATTCTGACCTAACACTAATCTTAGCTCTAAATCTAAAACTATCCCTAAACCGAACCCTAACACTAGCCCTACTGGTAACCTTATATCTACACCTAACACTAACACTAGCACTAGACCTAAACCTAATCCTAAATCTAGCCATAACTATAGCTCTAGACCTAAAGACAAAATAGACCTAGCTTTAACAATAACCCTTAATCTAACCCAAACCCTAACCCTACCTCTAGACCTAACCCTAGTCCTAATTCTGCCTATAACCCTAACCATTACCATACCTGAACACTGTCCTTGACACTAACATTAACCCTAGCTCTAAATTTCACCCTAACACTAAAACTAACCCTGAAACTACATCTAGCCCTAACATTAACTATAAAACTAGTCTTAATCATTACACTAGTTCTTACATTAGCCGTAGCTCTAACCTATCACAAAACCTAGCCCTAATCCAAGCCCTACCTTAGGATTAAACCCTAAAGCTAACCTTAACAATAACCCTAGCCCTAACTATAACCCTAAGCCTAACCCTAGACCTAATCCTAACCATAAACGTAGCTGTAACCCTAGCTTTAACCCTATTTATTACCCTATGATAACTATAATCCTTATGCTAACCTTAGGCGGAAACCTAATCCTAGCACTAGCCTTAATCCTATTAACCTAAACCTAACCTGAACCCTAAATCTAACTGTGTCCTTACCCAATCCCTAAATGTAAGACTAATTAGACCCCTAAAACTAAACCTTAATCTAAACCCAACCCTAAACTTGACCCTGACTCTAATAATACAGATACTTCTAAACCTAACCATAACAAGAAACCTAAACTTTCAATAGACCTAGCCATAAACCTAACCCTAAATCTATTCATAACCATACCCTAGACCTGAAATTAGCCCTAACTCTAATCTAGCCCTAACCCTAATACAAAACTTAGGGCACATCCTAGCAAGGAACATCACCTAGGTCTAGTGTAAGAGTCAGGTTTAGGTTAAAGGTCAGCTTTAGGGCTAGGGTTATTATTAGGGTCAGGATCAGGGTCAGAGTTAGCATTTGGTTTAGCTAAAAGTTTAGGATTAAGGCTCGAATTAGCATTAGGTTTAGGTTTTGGATTAGGGTAATGGATAAAGTTTAGTTTAGGTTTTAGTTAAGGTTTTGGGTAATGGATGAGTTAGGTTTAGCAATTGGGTTAGGGTTACCATTAGGGTTATAGTTATGTTTAGTGTAATGGAGAGGTGTAGAGCTATGTATTGTTATGGTTTGGATTAACTCTAGGATTAGGGCTAGGTTTAGGGATAGGGTTAGGGTGTGATTTAGGGTAAGTTTTAGGGTTAGGGAAAGTGTTATGTTTAGGGGTAGGGTTATAGTTAAGTCAGGGTAAGGATTAGTGTTTGAGCTAGTGTTAGGGCTAGGGCGAGGGTTATGTTTAGTTTTGGGGTAGGGTAAAATTAAGGCTACATTTAGGGCTAGGATAAGGGCTAGGGTTTGTGTTAGGGTTAGGGCTAGGATTATGGCTAGGGTTAATATCACGTCTAGGGTTAAGGTTAGGAATAGTTTAAGGGTTAGTTTTATGGCTAGGACTATCGTAAGGTTTAGACAGGGTAAGAGTCAGGTTTATACCTAGGGGAATTATAAGGGTCACGGTTAGTATTAGGGTTTGGTTTACTTTTGAGGTTAGAGTTAGGGCTCAAATTAGAATTTGGGTTAGGGTTAGTGTAATAATTGGATTAGGTTTAGGTTAGGCTAATTGATAGGTTTATGGATAGTGATAGGGTTAGGGTTAATCCTAGGGTTAGATTTATGGTAAGGGTTATGTTTAGGGTAATGAGTACAGTTAGAGTTAAGTTTAGGGCTAGGGATATGGTTAAAATTAGGTCTTGTGTTAGGGTTAAGGTGAGGGTTAGACCTAGGATTAGGTTTAGGGTTTTAGCATAAGGGTTAGGTTCTGAGCTATGGTTAGGGCTAGGCTGAGAGTTAGGTTTAGACTTAGGTCTAGGGATAGGATTATGTTAAATTTTGGGTTACGGTTGGTGTTAGGGTTAAACTTAGGTTTAGTGTTGGGGTCAGAATAAGGATCAGGGTTAGGGTTAGGGTTTGGGATAGTGTTAGAGCTAAAACAAAGGCTAGAGTTAGGACTATTAATAGGGTTAGGGTTTTTGTTAGTCTAAAGACTAGAGATAGGTCTAGGGTTACTCTTCGGTTTAGGATTTCACTTAGGGTAAAGGACTGATTTAGATCTAGAGTTAGGGTTATGGTGAGGGTTAGAGTTAGAGTTAAAGCTAGGTTTAGGGCTCAGTTTTTGGCTACTTTTGTGTTAGGGTTAAGGCTAGGATTAGGGCAATGGCTAATATAAGAACTAGGGTTACCTTTAGGGTTAGTTTTAGGGTTAGGGTTAGGAGTAGTTTGAGTGCTAGTGTTAGGTTTAAGGTTAAGTTGATATTTATAGCTACGGTTCTTGTTAGGGTAGGAGTCAGGGTCAGGGTTAGTTTTAGGGTTAGTGTTAAGACTTGAATTAGGGCTATTTTTAATGTTAGTGTTCGGTTTGAGTTTAGGACAGGGTTTAGATCTAGGGTGAGTGTTAGGATATGAGTTAGTGTCAGGGTTAGTTTTTAGGTGAGGCTTGGGACTCGAATTAGGGCTAGGTTTAGGTCTAGGTGAAGTGTTAGTGTTTGGTTTAAGTTAAGGTTTAGGGTTAGGGCTATTGCTCGGTTTTGGTTTACTGCTAGGATTGGGTTAGTGCTAGTTTTACTATTATCATTAGTGTTAGGGCTAGTGTTAATTTTAGGCTTAGACTTAGGTTTAAGGTTAGATTTAGATATGATTGGGGCTTGGACCAACTTTCTGGCAACTGTTAGGGCTAGTGTTAGGTTTATGGTAGCAGATAGGGATAGAACAAGCACTAGGGCTAGGGCAAGAGTTAGAGTTAGTCTTAGGGCTAGAGTTAGGATAGGGTTAGAGATAGAGCTAAATTGGGGCTAGGATTAGGGTAGGTTTTGTGTTTAGCTTAAGCCAATGGTTAGGGTTACGTTTAAATTTAGGGTAATGGATGACATTATAGGTAGGTTTAGAGGTAGGTTGAGGGTTAGAATTAGGGTTAGGTGTAGGGCTAGATGCCTAGCACTCGAATTAGAGCTCAGGTTATGGCTAGTTATGGGTTAGGGTTTGGTTTAGGTTAAGATTTAGGGTTAGAACAATGGCTAGGTTTTATTTTAGGGCTAGAGCTTGGATTAGGGCTAGTATTAGGATTAGGAATATTGTTAGAGCTAGTTGTAAAATGAGGTTTAGGCTTAAGTTTAGGGTTAGATTTAGTGTTATGATTAGATCTAGGGTTAGGGCTATGGCTAGCGTTAGTGCTCAGGTTAGGTCTATTGTGAGGGTTATGGTAACGAATAGGGTTATAAATAGAAGTAGGGCTAGGGTGTGATTTAGAGTTAGTCTTAGGGCTAGGGTTAGGGATAGTGTTAAGGATAGGGTTCAAATAGGGCTAGGATTAGTGCTATGATTAGTGTTAGGGTTAGGCCTATGGTTAGGGCTAGGGTTAGGTTTAGTTTTAGGGGAAGGGTTGGGGTTATATAGCTAGGTTCAGTGCTAGGGTGAGGGTTATATTTAGGGATAGGGATAGGGTTCGGGTTCAGGTTAGGATTAAGTAAGTTTAGGGCTAGGATGAGGGCTAGGGTTTGCGTTAGGTTTAGGGCTAGGATTAGGGTTAGAAATAATGTCAGGTCTAGGGTTATGGTTAGGGATAGTGATAGGGATAGGTCTATGGCTAGGTCTAGTGTAAGGGTTAGGTTTAGTGTAGGGCTCAGGTATAGAGCTAGGTTATTATTAGGGTCAGAGTATGAGTTAGGGTTTGGTTTGGTTTAAGGTGTAAGGTTAAGGCTCAAAATAGCATTAGGATTAGGGTTGTGTTTTGCGTAATGGATAGAGTTAGGTTTACAGTTCAGGTTAGGTTTAGAGTAAAATATAGGGTTAGTGTTAGGGATAGGGTTAGGGTTAGGCCGAGGGTTAGCATTTGGTATAAGCTAACGAAATGAATAGGTTTAGTGCTAGTGTTAGGGCTTAGGTAAATATTAGAATTTGGGCTAGGATTTGGGTTACTCCTAGGGTTAGTGATAGTGTTCAGTTTAGTGTAAGTGTTAGGGGTTGAGCTGGTTTTAGGGCTAGGGCAAGGGTTAGGTTTAGAATCAGGGTTACAATTAGGGCTACAGTTAGGGTTAGGGTTAGGGTTAGGGCTAGGGTTAGCATTAGGGTTAGGGTTCTGTTTAAGATAATGGATAAAATTAGAGCTTTTATTTGGGCTATGGTTACACTTAGGATTAGGGATAGAGTTAGGGTTAGATTTAGTGCTAGGGTTATGTTTAGAGTAACGGTTAGAGTTTGAGTTAGGGTTAGGGCTATGGCAAGCATTAGGTTTATTGTTCGTGCTAGGGTTAGGGTTAAGGTTATGCTTAGTTCTAGGATTAGGGCTTGTATTAGGGCTAGGTTTTGTGTGAGGTTTATGGCTAGTGTTAGGGCTATGGGTAATGTAAGAGCTAGGGTTATGTTTATGGCTAATTTTTTTTTGGTTAGGGTTATAGATATGTCTAGTGTTAGGTTTAAGTTTTGAGAAAGGATAAGGATTAGAGACAGGATTTGTGTTATGGTAAGCATCAGCGTTCGGGTTCGCATTGGGTTTATTGTTAGGGCTAGAATTAGTACTAGGGTTAGGTGTAGTGCTAGAGTTAATCTTCATATTAAGTTAATGGTTATTTTAGGGCTAGGGCTAGGTTTTTGTTTAGGACTAGGGCTAGAGTTATGGCTATATTTAGGATTAAGTTTAGGTCTAGTACTAGTGTTATGGTTAGGGTTACGTATAGGTTTACTGGTAGGTCTAGTGTTAGGTTTCGGTTTAGTGTTTAGGTCAGGCTTTGTACTAGGGTTAGCGATAGGGTCAGAATAAGGTAATTGTTAGGCTTAGGCTTCGGGTTAGGTTAGAGATATAATGAGGGCTAGAATTAGGACTAGTAATATAGTGTTTGGTGTAAGCCAAGGATTAGGTTAAAAGTAGGGTAGCATTGGGATGTGAGTTTGGCTTAGGGTAAGGAATAGGTTTAGAGCTAGGGTTTGGATTAATGTTAGGGTTAGGGTTAGGGTTAGGTTTAGGGTTAAAGCTAGGGTTGAGGCTCAGATTAGCGCTAGGTTTTGTTTTAGGATTAGGACTATGGCTAGGATTACGACTAAAGTTAGGGCTAGTGTTAGAATTAGGGAATAGATAAGGATGGTACTAGAAATAGGTCTAGGGCTAGTGTTAGTGTTAGTCTTAGGGCTAGGGATAGAGTTAGCGTTACAGTTAGCAATAAATTAGGGCTAGGATTTGAGATATGGTTAGTGTTAGGATTAGGCCTAGGGATAGGGCTAGGGTTATTGTTAGTGGTAGTGTTAGGGTTAGGGTTAGGGATAGGGGAAAGGATGTGGTTATATCTAGGTTCAGAACTAGGGCGAGTGTTGAAATTAGGGTTTGGGATAGGGTTAGTGTTCGTGTTAGGATTAAGGCTAGGTTTATGATTAGGATGAGGGCATGGGTTTGTGTTAGGTTTAAGGCAAGAGTAAGGTAGAGTGCTAATGTCAGGTCTAGGGTTACATTTAGGGATACTGTTAGGGTTAGTTTTATGTCTAGGTCTTGTTTAAAGGTTATGTTTAGGGTAAGGGTCAGTTTAGAGCTACGTGTGTTATTAGAGTCAGGGTCTTGCTCAGATTTTGATTTAGGTTTTGGTTCATTTTTAGGGCTCGAATTAGCATTAGGGTTTGGTTTAGAGTTAGGATTAGAGTAACTGATAGTGTTAGGTTTAGTGTTCATTTTAGGTTTAGGTAAGGATAAGGTTAATATTAGCGAAAGGTTTGGGGTTAGGCCTAAATGGATAGGGTTACATTTAGGTTTAGGACTAGGGTTAGTGTTTGGTTTAGCATTAACTGTTAGAGTTTTGCCGCAGTCTGCCTGGGCACAAAATCACGAGCCACTCACAGCCTTGTAGATTCAAACAGCAATTCTTTATTCCCGAACTCACACCGGCACTCTACAAACACGTTCTGGGGGAATTCACGTTCTGGGCCAAATTCACGTTCTGGGCGAAATCCCAAATACTCTCTGAATCCCAGGAGAACTCAAGGAGCAGGTGCGCCTGAAGCAGCAGGATACGCCCTTTTCCCAGCAGGGTACACCTTAAACCTGGAACAGCCCTAAACCTGGATTGTCCTAAACAAGGAAAGCCCTAAGGTTAGGTTTCTGGTAATGAATAGTGTTTGGGTTATGGATAGAGTTAGGGTTATCCTAGGATTAGTATTAGGGTTAGGGTTAGGGTTAAGGTAATTGAGAGGTTCAGAGCTAGAGTTAGGGCTAGGGTTATGGTTAGGATTAAGGCTAGGGTTAGGATTAGGTTTAGAGTTAGGTTAGGGTTAAAGCTGGTGTTGGGGTTAGGGTTAGGGCTAGGTTTTAGGTTATGTTAGGGTTAGGGTAGGGCTATGGCTAATATAAGAACTACGGTTATGATTAGGGCTAGTTTTAGGGTTAGAGTTAGGGCTAGGACTAGTGTTAGGGTTAGGTTATGATTAGAGTGATGATTTGAAATATGGTTAGTGTTAGGGTCAGAGTCAATGTCAGTTTAGTTTTAGGGTTAGGGATAACACTAGAAATAAGGCTAGAGTTATCGGTAGGTGTAGAGTTAGGTTTTCTGTTAGGGTTAGGGCAAGAATTAGGGCTAGGTCTAATGTCTGGTCTGAGGTTACAGTTAGGTTAGTGTTAGGGTTAGGGCTAGGGCTCAGTTTTGTTTTAGAGTTACAGCTAGATTTAGAACCAGTTTTAGGATTAGCGATAGTGTTAGGGCTAGTGGTAGGGTGAGTTTCAGGCTTAGGTTTATGGTTATATTTAGAGTTATGTTTAGATCTAGGGTTAGGACTTGGGCTAGGTTTAGGGGTTAGGTTAGGGCTAGTGTTAGGGTTATGGTAACAGATAGAGTTAGTACCAGAAATAGGTCTAGGGCAAGACCTAGAGTTAGTCTTAGGGGTAGGGTTAGAGTTAGGGTTACGATTAGCCCTAAATTAGGGCTAGGATTAGAGCTAGGGTTAGTGTTAGTGTTAGGGTTAGGGTTAGCATTAGTGTTATTGTTGGATTAGGATTAGGGTTAGGGTTAGGGGAAGGGATGTGGGTATACCTAGGTTCAGAACTAGGGCGAGGGTTGAAATTAGTAATTGGGGTAGGGTTAGGTTTCAGGTTAGGATGAAGGCTAGGTTTAGGGCTAGGCTGAGGGCTTGGGTTTGTGTTAGGTTTAGGGCGAGAATTAGGTCTTTGGCTAATGTCAGTTCAGGTTACACTTAGGGATAGTGTTGAGGTTAGGTTGGTAGTTAGGTATATTGTAAGGGTTAGGTTTCGGGAAAGGGTCCGGTTTAAAGCTAGGTGTATTGTTAGGGTAAGTGTCTTGTTTAGGGTTTGGTTTAGGTTATGGTTTAGGTTTAGGGCTTGGGTTAGCATTAGGTTTAGGGATTGGGTTAGAGTAACTAATATGGTTAGGTTTAGTGTTCAGGTTAGTTTTAGGAAATAGATAGCGTTAGTGTTAAAGATAGGTTTAGAGTTAGGCCTAGGGTTAGAATTTGGATTAGGCTTATGTTTAGGTTAATGGATAGGTTTAAAGCTAGGGTTATGGTTAGGATTAGGGCTAGGGTTAGGGTTAGGGTTAAGCCTAGGTTTAGTGTTATGGTTAGGTTTAGGGTAAGTGTTAGGGTTTGAGCTATGTTTAGGGCTAGGGCAATGGTTAGGGTTAATGTGAAATCTAGGTTTAGGGCTAGGGTTAAGTTTAGAGCTAAGTTTATCATTAGGCTTAGATTGTGTTTAGAGTAATGGATAGAGTTAGAACCAGGGTTTGGCCTTGGTTATGGTTAGGATAAAGACTAGGGTTAGGGTTAGGGTTAGGGTTAGGGTTAAGGTTAGGTCTAGATTATATTTGGGCAAGGTATAGGATTTTAGCTAGGATTAGCATCAAGACAGGGTTAGGGTTAGGGTTAGGTCTAGGGCTAGGGTTCAGGTTATGCTTAGAACTAGGTTTTGTGTGAGGTTTGGGGCTAACATTAGGGCTATATGTAATGTGAGGCCTAGAGTTAGGATTATGGCTAGGTTTATTGTTAGCGTTATGGCTAGATTTTGGGTTAGCATAAAATTTAGTGCTAGGATTTGTGTTATAGAAAGGGACAGTGTTTGGGTTAGGGTTATGGCCAGAATTAGACTAGGCTTAGGTCAAGAGTTAGAGGTACTGTTTTGGTTAGTTTAAGGGTTATTGTGAGGGCTAAGGCTAGGTTTTTGTTTAGGTCTAGAGCTAAACTTAAGGGTAGATTTTGAATTAGGTTTAGATCTAGGGATAATGGTAGGTTTAGGTTTAGGTATATGTTTACCAGTAGGGCTAGTGTTAGGGTTTGGTTTAGGGTTACGGTCAGGTTTAGACCTCTGGTTTGTGTTATGGTCAGAATAAGGGTCAGGGTTAGGTTCAGGGTTTTGGATAGGGTTAGAGCTAGAATTAGATCTAGGGTTCGGACTATTAATAGGGTTAATATTTGTTCAGCCTAAGAATTAGGAATAGGTCAAGGGTTACCATTAAGGTTAGGGTTTTGCTTAGGGTAACAGATAGGGTTAGACGTAGGTTTAGGGTAAGGGTTAGGGTTATGGTTAGAGTTAAAGCTAGGTTTAGGGCTCAGATTAGGGCTAGTTTTTGTGTGAGGTTTAAGGCTAGGGTTAGGGCAATGACAAATATAAGAACTAGGGTTACAATTAGGGTTAGTTTTAGGGTTAGGTTAGGGATAGGTCAGTGTTAGCTTTAGGTTTAAAGTTAGATTGATATTTATAGCTAGAGATAGTGTTAGGATATGAGTCAGGTCGGGGTTAGTTTTACAGTTAGGGTTAGGACTCGAATTAGGGCTAGGGTTACTCTTAGGGTTTGGTGTAAGTTTAGGGTGCTGTTTAGAGCTAGGGTGAGTGTTAGGATATGAGTCCGGTTCTGGGTTATTTTTAAGGTTAGGATTATGTCTTGAATTAAGGCTAGGGTTAGTACTAGGTGTAGTTCTAGTGTTTGGTTTAAGCTACGGTTTAGTGTTAGGCCTGTTGCTCAGTTTTGTTTTAGTGCTATGGTTAGGGTTAGGGCTAGTTTTATGATTAGCTTTAGTGTTAGGGCTAGGGTTATGGTTTGGGTTATGATTAAGGCTAGGTTTAACACTAGGATTAGGGATAGGTTTTGTGTTAGCTTTAGGGCAAGAATTAGGGTTATGGCTCATGTCAGGTCTAGGTTTACATTTAGGGAGAGTGTAGGGGTTAGGTTTATGGCTAGGTCTACTTTAAGTGTTGCATTTAGGGGAAGGGTCAGGTTGAGAGCTAGGTGTATTATTAGGGTCATGGTCAGGCTTCGGGTTTGGGTTAGGATAAGGTTTAGGTTTAGGGCTCAAATTAGCATTAATGTTAGAGTTAGGGTTAGGGTAATGGATAGGGTAAGGATTAGGGTAAGGGTAATGGGTAGGGTTAGAGCTAGAGTTACGGCTAGGGTTAAGGTTAGGATTAGGGCTAGGGTTAAGTTTAGGTTTAGGTTTAGGCCAAGGGTTAGTGTTAGCATTAGGTTATATTTAAGGATTTGGGATTGAGCTAAGATTTGCACTAGGACAAGGTTTAGGGTTAAAGTCAGAGTTAGGGTTAGGGCTAGGGTTAGCATTAAAATTATGGTTATGGTTAGGGTAATGTATAGAGTTAGAAGTAGGCTTTGGCTTATGGTTATGGCTAGTTTCAGCGTTAGTGATGTGGCTAGGCCTAGGTAAGGGTTAGGTTTTCTGTTAGAAAAAGGTTTCGAGCTAGGGTTTGTGTTAGGGTAAGGGTTAGTGTTTTGGTTAGGGTTAGGTTTATGATTAGATCCAGCATTAAGACTAGGGTTAGGTCTAGGGTTAGAGTTAGTGTTTGGGTTACGATAAGGGTTGTTGTTAGGGCTTTGGGCTAGGTTTTTGTTTAGGGCTATGGCTAGAGTTATCACTAGATGAAGGATTAAGTGTAGATCTTGGTCTAGTGTTAGGGTAAGGTATAGGTATAGGGTTACAGGTAGCACCAATGTTAGGGGTCAGTTGGGTTAAGATCAAGTTTAGACCTATGGTTTGTATTAGAGTCAGAATAAGGGTCAGGGTTAGATTTAGGGTTTTGGATAGGGATAGAGCTAGATTGAGAGCTAGTGTTTGGACTAGCAATCGAGTTAGGTTTTGGGTTAGGCTAGGGATGAGGTTAAAACTAGGTAGCTTTAGGGTTAGAGTTTGGCTTAGGTTAAGGGACAGGGTTAGTGCTAGGGTTAGGGCTAAGGTTAGGGCTAGGCTTAGGGTCAGGGTTAGGGGTAGGGCTAGGGTTACAGTTAAGGGTAGTGTTAGGGCTCAGATTAGGGCTAGGTTTGGTGTTATCTTTAGGTCTATGGCTAATGTAAGAACTAGGGTTACAATTAGGGCTAGTTTTAGGGTTATTGTTATGTCTAGGTCTAGTATTAGGTTAGCTTTAGGGTTAGGGTTATGTTTAGGATAATGGATAGGTTAGGGTTAGGGAATGTGTTAGGGTGAGGCTGAGGGTTAGAATTGGGGTTAGGGTTCGGGTTAGAGTATTGGATAGGGTTAGATCTAGGGTTAGGTCTAGGGTTTTTATTAGGGTTAGGTTTAGGTTTAGCGTAAGGAATGAAGTTATGATTAGGTTTAGGGTAAGTGTTAGATCTACATTTAGGGTTAGAGATGGGGGTAAAGCTAGTGTTTGGGCTCAGATTAGGGCTAGGTTTGGTGTTATCTTTAGGTCTATGGCTAATGTAAGAACTAGGGTTACAATTGGGACTAGTTTTAGGGTTATTGTTAGGTCTAGGTCTAGTATTAGGTTAGCTTTAGGGTTAGGGTTATGTTTAGGATAATGGATAGGTTAGGGTTAGGGAATGTGTTAGGGTGAGGCTGAGGGTTAGAATTGGGGTTAGGGTTCAGGTTAGAGTATTGGATAGGGTTAGATCTAGGGTTAGGTCTAGGGTTTTTATTAGGGTTAGGTTTAGGTTTAGCGTAAGGAATGAAGTTATGATTAGGTTTAGGGTAAGTGTTAGATCTACATTTAGGGTTAGAGATGGGGGTAAAGCTATTGTTTGGGCTCAGATTAGGGCTAGGTTTTGGGTTTTGATAGGGCTAGTGTTAGTGATATGGCTAATGTAAGAACTAGGGTTATGATTGGGGCTAATTTTAGGGTTACAATTAGGAATAAGTCTAGTTTTAGGATTAGGTTTAAGTTTAGGGTGATGTTTTGAGCTACAATTAGTGTTAGGTTAGGGTTAGTTTTAGGTTAGGGATAGGACTTGAATCAGGGGTAGGCTTAGGACTAGATGTAGGGTTAGGATTTGGTTTAAGTTAAGTATTAGGGTTAGTGCTATAGCTTGGTTATGTTTTAGGGCTAAGGCTAAGGTTATGGTAAGGGATAGGGTTAGAACTAGAAATAGGGTCAGGCAAGAATTAGATTTAATCTTAAGGCTAGGGTTAGGATTAGGGTTAGGGCTAAACTAGGCCTAGGAATAGGTCTAGGATTAGTGTTACGGTTAGGCCTAATTTTAGGGCTATGTTTAGGGTTAGGTTTAGGGGAAGAGATGGGGTTATAGCTAGGTTTAGGGCTAGAGAGATGATTAGAATTAGGTTTAGGGATAGCGATAGGATTGGATTAGGATTAAGGATAGATTTGGTGTTAGGATGAGAGCTACAGTTTTTGTTAGGTTTAGGACAATTTTTAGGGATAGGGATAATGTGAGGTTTAGGGTTATGGCTAGGGGTAGTTATAGGGTTAGTTTCATGGCTAGGTCTTTTATAAGGGTTAGTTTTAGGGTACCGATCAAGTTTAGAATTAGGAGTTTTTTTTAAGATCAACTTCAGGTTTCAGTTATGGGTTAGGTTAAGTTTTAGGGTATGGCTCAAATTAGGGTTGGGTTAGAGTTAGGTTTAGGGTAATGGATAGGTTTAAATTTAGGATTCAGGTTAAGATTAAGATAATGGGTATGGTTAGGGTTCGTTATATGGTTAGGGTTAGGCCTAGGGTTAGCATTTGTGTTATGATTATTGTTAGGGTAATGGATAGCATTAGAGCTAGGGTGTGGGCTAGCGTTTTGGTTAGGATTAGGGCTAGAGTTAGGGTTAGGGTTAGGGCTAGGGCGAGGGTTAGTGTTTGGGTTAGGTTTAGGATATAGATTAGGTTTTGAACTAGGGTTAGTGCTAGGGTGAAATTTAGGTTTAGTGTTATGTCTAGGGTTAGATTTACAGTTAAGATTAGGGTTAGAGTTAGGGTTAGGGCTAAGGTTACCTTTAGAGTTAGGTTAATGGATAGGAATAGATGTCAAGTTAGGGTTAGGATTAGTTTTAGGTTTTTGGTTAGTGTTAGGGTTTGGGCTAGGGTTAGTTAGAGTATAGTTTAAGATTTGATCTATGGTTAGGGCTATGATGAGTGTTAGGTTTAGGGTTAGGTCTAGGATTAGGTTTACAGTTAGAGTTAGAGCTAGGGTTATCATTAGGATTAGGGTTAGGTTTATTGTAATGGATAATTATAGAGATAGTATTAGGGTTAGTGTTAACATTATGATTAGGGCTAGGGTTAGCGTTAGGTTTAGGGATAGGGCTAGGCTTATGTTTACAGTTAGGGTTAGGGATTTAGCTAGGTTTAGGTCTAAGTGGAGGGTTAGGATTAGTGTGAGGGATATGATTAGTGTTAGGGTTATGCTTAGGGCTAGGTTTAGGCCTAGGATTAGGGCTAGATTTTGTGTTAGGTTTAGAGCTAGGGTTAGGGCTATGGGTATATAAGAACTAGGGTTATGGTTAGAGTTATGGCTATGTCTAGTGTTAGGTTTCTGTTTTGGTTACGATCAGTTTTAAAGCTAATTGGTGTTAGTGTCAGGGTCTGTATTTGGATTAGGAATAGGGTTAGGGATAGAGCTTAAATTAGGATTGGCTAGGTCTAGATGTAGGGTTAGTGTTTGGGTTAGGTTAAGGGT
The DNA here is from genome assembly GCF_047511675.1 of Marmota flaviventris. NCBI lineage: Eukaryota > Metazoa > Chordata > Mammalia > Rodentia > Sciuridae > Marmota > Marmota flaviventris. The sequence goes on along the minus strand of NW_027288431.1, from coordinate 3,641 downwards.
TATCATTAGGGCCAGGGCTAGGTTTTTGTTTCAGTCGTGGGTGAGAGATGGCTAGATTTATGATTAAGTTTATGTCTAGGGCTAGTGTTAGCGTTAGGTTTAGGTATAGGTTTACAGGTAGGGCTAATGTGAGAGTTTGGTTTATGGTTAGGATCAGGGCTAGGGTTAGTGTTATGGTAATGGTTATAACTAGAATGATGGCTAGTATTAGGACTAGTAATAAAGTTAGGATTTGTGTTAAGCTAAGGATTAGGGTTAGGACTAGAGTTAGCATTAAGTTTAGGGTTTGGCTTAGGGTAAGGGATAGGATTTGTAGTAGGGTTAAGGTTAGGGTTAGGGCTAGTGTTAGGGTTAGGTTCATGTATAGGTTTATTTCTAGTGCTAGTGTTAGGATTCGCTTTAAAGTTAGGTCAGGTTTAGACCTATGGTTACTGTTAGGGTCAGAATAAATGTCAGGTTTGGGTTATGGTTAGAGCTAGAATGAGGGCTAAGGTTAGGACTACTAATAGGTTTAGGCTTTGAGTTAAATTAAGGATTAAGGTTAAGACTAGTGTTAGCATTAGGTTAGGGTTAACTTAGGGTAAGGGATAGGGTTAGAGCTAGGGTTAGGGCTATGTATAGGGTTAGGGTTAGTGTTAGAGTTAGTGTAAGAATTAAAGCTAAGGTTAGCTCTCAGTTTAGAGCTAGGTTTAGGATAGAGTTAGAGCTAGGGTTAAAGTTACAGCCAATGTATGGACTAGAGTTACGATTTGGGCTAGTTATAGGATTAGGGTTAGGACTAGGTCTAGTATTAGGATAAACTACTGGAAAATTTACCCTAGACACAATCCTAAATTTAACAGCATAGCCCTAACCCTAACTCAAACACTAAACCTAACCATAAACTTAAACATAAACATAGCCCTAATCCTAACCATAAACCTAAACATAAACATAGCCCTAATCCTAACGCTAAACCAAAATCTAACCCTAACCCTAACCCTATATCTAACCCTATCCATTACCCTAACCCTAAACCTAACCTTAATGATAACCCTAGCCCTAACCCTAACCCTAACACTAACTCTACCATAATCCTATCAATAGACCTAACCCTAAAACTAACCCTCTCCCTAGCCATAATTCTAGCTGAAAACTGAACCCTTACACTAACCATAACAATAAACCTAACCCTAGTTCTAAACCTAATCCTAACCATAACTCAAGATCTATTCCTAACATTAACCCTAGTTCTAACCTAAGCTCTAATTTGACCCACTACCATAACCATAACTCTTACCCTAATGCTAACCCTAAGCCTAACCCTAACCCTATTGCTAATGCTAACCCTATCAATTACCCTAAACCTAACCTGAGCCCTAAACTAAACCCTATCATTACCCTACCTCTAACCCTAATGCTAATTTGAGCCCTAAACCTAAATCCTAACTTCAACAAAAACTTAAACTTGACCCTAACCTTAAAATTTCCCCTAGCTCTAAACCTGAACCTTACCCTATGCCTAACCCTTACATTAGATGTAGACCTAAACTTAACCCTAAAATTATTTTTAACCATAACCCTAGACCTGATATTAGCCCTAGCCCTAATCCTAGCCTTAATCATAACCCTAACCCTACACCTATCCCTATGCCTACTCTAGCCCTCACCCTACCTCTAAACCTAGCTATAACATCATCCCTTATCCTAAACATAAACCTAACCATAACTCTATCACTAGGCCTAAACTGAACACTAACTCTAGCCCTAATCCTGGCCTTAACTTAACCCTTATCCAAATCCTAACCCTAATCCTAGCCCTAAGACAAACTCTAACTCTCACACTAGCCCTATTCCTAGTTCTAACCCTATCCCTTACTGTAACTCTAAACCTAGCCCTAACCTTAGCCCTAAACCTTGCCCTATCCTTAGTCCTAGCCTAACCCTAGATCTAAGCCTAACTCTAAATATAACTGTAACCATAAGTCTAAGCCTAACACTAACAGTTGACCTAACCTGAATACTCATCATAAAACTAGTGATAACCCTAACCCTGGAACTCAAACAAAACCGAGCAATAGACATAACCCTAAACCTTAACTTACAACAAACCCTAAATTACACCTAGAACAAATCCTAGCCCTAATTCGAGTCCTAACCCTAATATTAAAACTAACCCTGACCCTGAATTATACCCTAACACTCACCCTAGCTCTTAAACACCACTCTTACCTTAAACCAAACCCTAACAGTAATCCTAGCCCTAATTTGAGTCCTAATTCTAAAACTAACCCTGTCCCTGACTCCTACCTAACAATAACCCTAGCTCTAAATTCACCCTAACCTTAAACCTATCCATAACCTAACCATAACCAAACACTAATCGTAAACACTAACCCTAAATCTAACTAAATTGTAATCCTGATTCTTACATTATTCATTGCCCTAACCCTAGCCCTAATGCTAACATAAATCTAGCCATAATCTGAGCCATAAACCTAGCTTTAACACTAACCCTAATCCTAACCCTACCCCTAACACTAGCTCTAACTCTATCCCTAAACCTAAGCAAAACCCTAACCCTAATGGTAACCCTAGACCTATCCCTAATCCTTAGGCTAATCAAAACCCTAACCCTTTTAGTAGTCCAAAACCTAGCCCTCATTCGAGCTCTAACCTATCCCAAACCCTAACGCTAACCCTGACCCTTATTCTGACCATAACACTAACCCTAGCTATAAATCTGATTCTAACCCTAGACCAAACCTTAACACTAGCCTTACCAGTAAACTTATACTAAACCTGACTCTACCACAAGTCCTAGACCTAAACTTAATCCTAAATGTAGCCTTAACTCTAGCCCTAGGCCTAAACAAAAACCTAAGTCTAGCCCTAAAAATAAGCCTTAACCTAATGCAAAGTCTAACCCTATCCCTAGACATAAACTTAGTCCTAATTCTGTCTTTAACCTTAACCCTAACATTAACCTGAACATGGACCCTGCATTTAACACTAAGCTAACTCTAAACCTGACCCTAACTGAAAATCTAAACCTAACACTAGACCTAGCCATAACCCTAAAACTCCAAGTAGCCCTAATCATAATCCTAGCTCTTACATTACCATAGCCCTAACCCTACATCTTAACCTAATACAAAACCTAGAGTGAATCCTAGGCCTAAACCTAGCCCTATGTGTAACACTCACCCTAACCCTAGCCCGAATCCTAACCCCAACTGTAGCCTTAGTCCTAAATTTACTCAATGCCTAAATCTTGCCATAAATATAAACTTAGACTTATCCCTAACTCTAACACTAACCCTATTCCTAACCCTAAACTTAACCCTATCCCTAAAACTAGCTCTGAACATAAACATTACCCTAACCCTAACCCTAACCCTATTGATAACCCTAGCCATAACACTAACCCTAACCCAAACCCTAACCAGAAAAATAACCCTAGACCTAACACTAAACCTAACACTTGTCATAGCCCTAACTCTAGCTTAAACCCTATCTTGTAATAGAAACCTAAACCTACCCATACCTTAACTTTAACCCTAAAACTAAATCTAACCATAAGCCTAAACTTAAACTTACATATAACCATATCCATTATCCTAACCCTTATCTTAACCCTAATGATAAACGTAGAGCTAACC